>NC_090807.1:54691049-55032120 GCF_036512215.1 Solanum lycopersicum
AGCCTGTCTTGGCTGCAGTTTAGTCCTGGACGCGTTGCTTTGAGTTGTAATTCATCTTTTGGGTCAATCCTTGCTTTTTTTAGCCTGAAATCGATCTAATCATATGTATTAGCACATCACAACAGTTATACAGAAAACACATGGATATATGTGAGTTTATACTTAGAACATAGCTAAATTATGGGTAAAATATGGTGCTTGGATGCGTAAATACACCCCAGGTCATGGGACACCAAAGTCATCAAAAAGGAAGGTTGAAGAATTTCCAATGACAAGGGAGTAGATTTAAACATGATAAGTAAGTAAAACATCATAATGTCTCAACAAATGAAAGAACACAAAAACTCCACTAGTAACTGGTGAGTATTTGGGAGTTGGCCTTTCTTTTATTCTTCATCACTTATATCTATTAGTCCCCAGCTGGTTCTGAGGAATAAAACTAATTACTTATCTTACAATTTGTAACAATTGAATGGTGTCTTTTCCATTGTTTACTCTCAGGTATATAAGTTTCATTCTTCTGTTTGTTCTGCTGAGGTTTGTTACTGGTTTTAAACTTGTCTCGTATTTCTAGTTCACCTAGTGGCTAATAATATGCCGATATATATTTGAATTGTGATTATACCATGACTGACATTCTGATTGGTGTTTCTATTTCATAACTATTATACCACTTGTACTGATACTCCTTTCCCGCTTTTAGCTGTTTGAATATGTGTCGCTTCAATGTTTTATCCCTTTCTTTTCAGGCGGTGTTGGAGACTGTGGCCAGAGTTAAGCCCAAGAAAAATGACACAAAGAAAGAGGACAAGTATATACTTCGTACATTTTCACAAATTAACTTTCCGACAGTATTCATCTCCTTCTTGATTCATGTTTTTTATATTTTGTACAATTACTCTGTAGATCTTTTCAGCTTCATCATGTTTTTAAACTTGATAATGACCATGGAGCAGAAGAAACTCCAACATTAATAGATAGGAAGGTAAGCTTTTAGTTTTTCTTGATTCTGTACATGAGTTGATTGATGGTTTTTATTTTTGAAAATGAAGATCCATATACTTGGAATGTAATACTTGATAATTTATTTATTCAGGACAATGTCTTTATCATATCTAATTTCAAGTCCAAGTATCCAGTATTACAGTTAGACTTGAGGTAAGCTTTCTACATTCGTATGGACGATGACAAGCATTTGTATGGCTCGCTGTTGCTTGACATGTGTAATACGTAGGTTGATATCAGATCTAGTAGTGGTCATTGTTTCTGCAACATGTGGTGGAATTGCCTTTGCTTGTGCGGGTCAGCCGGTCAGCTCACTATCTTTACTAAGTTTTTCTTCATTACTGATAAACAAAATGACCAATATTTCTTCATTTTAAAGTGCACAATAGTTGTTCTTCTTTTGTAGTTGCAAGGTATTCAAATTTATAATTCTTAATTTATATTTCTCAGGTTATAACTGGATACTTACTAGCAGGATCTGTTGTTGGACCTGGAGGTTTTAATGTTGTCAGTGAAATGGTGCAAGTATGTAGCTTTGACAAAAAGGATCTTATTATTTGTTTCTTCTTTTCCTAATATAAATGTGAAAAAAAACTGCTTTCACTAGTTTGGGCCTGCTTAAGTGAGCATCTCGATTTTGTTAGCTTAATCAGATCATATGGATTCAAAATGATTGAAAATTGGAAAATGATAGAGACTTGCAATTTCTAAAGAACTTTTCAGATTGGTGGTTTTTGTAGTTGCATTAAGAACAATATCAATGATGTTATGCAACTGAATTAATGAAAGTTACCTGCAGTAATCAACTTAGTGTAGCTTTCTTCTTAGCTTTTAATTCATTTATCAAGTTTTATGTCAATTTCAACCTGTCTCTGCTTATAGGTTGAGACAGTGGCTCAGTTCGGCGTAATTTTTCTTCTTTTTGCTTTGGGGCTGGAGTTCTCAACCACAAAGGTTTGCTAAATAGAAAGAACATTACAAATTGGATTTTCATTTTCTTGATAAAACAGTGCAACCATTATTGATTTATGTTATATAAACTGTGGGTTGACTCTGATTTTTGTGTATTATCTAGCTCCGTATTGTTCGAGCTGTTGCAGTTCTTGGAGGCTTACTTCAAGTTCTTCTTTTTATATGTCTATGTGGAATTACAGCCTCGGTAGGTCTAAACTTGTTTTATGTAGTCAGCTTTTTATGTGACTATGGGTGCATCATTTCTTATTATTCTAGTGGTCACTTTATTGCTACGCATTGATCCCAGTTACTGGGTAATCTTATTAGTAAACATAGTGTTTAACATGTGTTGTACCGGAAGGACTGTGCAGTTTGATGCCTGAGTAGAGAGGGTGTGGGATATGGGTTGATTTGTTATCTCCTTGTGCTTCTTTGATCTTCCATTAATCCTTTTTTATCATCAACAACAAGAAGCTATGCCGTAATCCCCATCTAGCTTGCCAGCTATTTAAATCCTTACTATCCTTTTTTCTCCATTTACCATTTCATTTCAATACTTGGGGTTCTACGCTAACTGCTCTCTATATTTTTTAGTGACATTCATATCTCTAAAGAAACTAAGGAGACTCTAGGAAACATTGAACCTTATGTAAATCTATGACATGACCAAGTCTTGGTCCCAATTTGCCGCTATTGCATATGTGGACTTATTACTTCTGTCATGTTTTGTTTTTTTTGCTAAGTCTGCCGGGATTTTGAGTGATTGTAGTGTTTTGAGATAACTTCCTTCGATGTGATTTTAGGTCTTCCTTGTTCCCATTTAACATAGGGCCAGTGCGATAAATCCTCTCAAACAACGTTCTCCCTTTTGTCCTCTCTGTATTCTACTTTCACCTTTTAGATCTTGTTTAACTTTTTGTAAGTACACATCTTGCAGTATGTTGGACCTTTGAGGTCCAGCATTACCTCATAACAATGTTAGTCTTCAGACGAACTTCCTTTAAGCCTGTGAACTACACATTGTCACATGATCAATAAGCATATGCTTTGATTGCGATGTTTCCATGCTGGGAATGCATTTCATGTGCAACTTAGTGCATTTGATCAACAAGTTGTGAAATCACTAGCGGGCACATCACTCATGCATCTTATGTGAAATAAACCGTTTCTCGAACACAATAGCTTGCAATATAGTTTCAGCCTCTAAAATGAATGTGACAATTTTGAAAAAACTGAATGAATTGGTACAACTCATTAGACTCTAATGCTGTATTTATCTTACGAGGGTGAAGTCTGTCGGTTATTTTAATTTAATTTTGTTTTATAACAGAATTAGTGAAATTTAAATTGCATTCTGTATTTTAGTAACAGAAAATGTATCCAATACAGTCAATTAAAATGGAGAAGTTTTCTTCTTTACCTCATTTTATGCATAGTAGGTCAGCTGAATAAATTATTGAGCATTAAGATGTATACGCTTATGTGACTGGCACATGCTTCTTAATTATTTTGACACTTGTACATGTTGTAAGATAGAAGAAATTTGCTCCAGACCCCAGTACTATATCTCATCTTTTATGTTTACTGTTTTGCCAAAAGTTTTTCCCCGTTTGTAGCAATATAAACTTGTGCAACTTGATGATTTTGTAGTTGTGTGGCGGTAAACCTTCAGAGGGTGTATTTGTTGGAGCATTTCTCTCAATGTCTTCTACAGCTGTGGTAAGCTTGTCCACATCCATTCTATCTCCTTTAGGGTATTGTGGACTCTGGAGTCTCTGATGGTAACTGACCTTTTTCCTTTCCATAGGTGTTGAAGTTTTTGATGGAAAAGAATAGTACAAATGCACTTCACGGCCAGGTTACAATTGGCACCCTTATTTTGCAGGTGCTTTGTCTTCTCATTCATCTCCTGCACATCTTCTTTCTTTACCGTTTGCAAGATCTCACAGATTGAGACCTCTTTGAGTTTTTATTCAGCGCATGATTGATATCTACTATTTGGAAGTTCTAGTTGAATATTATTTTACTGAAAAGATGTCTAAATGGCACATGGCCAGTTCAAGTTACAGAAGAAAAATAGTCTCACCACTATTTCATCATCACAAGAATTAACACTCGCTAAACATCAAACTACTGGAGTTCAGTGGAGCTATTAATTTTTCTCCCATAAGATTTCATCACATAAGAACGGGTCATAGTTAACTTCATACTCTTCCTTGGCTCAAAGAACAGGAACGTGGTTGACTAATTCCAGGTACTTTCTTGTTCTTGCAGGATTGTGCTGTAGGTCTTCTGTTTGCTTTGCTTCCAATCCTGGGAGGCACTTCCAATGTTCTGCAAGGGTTAATATCCATGACAAAGTCGTAAGTTTGTTTACCTCACTTCGAGCACTTTCTATTCCCTCTCTGTACAAGCTTTGGTGCTGGTCAGCTATATTTGTAAGAGTTAGTTGGTTTCTGTTTGCTCTTTCTCTTTAGAATCTTCTAAGTGAAAGGAAAAGAGTGTCCTCGAACATAACTTAGACAGTCTCATGAGAACTATAGATAGATAATTATAAGGATAAAAGAAAATTGGTTTTATTATGTTTGAAGCTAATCAATCCTGCAAATCACCTCTTTTCAGAGCTCATTACTGTATGAGAACTGTTAGTTCTATGCTATTAAGTTGTCTTGTATGTCTATGCATGCATTCATATTCAGCGTTGCCTAGAGCCATCTGTTCAGTTTGGTAGATTTTAGCAACTTGACAATTGAATACTTTTATCAATAACTTTCCCATCTAGGATGTTGTTGGCAGGTCCATATTACTCAACAACATGCTCATTAGTTCTGAATTTTGATTTAACTTCTTAGGAGTTTAATTTGTCCCCTAGAATATGGTAACAACCTTTCATTATGTCACTTGAGGAGGGAGGGTCGATTGTCCTCTGGATCTGAAGTTTCTTGAGAGGCTCATGAGAATTGACTAGCTCCAAAGTGGAAGACCATGATGTATGCTCGATATAAACGTGAAGACTCATATCAAATAAAGGTTCCTAAGTGATCAACCTAAATAAATGCATCTTTACCATCAAATTGAAAAAGGAAAAAATGCCTTCTACAAACTTATGCATTATTATCTCGAGATAGACATATAAGGCCTAGAAAGTATGTTGAATACAGAGGTCCAACTAAATTATGCAAAGTGAAAGGTGGATGACCAGTGATTGTATCAATTGTGAACATGTAGTGTCTGCCAATACTTCCTAATTTGCAAGGCAAGGAAGCTCCATTCGTCCATCTCATGATTAGATGGACGTGCATGGAAAAACTTATTTCAGATTCTAGCAACCCATTAGTATATTGTATAAGCGAGAACTCTCTTTGCAGCGGATGAGCTTATTGAAGAAAATATATTTTCACGAGGGTCTTCTAAAAGAATTTAATGGAAGTTAAATTTGATGGGTGGAGGGTTGATGGACATATTCCCTAACAGAGTTTGTATAGGAACCATTTTTTATTGGTTAAATGTTAAAGGCATAGAGAAATGAGATTATTACGATGAACACGGAAAATGAGTACCTATGGGCTATGAGAACGTAAATCATAAAGAACCGCTACATGATTGTAGCAAAATTTCACCTAAATTCCCCAAGTTTTTTCTTGGATGGGCAGTAAGGGAGCTTAGGATTGATTCTTGAGAGCCATATAGTAATATTTTACCTTCTTAATGATTCTTTGCATTTAAATCCTATCTTCTGATACAGCTGATATAGTTTAAATATTTGGCAGAGCTATCAAAATGAGATCAAGACTTCGGTATTTCTGTTTATTTGGTGCCAGATTCTGTAACTTTGGTACTCTCATTCTTTTGCTCAGAGACAGTGCTTTTAGACTGTTGTTAGTTGTGAAATAACTTTCATTCTTTTGCTCAGAGACAGTGCTTTTAGACTGTTGTTAGTTGAGAAATAAAGAACAACCTTTAAATGTTTGGCATGGAGAATTTGCAAGTATGCCATACTTATTGATTGGTCTCGTGTAAAGAGCACCTTTTCGGTATCCTTCTGAAGGAGAAATTTACTTCAAATGGAATGGCTTAGGAAAATTTCTTTTTGCAACTAAATTTTGCATTTCTTCTTTTAATGGTTGCGTTTCAGCAGAAACGTCAGTTTCAACATGCCTCAGTTCTTTATGGTATTGTAGTAACACCAATGTAACTCCATTATATCATATTATGGTTGTTGGCTCTATTATGTAGTCGTCATATACTGAACTTACTGCTACTGGCCTATTACATAGCATATATAATTAGAATACTGATACTGGTGTACCACTGTATTGTTTGTCCTCCATAATGAAACTTCTGGGGATTGGGGAATGTGGGATTTAGAAAAATAGATGCTAGGCTAGTACTTCTGGAATTTTGGTGCTTTAAATTGTTTGAAACTCTTGCCTGATGTTAATTTTGCTCCAATCCTACTTATTTATTGCATTATACTGATTCATCTATCAGCCAGGTTGGTCATGTTGCTCTCATTTTTGGCTATTTTGTCAATATTATCACGGAAGTGTGTTCCATGGTTCCTGAAGCTGATGATAAGCTTGTCATCACAGGTATGAACTTCCTGACTCTAAAGAAGTTCCTCTGTTAGGCAATAGCACCTTCTGAGATCTGTTGGGAGAGCAATAATTGGAGAGAATTTTAAATTGAAGTCTCACAAAAATATGCCAAACACTTATTTATAGGTGTGTTCTACTGTAGAGCGTAGAGTATCAGTTAAGACCTTACTCTACAAAGTACAGCGGTGCATTTATTGCATGCTTGGTCCATTTATATAGTCGCACATTTTATTGTACTGCTTGACCCAATAATTAGGCTGGACTGAAACAGCTCCAGCCTCCATGAACATTGTTCATCAGTTTTCTTGAGTTCTTCATGACTAATTGTGGGCATGACGGTCAGTGGTATTTACAATTTCTCTGAGAATTCTAATTATGTCCTTTATTTCGCAGACTAATGAACTGTATCAATTGGCTTCAGTGGCATTTTGCCTCCTTGTAGCTTGGGTTGGTTATTCTTCTATATCTCAGCCTTTATACTTGTATAATAAAATATGCATTTGGATTATCTTTTCTGTTCTTTCTGGTTATGCATCAATTCCTGCTGAGTGCTGACCCAACCTCTCTCTACATCCCCTGGTAGAAAGATTCAGGACTAGCACTTTCGAAATTGGAGTAAATGTTTGTTATGACCTCCTCAAGGTGCTGCAATGTTAGATTTGCTTGTTCTTATCATTTTTGAATTGAAACCTTGTTAGAATGCTCTTCACAAGGATATGTTCATATTGCCAAGATATTCCCAGTTCAAAATTCTCTAGCTCTTCACAAACAGCTCCTCAACTGTGCTGCAGTCAAGAAGAGCTCAGAACAGCTTGTCCATGCATGGCCTGCCTTTTAAAGTCTTCTGTTCCAATTTCTTCATCAACTTTACCAATCTCTGCTATATTAATGTGTTCACTATATAGTGCATATAATTTTAGTTCTTGAGTTTTTTTCTCAAAAAAGGTGCATGCTGGATTTGGTTCTTTTGGTGCATGCTAAGAACTGTTTTTTTCTTGTTTTCTTATCAATTAATGTTTTTTTGCTATTGTTTGTACAATTTCAGTGTAGCGATAAGCTTGGTCTAAGCTTAGAGTTGGGTTCATTTGCTGCTGGAGTGATGATTTCAACAACTGATCTTGCCCAACATACTCTTGAACAAGTAAGACTTCATTATGATTTTTGTTTTTACATTACAAACACAAGGACAAGAAGGAATCATGGAATCAATGAGCATTAGGATACAAGATAAGAAGCCTATCTGATATTTGAATACGTTTTATATTGTTGTTGAGGATGTGTATTTGCCTGCTATTGAACTACTGATACAAAGATATACTTCAACCATGCCTAGTG
Organism: Solanum lycopersicum; assembly: GCF_036512215.1. NCBI lineage: Eukaryota > Viridiplantae > Streptophyta > Magnoliopsida > Solanales > Solanaceae > Solanum > Solanum lycopersicum. The sequence continues at coordinate 54,698,942 of NC_090807.1, forward strand.
AAGATTTGATTCTTATTTCTACTTTCCGAGAACTATATTTTTCTTCAGTGTCCAAGATGTTTGATCTGTGTATACCCTGATTTCAGGTTGATCATAAACAATCTTCAAATGCTGCTCTTTGTCCAAAGCTTTATTTGTTCTACTTGCTAAATAATTCCAAGCATAGTCGATAATAATTTAATTGAAATCGGAGGGGATAGTGTTGGTTTTTAAACAAAGGAATTAGCAAAATAACCGGGAAAGGCTTAGAGGGAAAAAAATTGCAATGTTGTCAAAAAGAACTAAAAAAAAAAATACACAGAGACATACACTTACAGCTTCAGTTTCTAACTAAAAACTAGAAAAATATGGTGCTAACTTATCTGCAAATTCAAATAACAAAGAAAGAGGAAACTCACTCCTAAATTCAAGCCACAATGGACTCTAATAAAAATAATTTGAAATCCTAAAAGTTAGCAACTGATAAACTGAATTTTTGCAAAAGAAATGTTTTAGAGATAATGCAGCTAGTTGTTTTATTTCTACAATATTTTGTGACATTTTCAACACTCCTTGTATCATGGATGGAATTGACCTCGTGAATAAATCTGTTAGTTCATATTTGGTCTTGCAAGACTTGTGTTCATCTTCTGTTGGATTGAATAAGAAATTTCTTCCTCTCATTTCAACTTGTAAAATTTAACAGATTTGACTAAACTTGTATTCAAACGACAATTTAAATCATTTTTCCATTAGCTGGCCAACACGCAACAAATTTTGATCAATATTAGGCACCTAGAGAACATCTGAAATTATTTTTATACCTGAACTTGTTTTGATTGCAACGGTCTCTTTCCCTTTGCAGGAATAGTCATCATTTCTGATTCTGATTTTATGATTTTTCTATTTTGAATAAACATGAAATCTTAAAAAAGATTTGTCATATGTCATGTGGTTCGTACATCCTCTGTCAAACATCCAAAAATCACATTTCTTGGTTGAGAAGTATATAGCCACACATAAGTGGTCTTCTCCTTCATTGACAACTTGGGCATTTGCTTCATATTTTTGAGATTTGCTTTTGCAAATCACAACTTCATGACCAAACTGGTTGCAGATTTTGCACTGTGCGTCTGGCCTCTTCTAAAATTTATTATATAAATGGAGAATAACCTTTTTTCTCCATAATGCAGACAAGGTGGGTAGTTTTTCCTTCAAGTAAAACCTTGTTTTGAGTCTTGTGTTTGACTGCTAAAGCTCCTTCAACCATACCATCTTGCCTCATAAGCCTTCTTGGTTCTTGTGCCTTCAATGCAGTTAGCAATTTTGTCAAGGTAATCTTGGAAAGATCTTGTGTTTTCCAAGGTAGTTATGGAATTCATATCTTTCAGCATTGTAACATGAATTTTTTTAACAATTCTTGAATCTTTAAATATAGTGTTAAGCACTCTTACCTTGTAACAATGACAAGAAGTTGGTTCGAGTACTCTTTGATGGTCTCAGATTCCTTCATCTTTTGGAATTTGAAATGACGAATTTCCCTTATTAAATTCAACACTTCATGCCTAACATGTTTTCTCTCTTGTGTATTCTTGCTTCTTATAATCCCAAAATTTTCTTTTGCTGAATTGAGAGCCATAATTCTCGGGAAAATTGTTGCAGACACCAACAAATAAAGTTGCTTTTTTAAAAAAAAATAAAAAATTCTTGTGGCTTTTGATCTGAGACACAGGGATTATTGAGTTGTTTGTGGCTTTTGATCTGACCACAATGGGATTATTGAGCAGCGGAAAAATGTCATAATCCTCTTCCACGACCCCCAAAGATCTAAAGCCTCAAGATAAGTCTCCATTCGTACTGGCCAAAGTTGATAATTTTCACCATCAAAAGGAGATCTTTGGGAAAAACTATTGTCGGAATCCACCTCTCACTTGCAGGTCCCTCAAGAAAATAGTTTTAGATATCAATTGATGGTCTTTTAGCAAAATAATTAGGGATATAACACAGCAAAATAATGAGAGAAAAATACTGTAATGCTGTCCAACAAAATTATTTTATCAGTAACTCAGAGACATAATGTAGCTCTAATTCACTTAAAGATAGAAAAATAGGCTACTAACTTATATGCAAATTGAAATAACAAAGCAAGAAAAAACTAACTTCTAAATTCAATTCACGGAGGACGCTAACAAAAATAATTTAAAATCTTAAAAGTTAGTTGTTAATAAACTGAATTTCTGCAAAAGATATATTCAAGAGATAATGCAACTAGCTATTTTAGTTCTACTATATCTCTAGGGGTGGCAATTTGAACTCATATTAGTAAAATAAGTCCATTTTGTTCATATTTAATGGTTTGGATCACTCATATTTTAATTGGTTAAATATGGGTTTCAAACTATTTTAAGAGTCTCTATAAATATGGTGGTCAAAATGGGTTAAATATGGCTATCTATTCGATCCATATTAGATCACTTATTTTCACTTTCACTTTCAAACTTAATTGAAAATCAATATTATTTTATTTTTGTATTTGAAAAACAAAAGAAAATTAGGAGTAGGTTGGTGGAAAGATGGAGAGGGGAGGTAATTTTTTTTTTTTGAAAAAATAGATATTTTTTTGTTTTTGAAAAATAAGAAAAAATCAGGGGTAGGTTGATGGAATCTAGGGGGAGGGGGTAAAAGTTTTTTTTTTCTTGAAAAAACAGATTTTCTTTTGTTTTTGAAAAATAAAAAAAATTAGGGGTAGGTTGGTGGAAGGAGGGGGGGTAAATTTTTTTTACTTTTGCAAAAGCAATTTTTTTATTTTTGAAAAATAAAAAAAATTAGGGGTAGGTTGGTGAAAGGTGCCGGGGGGGGGGGGTATGTGGGGAGGGGTACATTTATGTTTTTGAAACAAATTTGTTTAAATGGGTTAGAACCATTTTGCCCAGACGATATTTGACCAAATCCATATTTGCCCATATTATATTTGGATGGATTGTGATTCAAACCATTTCTTCTCAAACATATTCAACCCATGCAAATCCAATCCAATACAACCGTTTGCCACCCCTATATATCCCGAGACATTCTCAATAGAGAAATATTCAGTTTCTGAAGATTGGTTACAATGTTAAACTAGTTGTAAGTTGGCTATTTAAAGCCCTCCTATGTTTAAGAAAAATATTGAGAGACATTGTAATCAATATTTTATTTTAAACCCTTTTTGTTGCACCATTTTTAAAAAACAGTTTGTTTCATTTTTCCTTCTGTTTATTTGATGTTGGTATAAGTAAAGGTCATTGTGGAGTAAGAATTTGATTCACTTCATTTACGAATCAAACTACAAAAAGATTGTATCCATATGCATAGTTTATAACCAATTGTAGTTCTTTTGGAGGTGAAATAGGACTGATCTTAATAAGTTCACTAGTTATAATATCATTTATTCATGTTTTGGACAATCAATGGGATTAAGAATGATTCTCATCTTCCTTGTTATGGAAATTGCATTAAGAAAGTAATGAGATTACTATAATTGCTTTTCTTTTGACAAATAAAGAGACATTAGGGACACAACTGTTATCGTCTAATTTGCAATGCAATCTGTATTCTGAGTCCATAGTATATCCCTTTTTATGGCCTGACTGTTTCTGAGCTTTTTGAATGTGTTTTGTTGGTAAGTAACCCAAAATGGGGATTTCTGCTTATTCATGTAATGATCTAAAGATTAAGCTTTTCGGTTTGAGTAAAAGGTTTGGTGTGTATTCATCTAACAGAAGTAAAAGTTCTGGTGTGTGTGGAAGTAATTGGTGTACTCTAGAGAAAAAGTGACTCATTGTCTTAAATTTAGTGCAGAGATAAGACTTGTACTGTTTCTTCCTTTCTCTGCTTGATACATTTGGTTTACAATCTGGTTCAGAGAGAAGACTTAACTGTTTCTGCCTTTTTCTGCTGGATACATTTGGTTAAGGTTTCTTTTGATGCAGGTTGAACCCATACGCAACTTCTTTGCTGCTCTTTTTCTTGCCAGTATTGGGATGCTCATCCATGTTCATTTCCTCTGGAACCATGTTGATATCCTACTTGCATCAGTGATATTAGTGGTCATTGTGAAAACTGTTGTGACTTCTGCAGTTGTTAAGGCCTTTGGCTACAACAACAAAACTTCACTGCTAGTATGGCTCCACTTCTGTGTTGAATTTTAGCTTTTTGTGTGTAAGTAACTAACTTTTGTTAACAAAGGGAGATTGACATTTTGTAGGTTGGAATGTCTTTAGCACAAATAGGAGAATTTGCTTTTGTGTTGCTCAGTCGCGCTTCTAATCTTCATCTAGTTGAGGTAATTGGTACTACTGTTCTCTATGTGACAGGATTTTCTAGTTGCTTATCCCACTTCTAAAAGTTCCTAAAGGATAAAAACGGAACTCACATTGCATTAAATCATTTCAGCCTGCCTATCTCTTCCCTAGCGCTTCTATTTGATAAGAATTCATTAGTTTGATGGATGAATGTGCAATTACAACTTTCAGGGTAAATTGTACCTGCTGCTTCTAGGGACAACAGCTCTCAGTCTGGTATGAGCTACTAACTTTCTTTTTTAATTACCTTCAGGGGTCTCAGTTCTGAATGATCCTGCAAATCTTATTCATTTTAAAATTATATCTGTTAGAATAGAAATAAGTATTTATAAGTATTTACTACTTAGAATAGGAATAGGAATAAGAATAGAAATAGGAATAGAAATAGGAATCCTAGTCGGAAAAGGGTTCCAATGTAGTGTCTATAAATAGGGTCTCAATGTAAAATTTAGATACACTATTCAATAATATTTTCTCATATATTTTTCACATGGTATCAGAGCATTGGTGAGAACAAACAAGTCACCATATATCTGCCAATTTCCGGTGACGATTGGGACTGATTTTATCAAATTTTTTTCTGTGGGTGTTGCGCGAAAACCAACATCACCACGAGGCTCGGAAATCTTCCATGACCAAACCCCAGCTAGAACCACCGGAAAACGCCACCGCATGCGCTCTCACGCACCGATCAAATGTGGTAGATTCCGGCGAGATCTGGCTCACGCGCCGGCGCGTGAGGGCTTTTCTGACCATATTTTTTTGAGAACTTTTTCGACAGTTGGGTCGTCCATGCCGACCCAGCTCATACTGGTTCTAACTAGATTCGATCACCGGAATTAGGGTTTCGGTGATTTTTCGGGCCGTTTCCGGCAAGATTCAGGCGAAATCAGAAGTTTCAGGGCATTGTGGGCAGCTTCCAATATTTTCAGACTAGTGTAGCACTTTCGACAGTTTTCGGCGTACATACCAGTCTATGGAGAATAGACGAGGGAGAGAATGTTTTGGAAAACCTCGATCCAGGTGTAGTCATTGTCATAAACCTGGACACACTCGTTACATGTTATATTTTGCATGGTCCACCACCCAGTTATGATCCTGTTGTTCTAAAGGAATATAGAGTTCCTTCGGTATCGTGCAAATAAACAAACGTCTCCACAAGTAGCTTTGGTTGCACAACCGCATGTTTCTGTAGCGGGTAATTTTTTTACTTGTGTGTCACAGTTTAACACTCTTAGATCATGGGTCATAGACTCGGGGGCTTCTGATCATATATCTGGTAATAAATCACTTTTGTCTGATATTGTTTATTCACAATCTCTTTTGGCTATTACTTTAGCCAATAGGATCCAAACAAAACCAAAAGGGATTGGAAAAGCCAAACCCGTATCTTCTGTCACCCTAGACTCCGTTCTTTATGTCCCTGGTTCTCCTTTTAATATAGCATCGGTTAGTCGTTTGACGAAATTCCTATATCGTACCATAACTTTTTTTGATGATTTTATTCTCATTCAGGACCGCAATACAGGACAGATGATTGGAACAGGGCATGAATCACAACGCCTTTACTATCTTACCTCTTCTAATTCTCTAACAGCATGCTCCGTTACAGATTCCCAGATCTAATTCACAAACGTTTGGGACATCCAAGTCTATCCAAACTGCAAAAGTTGGTCCCTAGTTTGTTTAGTTTATCCACATTAGATTGTGAGTTGTGTCAACTTAGGAAACAGATTCGTGCTACATTTTCACATAGTTCTGAGGGTCGTTCAAAGTCTATTTTTTCATTAGTTCATTCTGATATCTGGGGTCCTAGTAGAGTCAGTTCCACCTTAGGATTTCGTTATTTTGTTAGTTTTATTGATGATTATTCGAGATGTACTTAGGTTTTCTTAATGAAAGATTGTTCTGAGTAATTTTCTATATTCAAAGGTTTCTTTGCTGAAATACAAAATCAGTTTGGTGTTTTCATTCGTACTTTCCGTAGTGATAATGCCTTAGAATACTTGTCATCCCAGTTTCAGGAATTTATGTCTCGCCACGGAATTATTCACCAAACATCTTGTCCATACACTTCTCAACAAAATGGTGCCGCAGAAAGAAAGAATTGGTATCTCATAGAGACTGCTCGCGCTCTCCTCATTGAATCCCATGTTCCGCTGCGTTTTTGGGGCGATGCAGTCCTTTCATCTTGTTATTTAATTAACAGAATGCCCTCTTCTTCTATTCAAAATCAAGTTCGACATTCCATATTGTTTCTAAGTCACATCTCTATCCTATCCCCCCTCGTGTCTTTGGGAGCACATGCTTTGTTCATAATTTAGCCCCAGGGAAAGATAGATTAGTTCCTCGTGCCCTCAAATGTGTCTTTCTTGGTTACTCTAGGGTTCAAAAAGGATATCGTTGTTATTCACATGATCTTCATCGATACATTATGTCTGCTGATGTTACATATTGTGTCTTAGCCTTATTATACATCTTCTGATCATCCTTGTGTATCTGTGGTCTTACCCATACCTCAAGTTTTACCTGTGCCAACCTTTGAAGAATCTACAGTTACTTCTACATCTCCGGTTGTAGGGCCACCACTACTAACTTATCTTCGCCGTCCACGTCTAGCCCTAGTCCCAGATGATTCATGTCATGTGCCAGAACCCTGCTCCTACTGCGGACTTGACTCCTCCTAGCCAACCACTTGCACTTCAAAAAGGTATACGATCCACTTGAAATACTAATCCACATTATACCTTCTAAAGTTATCATCGTCTATCATCACCCCCATTATGCCTTTGTGTCGTCTTTGTCCTCTATTTCCATCCCTAAAACTACAGGTGAGACACTTTCTCATTTTGGATGGAGACAGGCTATGGTTGATGAGATGTCTACTTTGCATAAAAGTGGTACTTGGGAGCTTGTCTCCCTTCCTGCAGGTAAATCTATGGTTGGTTGTCGTTGGGTTATGCGGTCAAAATTTGCCCAGACGGTCAGGTTGATCGGCTTAACGCTCGCCTTGTTGCCAATGGTATACTCAGATATTTGGGCTAGATTATATCGACACTTTCGCTCCTGTGGCTAAAATAACATCTGTCTGCCTTATTCTATCTATGGTTGTCGTTCGTTATTGGCCTCTTTATCAGTTGGACATTAAAAATGCTTTTCTACATGGTCATCTTGAGGAAGAAGTCTATATGGAGCAACCACCTGGTTTTGTTGCTCAGGGGGAGTCTAGTAGCCTTGTATGTCGATTGCGTAGGTCACTCTATGGTCTGAAACAATCTCCTCGAGCTTGGTCTGGGAAGTTCAGCATAGTATTTCTATAGTTTGGCATGACTCGTAGTGGAGCTGATCACTCGGTGTTTTATCGGCATTCTGCACAAAGTCGATGTATCTATTTGGTTGTTTACGTTGATGATATTGTTATCACCAGTAATGATTAAGATGGTATCACTGATTTGAAGCAACATCTCTTTAAGCATTTCCAGACTAAAGACCTTGGCAGATTGAAGTATTTTCTAGGCATTGAGGTTGCTCAATCTAGTTCAAGTATAGTTGCTTCCCAACGCAAGTCTGCCTTAGACATTCTTGAGGAGACAGGAGTGATGGATGTAGACCTATTAACACTCCTATGGATCCCAATGTTAAACTCCTTCCAGGACAGGGGGAGCCACTTAGTAATCCTGAAAGGTATAGACGGCTCGTTGGAAAGTTGAATTATCTCACAGTGACTAGACCTGACATCTCTTTTCCTGTGAGTGTTGTAAGTCATTTTATGACTTCCCCTTGTCAAAGTCATTGGAAAGCAGTGGTTCGTATTCTGCGATATATAAAGTCAGCTCCTGGGAAAGGACTACTCTTTGAGGATCAAGGTCATGAGCATATCATTGGATATATAGATGCTGATTGGGCAGGATCACCCTCTGACAGACATTCGACATTCGGATATTGTGTTTTAGTAGGAGGTAATATGGTGGTCTGGAAGAGTAAGAAATAGAATGTGGTTGCTCGATCTAGTGCGGAATCAGAACATCGATCAGTGGCGACAACAACTTGTGAGCTAGTTTGGATCAAACAGATACCGGGAGAACTAAAATTTGGCAAAATTGATCAGATGGAACTCGTTGTGATAATCAAGTGGCTCTTCATATCACATCAAATCCAGTGTTTCATGAAAGGACCAAGTCACTTTGTCGGAGAAAAAATACTCTCAGGAGATATTGTTACAAAATTCGTGAAGTCAAATGATCAACTTGCAGATATCTTCACCAAGTCCCTCATAGTCCTCGTATTAATTACATTTGTAACAAGCTAGGTACATATGATTTGTATGCACCAACTTGAGGGGGAGTGTTGGAATAGAAATAAGTATTTACTACTTAGAATAGGAATAGGAATAAAAATAGAAATAGGAATAAGAATAGGAGTCCTAGTCGGAAAAGGGTTCCAATGTAGTGTCTATAAATAAGGTCTCAATGTAAAATTTAGATACACAATTCAATGATATTTCTCATATATTTCTCACAATATCGTTATTTTTGACTATTAAGACCCATATAGAACACATGTCCTCTCTTTTCTTTCACTTATTATTATTTACTTCTATGTTTGGAGATTGAGTTACTTGTTATTGGTGAAGGCTTATTTTCAGTCTCTCAGTACCAATTACAGAGAGATAATGCTTATACATCCAAGGTGCATTTAGCTAGGGGAAATTAACATTTTGCCAGGATACTCCATGCATCCTTTTATAGCCATTTAAAATAACTTAGGAGCCATTTGGACTAAATTTTTCAAAAAAACTTTAAAAAGAAGCTTGTGTAAGTTGAAAATGTGTTTGAATAGTTTTAACTTCTAAAAAGATTTTTGAGCAGACGAATATGTGTGAATAGCTACTAGCACTTCTTCAAATTCAAAAAGTTTTTTTTTCAGATTTTCTCAGAAAATTATTTTTGGAAATTTTTATGAATACTGTATTAAAAAAATAGAACTTCGGTTTTTGCAAGAAACATGCACAAACACACTCCTTCCCCTATCAGTGTTTCGTGTGCCAGTGGAAGCACGTGCAGGCAAGATATAGATCAAAATAGAAGTACCCTCTTAAATGAAAGCATCTCCGTGATTGCATATAAAGAACAAATTATTTTCTATGCACAGTCTGCCCTTAGTTCTGCTTTCTAGTGAATTATGACAAATCTTTTGGCAGGTGACTACGCCATTGCTTTTCAAGCTTATACCTGGTGTAGTTCATCTTGGTGTGCTGCTTAGGTGGTTCCCACCTGATAGTCCAAGTGAGGTAATTACTCCCTTGGGTGGTCATACCACGAGGACAAAGATTTGGCATTTGCACTAGTTTAGGCTCATGAGTATCTCATTTTATTAAATGTTCTCTTGGACTTGTTCATTTGCAGTTTGGATTCAAAAGTGACAATTTCCGATCTGATAGTGCTAAACAAAGGATTGCACTGGTATCCAAGGATCTGATTCACGAAGGTTAAATTGTGAGCAAGGTGTAGATGACCTATTTTGCTTGGAGTTGTATCCTAGTTCACAGCCTGAGTGGTGCTACAAAGGTTGTGGACTCTACTATTTCTTGCCTCTTCCTAATGCAAGGGACTTGATATGTTTTTCTTGTTATAAATCTTGACCAAAATAGAGAAAGGAAAAAGCTATACATGCCTCCAAAGGGGGACAAACCTGGATACAGAGGTAGTCTAACTGCAAACACAGCTAACAAGTCGAAGCACCGTTCACCTAAGGTAATAGATAGTTTTCAAAGTTACTTGATTCTTTCTTGTTTGTTCCTTATAAATGTAAAGTAATTTTGGTATATGATGTAATTGTAACTACTGTATGAATTCTCACTCTAATTTAATTTACGTTCCACAATGTAACAGTTCATATTTTTATGATATGAGGTCAACTGTATAAAAATGTGATACCTTAATTTGTTGTTTTGTGAAAGTGATGTTGTTCTTTACTTCACCTATTAGCTTAATATGGTAGTTAGCTCACGCCAGAAACCAACCAATATAAACGGCAAAAAGGAAAATCAGAAACTAGTGAGGTTTGCTTCCTTGTAGCTTATTATGGTAGAATGGTAGTTATACCGGTTAGTAAATAGCTTTTGGGGAAAAAGTATTGATGCTGTGATATTTAAGTTTGACGAAATTATGTCACAATTGTTCAATACTCAAGTTTGCATGGTAAGTGCAGAGCATTTGCAATCTTCCATTTTCAACACTATAATCAAGTGCATTTACCTCCTGGTTATCCTAGCTACTAGAGCTGTATTAATCTTTATACGGGTGAAGTGTCAAATGTATTTGGAAATGAGAGTCTTTAGATGCAGTGGTTGCATTTGCCAACAAAATTTCACGTAAAAGTTGTTGAAAGCTACTGTTCTCACATTTGATTAGATGCACGGATATATTATGCAGAGGTGATCTCTGCTTCTTTTATTCATATTTTTTCTCTTTGAAATTATCTACTAATTTAGTAGAGGGTAAAATGCAGATTTCTTGTTATTGTTTGAACTTCTGTGAGTACATATTATGTTGACTTCACATTGTTTTCTTTCCACCATATTTTCCATGTAATTCAGAAGAATGATGTAACTAAGCTGGTAGCCACTCTGTTTTTCTAAGGTTTACTTTGTCATTTATTGTTTTCTTCTCGACTAATTTTGTATGTATTCATTCAATCCATCTTTTTTTTTTTTGTGAATTAAGAAAGGTTTTAGTAAACAATGTATTTATATATTCTTATAGGAAAAGGGTAAAAGAAATAGGGAAAATATCATAAAACAAGCTATTATAGAAAGCATATTGAAAACTCTATCTATGCCTCTTTTCTGCAAAAACTGATTTGGTTATTTCTGAGATTTTTTTAAAAAAAACAGAACACAGCGATTTTCTCGCTATTCACACTGAAGTCGGTTTGTTGGTTCTTCAAAGTGACTCATTTCTTTAAAATTTGATTCTATATATCCATAATTGACAATGAATGTCAAATATTTTAGTGTTGTGGGTGGCATTTTGGGCACTGAAAATACGAAAATAGTTGCATCAGTTATATAATTGATGGTGTTGTGATGAAGGAGTATGGAGATTTGATTGAATCAATTTCAAAGCATTAAGTACCCGAATGATGAAAGTGACAAGCCTGGCTAATCGATGATAAATTCAACCACTTGCACACTTTCTTGCAAGCACGAAATTGTATATCGTGGCTAATGTGAGTTTGAAGATTGGGAAGAACCTTAGAATAAAAGCTTATTGGAAGTGTGACAATAATAATTTCAAGTGGCCTTAGCCCTTACATATGGGGCCTGATTTTAAAAGACTATATCTTCATCAACATGTAAATGTTGCATCAAAAGTTATGCTGATTTACGTTGGAGGTTGTAGAATTAAGCCTATGCATGAACAAACAAATTGAAGTTTTATTTCACTTGGAATGACAGTCCCCTCAGGCTCTCAAGGAGATTGTCAAGGTTGCCATTAATCAGGAGGTGCTTGAATTGATTCTTCTCCGGTTATATATAGTTATTCATGCATGCTACAAGCTTCAAATTTTAACTTGATGCCCCGGCCTCTCACCGCTAACCGCCTTTGGTCCCAAATCTTTGGTGTTGCTTTTTCCAATATACGTTGGTTACATTTCTTTATGTTATTTGTACCAGTAACCGGTTTATGGATGAATGCTCTAGGAGTAGTCGGTCTAGCGCTGAACCTACGTGCCTATGACTTCGTTTCTCAGGAAATTCGCGCAGCGGAAGATCCTGAATTTGAGACTTTCTACACCTAAAATATTCTCTTAAACGAAGGTATTCGCGCTTGGATGGCGGCTCAAGATCAGCCTCATGAAAACCTTATATTCCCTGAGGAGGTTCTACCACGTGGAAAGGCTCTTTAATGGAACTTTAGCCTTAGTTGGTCGTGACCAAGAAAGCACTGGTTTCGCTTCCTCTCTTAAAATTCCAGTTTTCATATCACTTGATACATACAAGCCCTCCTTGAGTTGTTCATGTGTATATATATTTGAAATGTCAAGATTAATAGATTAGTGCCTAGTCTAACTAACTAAACGGATCAGTTCCCAGTGTAACTAATAAACTCCTAATATAACCAACTATATCTAAGAAATGTTATGTCATTTTTTCTTTTATTTAAAGTACAGGCAACGTTTCCATGTCCCCCTCCTAATTATTTTACTTATATATATATTAAGCTCATAGTCTAATGATGATGGCTCGAATAAATAAATAAAAGATGTTGCTAGAATTGGGATCTCTTTCAAAGAGAAAAAGCTTAAATATCTGGATTTGCAGGCCAATGAGATCACATTGAGTCGTTTTTTAAAGTTTAGTAGACTTCCTATCTACTCCTCCAGCAAAGACACTACAGGACTCTAATAATAATTTGATCACAATACATCAGCAAGCATTATATTATATTGCATCTTAAAGATTACGTTCATAAGAACAATATATATACTCACTCCATTGTTATTTATATAATTGAGATTCAAACATGCGGATACTTTAAGTTTGCGTGTCTTCGCTCTTTCAAGGCCCCTGAAAGACCGAAACCATTAGGCTACATTGTATTATTATGTGAAGAGAGTCCAAAATATGTTATTTTATCATTGTACTTGTATATACGTGTATAATTTTCTGACGAAATGGACACCCTGACATGAGTGTAGCTACGCCCCTATTCAAGACTAACAACTCTCAAGGGTAAAATGGGAAGAACGGTATCGATTATATATGCATTGATTTTGTGATTTGACAAATATCAAGGAACATCTATTTTTTAATAAGGACGACATATAAACAGAAACGGAGGAAATATTGCTTTTTAAGTCCTCAAATGGAGGTTCATTTTGATTTTAGGAACATTATTACTACGTAAGAGCCCTACTAATGGTGTTAGAAATTAGTCATAAGCTTGACATACACAAAAAATGAGGACATCTAAAATTGGAAAAAAAAAACAAAAAAATATAGTAAGTGATATTATGCTTAGTAGGATATGATGTAATCTTACATGAAAAGTACAGCAAAACATTAACCTTAGACAAATCATTACAATTGTTTATGGAAATTTATTTATGTCTTTCATCAGTGATGGAACAATAAAATTTTTAAAATGGAATAGAAAAAATGTATTTATGAGGGGACCAAGGGTGAATGATGCTGGTAGTCCATATTAATAAATGATTATTTTTATAGACATCTACTTAGTTTAATTAATTTCCTACACTTGTTATAGTATATATATAGTAAATATAAGCAGAATCTTTCTAATTATTTTAACTCAAACAACAGTAATTGTAGTTCCAGTAAGAAGAGCAGTACTTTTTGTTGTTGGAACAGCAAGTGTGAGCTCAAGGTCTGGCAGTGGTGAATCTTGAACTGAAATATCATGACTTGTAAAAGTTGTTGAATTAATAAATGTAAAATTGTTGGAAAATTGTTGACTACTTGACTTTGAATCTTTGCTTGATGAAGTTGTATTGAAATTTATCATGGAAATATTTGTATCCTCTGGCTGTGTGTGTGACTTGTCACATGAAATATTTGTCTTGATAACCATTTTATCAAATAGCAACATAGTTGATTTATCCATGCCAACCTGGTAGATATATATATTAGGTTATAATTACAAAAGAGTAAAAAATGAAGTTGTAATTACTAGCTAGTTGAATTTAAAAGAGAGGCTAATATAAAAAGAATATAGGAAACTATAGATTAATAGAAAATTAGAGTTGTTTAATTTATAAAATATGAAAAGTTGAATTATTCAAAATCAAAGTTTTCTCTAGTCACCAACCTGAAATTTAGTAGTCTGATTGATTTGATTTTATGTTGAATATGATATATAAAGGTGAAGAGTTTCTATGCAAGAAGTATCTTTAGAATTTGAAATCAAAAACTTTGACTAAATTAAGAGAGATTTAGTGAAGATACACATTTAAATTTGATGTGAATTATAATTTTTGTCTTTAACCCGCTTAATACTGAAAAATCCCGAGGCTCGACTAACTGAACTTTAAAATGCCCCTCATTTGTGCATCTAACGAACTAACATGTTTTGCTCGTCGTCCAGCTGGACATTTCACACACAAATAAGGTTGATATCACTTGCTATGTCATGTGACAGATGAGAGGTATTTTAAGTTCATTTAGCCAAGCCTGGGTTATATTTTAAGAACTAGTCATGGTTCAGAAACAAAAGTAATAATTCACACTAAGTTTGAAAATATCTTCACCACTTTTTTGTAAAATTAAAAGTAAAAGAGATATCCATTATGTCACCAAACTTTTTGATGGTCATATTTGAAAAAAAAAATTTAGGCATGATAAAAGAAGATAAATATATATATCTATCAAGTACCTTGTCAAAGAGACTCCTTCGACGTTTCTTTTTACTTAGAGAATTTTGTCTAAGAAAATACTTTTGAGCATGACTTGCGACTTGTGTTGGTGTCCTTGTGGTGACAAAGTTGCTAGAAATGCCTCTCCAGTCTCCTTTACCAAGTTTTTCCAATCCAACTAGAAATATCCTGTGTTCTTCCTCTGTCCATGCAACTCCTAAAAAAAATTTCCACAAAATATATTACTTGGAAAATGTTGTATAACAAGTTTGAATAATTGAATCAATAATAATTTGAAAAGTATGAAATGAATAGAACTCCATACACATACTTACTATTTGTTTAAAAACTGTTTACAAAAGATATTTATTCAATCATATCAAACTCTAATAATCCATAATAGTGGATCGTTGGAGCTTTTTCTATAGTTCATAATAGATGAATTATTTAAGTTTAAGAGAATTATTGGGATACAACTAATATTTTATTATTTTTATTTACATGTCGACCTTATTAATAATAGATATTTCGTATTTTTTATTTCACAAAATCAATATATAAATAATATTATTTTTTCTATTTTATCCTTGAGAGTTATTAGCCTTGAAATTATGAATTAGATCAACATTGGAAAATTAAATTATTAATTCATGTCCATTGGTCACAGTTCAATTAATCATAATGAATTAATTATTGAAAACTTGTCTTCAAAAGAATACTAAATAAAGATAAAATAGCAAACTTATCTAGTTTCTTAAGAGACGTGAAATATGAAATAGTAACGTATAAATAGTTGGAAGAAAGTATTATTGGATGAAATACATTAATGAGTATGACAATTCTTTTTTACATCTTCTAAAATATATTACTTAAGGAGCCAAGCACGATTCCCACTAGATCAATTGGCATTTTTAAGAAAAAAAAAACAATCAGCAATTTATCACGTGTCACTTGATAGTATTTCCTTTAATATAATAATATGATTTAGTACTCATTATTATATATTATTTATTTATTTATTTATCATTTTACTAGTGCTGGTATTACTTGTTTTGTTCATATAAACTTCAATTGAAGAAAGAAGCCACATAACCAAGTTGCAACTCTTAACTAATAACAGTACACAACTATTGTTTTTTAATTGAGAGTGGCCTTTACTTACCATTTTCGTTGTCGAAGAACATTAAAATCAAGGATAAAAAAATAATATTTGAAATAATAATTATTAGTTAATAGAAATCAATTTCTTCAATTCACTTTTGATTTAGAAGAAAAAAACATTAACATGTTAGGAATTATGTATTCCTCTCGGAGTTTCAATGTGAGTTTCGAATACCGGATGAAAAATTAAAAAAAAAAAAAAAAAGAAATACCTAAACATCAGATCTATATACTAATGACAGTAGATTTATAGCTAAACCACAAAAAAATTATGCTAATCTTATTTAGCTACGAACTAGCACAGGATTATTAAAAAAATTCAATTAAGCTTAGTTTACGATAAATTTCGTAGCTAATTTTATATTTTCTAAAAAGTGATATATATATATATATATATATATATATATATATATATATATATATTTCCAGTTGCAATTCCTTATACTCACAAGTTTTCTTATAATAAAACAGAAATTATAATAATTATATAAAAAGTTATTGAAACTCGTGAAAGAAGATCAAGTAATAAAATAATTACATAAAAGAAATTTCTCATAAATTAAATCCATATTTCCCTCAAAAAAAAAAGAAAAAAAAAAGGAGAAATCTTTACAAAAGTTTCATAAAGTAGTTGTTCATCTAGAGATAAAAATAGTATATAGAGCAACCCCAAAATCCAAACTCTATAAGCTTTCTGAAATTTAATTAAAATAGTTGGTGTCTAGACTCTAGATGAATTATAATGAAATATTTGAAGTAAATTAAACAAGGAAATAAAATAAAAAATATTACATAGTATGTAATTATAAAATAACACTAACCTTTTTTCTTATATGAAGAAGCTCTTCCAACATCAGAAAGATAACCATTTGAGATATCACAATAACTAAACTTAGATGCAGCCATTGAGGATGAAGTTTTCGACGAATTCGAAAGGCAATCAACACTAAAACTCTTCTTCATCCATGAACAAGGTACTTCAAGTTTCACACCAAAAAGTTTCATCATACCAATAGTTTTTGGATCTTCATCATAAATTATTTTTTCATCTTTATGAGTTTTGCAAGTTCTTGAATTGTGACCTGTTATACCACAGTGTGAACATTTTCTCCCCATTTATTAATTTGATGATATGAAATCTCAAAAATTAAGAGAGAGGACAGAGCTTTTTTTTTTTTTTTTTGTATATGAATATGAAGTAGTGGGGGATAAACACTGAATTATAGATAGAATTATTTAAATTAACTATTCTTAATTTATTGCATATTTTCCAACCATGTTTTAATTAATGAAAAATTGAAACTAGGGTTGACCCTCTTTCTCTTTTTCTTTTTCTCTCACTATGGTCAAGGATAAAAAGCTTATTTAATAATTAGACTATAGTATACAGTACTTTTATTAGTACCATGTGGGAATCTACTATGGTTTGTACAACTTTTACCAAGGATATTTTTATGAGACACGGGTATATGACGTTTTGAGGTAATACACTCTTTTTACTGAAGTTTGAAACAAGATTTCGGTTTTGAAAAATAAAGTTTTTCTGTCTCATATAACTTGATTTGAGTTATTTAAATTATATGGTCCAAATTATTTTTTAATTAATAAAACAAGATGAAATTAGTTATAATTTTTCTATTTTCCCTTAAATTACTTTTGTCATTTAAAGTCTGATATATTCTTTAATTTTGTCATTTAGAGTTGATATATCCATCGTTAATTAGAAAATGTCTCATATGTACCTTTGTCATTATACAAACAACTCAGGTATATCCATACGTTTACAAAATGAGCTCATATATAACAGAAGTGGAAAAATAGTTTTAAATATATATTTTTTTTAAACAAAATCATGTAGGAATATATATGATCCTTCTAGCAAAATTTAAGGTATATTTTAATTTTTCATACATAAGTAATTATTTGACTTCTTTGATTATCAGTATTTGAGTTTTTTATTCTTATTTTATGTTTTTCTTTCCTTCATTGGTGTCAAGAAAAAAAAATTCAAAACTAAGTTTTTGTGGCTATGTTATAACTTAAAATTATTTTTCGGCTATATTAAAATTATTTTTTCGGCTATATTGTAATTTAATATTTATATTTAGAAAAAAAATGGGTCATCTATGATAAATTTTATAAGGAAATTAGTGAAATAAAAATAAATTTGACCATCAAAATAATAAACTTCACTTAGTACTGGGAGTTTATCCGGTGATTGTTTGTTTCTTTTGTTACTTGAGCTTGAGTTCTCACATAATAAGATTTCCATAGTTACAAAAAAAAAAATATTAAAATTAGTCATTTGAAACAAAAAAAAATACACCCTGAGGAGGATTAAATATATTCATATTTCTTAAGTATAAAGAATGTAAAGTTTCAAAATAAAGTTCCTCTATTTTTAATTTTGATATTGATTTTAATGAATAACACGCAAATAATATATATCAGAGAAAATTATCGTCATTTAATTATATTTTTTACTATGATTTCATAAGAAACGTGTAAAAAATAGATAACTAATATGAAATGGATTGAGTAAAATATAAGGAGGGGGATGAATTTTCAAGTTTCAAGAGCATCGTGTAATTTAAAATATTTTAAGTTACAAACACGCAATTCCTTTATCGTAATAAGATTATGTACCATTCTTAAGAAAATGTTAATTAGGAGTTACTACATCTCCTCATCAATTCTTTAATATTTATTTCATCTTAATTTTAAAACCATTAATACTAAAAAATTAGTAATTCTTTCTATTATTTAATTGACAATTATTTTGAAATAAATATTTTTAATATATAATACATGACAATTAAAAAGAAACGCTTAAAAAGGCATGTGCTAACTTTGTAAACCTTATACAATTTGGTCAATTATTAAATAATTGCATATAAATATCAATGATACACAATAATTGATAATTGACATGCTGTAATAGATTAATCTAGTAAATATTTTTCTTGAAATAAAGCTTCTAGAAAGAGTTCAAGTAAATACAATTCTTTTTATTTTTTATTTTTTTTATGATACAAGTGAAAATAGGTTGATTATCTATTAATGTTTGAGCACGTTTAGATGATGCATGGACTAAAAAAAACATGATTGAGAAAGGGTGGTTGGCAAGAGAGATAACTTAGAGATGAGAGGAGCAAGTGTCTCACATTTGGACAACAATCTCTAATTTTTTAAATGAAACATGGAATCTTCATCAATTTAAGGAAGAAGATTTTGGCACTTCCAACTATTTTCTCCGAGGATTATGTGAGATGAAATTATAATATAAAAATATGAAATGAAGTTAAAATATTGCTTGGACATAGAATCAAAATTTAAGTTGTATTTTTTGTTTATAGACATTTAAGAAAAAATATAAACTATCAAAATTATCTTACTTTTCTAAGGAATCTTATCAAATAAGCAAAAATTTATTATAAAAATATAGTAATATATTATCACAAAGTTATTCTGAAAAAACTATAACATTCATTGATCGAATTTTAGTTCATTAAAAAATAAAATTGAACATGAGTTATAGTGTACTATTCTTTAATATAATCCCCTCATATATATGGCGCGGATCATTTTTTCATGTTGAACATATATTTCTTGATCGGATGACCGAAAAGACGAACACTGAACTTTGTTGGTCAATATTATGACTAATTATATCATGTTCATATTCTATAATTATTTCATAAAATAATACGTTAAATGATGATTTTTATACAAAATATAAACTATTATGGGTCAATTTCGAAAAATGTAAAATCGTGATATAAATTAATGAATTTAAGTTTTTTAGTGAATTGAGATTTTATTGCATAATTTAAAATTATGAGATGAAATTACATCAATTTGCATGTCTAAAAATATTAATTTCATTTCATAATTTCAATGTATGAGATGAAACTAAATGTTCAAATACCTTCTCAACACCACTAACATGAATGGGTTAAGAACTTGAAAAGATACTTGCCCTCTGAAAAATATCTAAAAGATGTGATGATAAAATTTAATCTAAACAAATTCTATAAAATGCTGTTGTGAGAAGGTATATAGTATTTCTAAATTATAATATAATGTAATTTGAAGAAAACCTTACCCCTATACAAGAATCAGGTTCTTGTAATTTTGCCGTAACACAATAAAATAAAGATTTATCGTGGAAACCTTCCTAACTCAAGGAAGGGAAACACCACATTGAAGTTTTATATTAGTTCAAGATTTACAACTCAGTTAATCAATGAATCTAACTCTAAACTTCTACCCTTTTCGATTAACTATAATCAGAAACTCTTCACTCAACAAGAAATCAAACTCACTTCTTGTTTACAAAAACTCTCAAGTCTTCTTAACTCTAACCACCCATGAAGTCAAACTCACTTCTTGTTTACAATTCTCACAATTTCTCTCCCAGGAAGTCAAACCCACTTCTTGTTACAATTCTCTCAAGACTCTACTCCCAAGAAGTCAAACCCACTTCTTGTTACAATTCTCTCAAGACTCTACTCCCAAGAAGTCAAACCCGCTTCTTGTTACACAACCTAGGAATTATTACAATTCAATAATAAACATAGAACAAATCAATAAAACCTAACACTACTAAAAAAAAACAGTAAAAAGAGACCTTATAAGGCCTTTTTTCGAAAAAAAGAGACCTCAACGGTAGGTCACTCTAATCTTGGTGATTTTTTAGTAGAGACCTCATGAGGTTGCCGAACGACGACCTCACGAGATCACCAATAAATTGTCCATTTTATTTTTAAAAAAAAAGAGACCTCATGATGTTGCAATTTCATAATTTACTTTTTTTTTTTAATAAAGGTGACTTCATGAGGTCACTATTATACTATTTATTTTTATTTTATATTTAAAAAAAGAGACCTCGTGAAGTCTCTTTAATTCAAAAATAAAATGATGCACATAGACCTTCTGAGGTCTCTTTCATGATGCAAAAAGAGACTGCACGAGGTCTCTTTACTGTATTGGTAAAAAATAAAATGCTGAATAGAGACCTCATTCATGAAAAATTTGACTTCATCGGGTCTCTTTACTGCATTTGTAAAATACAAAATGCTGAATAGAGACCTCATGAAGTCTCTTTTTTGAAATTTCTGGAAAATAAATTGCAGAAGAGAGACCTCATGAGGTCTTTTTCATGAAATTTTTGGAAATATAGATGCAAAAAAGAGACCTCGTGAGGCCTCTTTTCCTGAAAAAAACTGACAGGTAATTGTTATTTTTGCAGCTTTCATCACCTGTCATATTGATTCAATACCTCTCTAATTAGTTAAATCAAGCTCAAAGAGCTTCAAACAATAAACTGATGCAATACATTTTACTAAATATTATCTTATTGACTCAATTGCAATTCACCTTCAATGTAATTCGAAATTAAACAAAAACCACAATATCCATAAGTTTAATATAATATATTTCAATGTTATCATGCATTCACAAAACAAATAACTCCCATAACAAAATTATAAAGTAAAGAACTTAGATTATCTATCACAACTCTAAACTTCACTAATGTGGTAATGTGTCTGTCACATGATCATCATCTTTTTCATCACTACTAGACTCATCCGTCATATTTCTTTGTTGACCATACACTGAATATCGAGTAGGTTGAGATTGAGGGGGTCGAGGAGGGAAAGTGACATCACTGGAACAAGGTGGAATCCCTCCTAAAGCAAGTAATGCATAGAATTGAGTCTTAAGACCCGCAAACTCTAAGTCCCTTTGCCTTTCTCTAGCCCGCGAGTCTTCGACTTGGCTAGATAGCTCAACTCTCTTTTGCTCCATAGCCAAATTTTTCTTCATCGATTCATCATCATAGGAACTATTTAGGCCTTCAAACTCAGAAGAAAATTCACGGAAGATTTGTTGCGGAATTTCATACGCATACCCATATCTACTCGGTGCACCAATCAAGTCTAACCACACTTTCTCAGCCTGTTCTTGAGTAAGTGGCATACCTCGATTTTGTTCTGGATGAGTTTATCGTAAATCCTTCAAAGCTTGAAGATATCGATTCTAAATTGAATGATATTAATAGTAGAATATAAATCTAGAAAAAAAGTTACAATTATTTTAAATTAGAGGCTTACATAGGTCACTTCACCTCGCGACTCAACCCACACGTCTGGATTTTTGAGATTTTTCTTCTTTCTTATGTGTGTTGCCTTGAATGCCTCTGCCTGAGTTACCGGTCTTCCTAGTTCATTTTCCTAAATATAAAACTAATTAAGTTAAAATCAAGTATAATTGAATATCAATACCTACAATATATAAAAACTTAAAGAAAAATGATACAAACCAATTTCTACCTCACACTTCCTTGACTTTGAGCCCCACTCGTGTGTAGAGAACCACCATTAGTAGATGATCTTGCCTTCTTACCGATTTCACTCATTTGCTTATATTTTGGATCATTTGCCCAATGCATTAGTAATTTTTTCCAATCATCCGATAGAATCCACTTAGGTTTCTGATTATTTCTACGAGCTTTATTCAACAAACTAGCAAGAACACACGCAACTTTCTTGTGAAGTTCGCATAAATTTTGGTCTCATGTTTCGGACGCCAAGCACATTCTTTCTACAATAAAGCATAAATTTTTTAATTAATAAGTACTATTGAATACAAGTATTTTAATAGTGTTAAACAAATAAATTTGAATATACTCTGAAATCCAAAAATATTTGTCTCTTCGGATTGCTTGACATCTTGACCCAAGTAGGAAAAACATCTCTATAGAGATCTTTGATTGCCTGAGAAATAATTCTCACAACATCATCTGGATTGAAACTGTAATACAAAGTTTTAACAGTTACAGGTTAAACCAAAGACAATTAAATGAGATAATCATAAACATAAGATATTTTGTAAAAAACTTATGTATAGGCGTCAGGCTCGATGACAAGTCTATTATGCATATCCCTCACGCCAACATTTGTAATGACCTGACCAGGTGTAGCTGACTGATTTGTGGTAGGAGTGTTACTCAGAACTATTACCTTGAATGCGAAGACTCGACATTTCAAGTTGTGAAGTAGATGATGATGAAGGTTGTGAGTCTGCAGGGTTGTGAGTTCTAGTGCGAGAGACACTAGACGTTGGTCGATTAGCTTCTGGAGGCAGAACATTGTATCCATGTGGGATAACATACCCTGATGTCGTCGTCATCACTGGTACCTGAGGAGGCGGTTGAGTATATTTCAATGGTGGATGCATATAGGTCGAAGGAGGATTAATATTTGGAGTCACATGATTGTCTTGCTCGGTCTGCATAGAATAGCAATGTGGCGGAGTGTCTCTTGGTGGGAGAGATGTGTTGGTGTCTGATCTTATATGTATCCTTGTTGGTCGTCTACTAACCATACCATCTCTCTCTTTTTTTATTTTTGGGGGGATTATCAATATCTTTATTCATATTTCCACCTGCTATCTAATTAGTAACAAAAACATTCAAGTCAAAAAAGATTAGATATTTACGTAACAAGTAAAGTCTCAATTTAAATCAACTAAAGGTGAAACTAAATTAACTACGGGTGTATTTTGGTATATTCATGAATGTTTGTTATGTCATTTCATCTATAAAATAAGAGCAACTTTTAAAAAAAATTGAGTAAATTTCAAGTTCTCAAGTTCTCAGGAAATCAAGTTATGTAATTCAAGATTGGGGTAGAAGAGTTATGCACATATACATGTTCTAGTTATTATGATATTTTTTGGGATAGTTTTCATCTTACAGAGAAAGCATACAAATTTTAATATATTTTTTAAGTGTACTCAAAGAGAAGAAGAACATTACTTCATACTATTTACTATTCTTCCTCAACCTCATCCTCATCCTCGTCCTCGTCCTCATCATTATCCGCATCCTCATCCTCAGCCTCATTTTCATCTTCTGGTAATTCTTCTTCATCTATCCACTCTTCCTCATTAATTGATGCATTTTCCCTTTCATCTGTTATTTCTTCTATATCAACCTCTTCTAATATGTGTTCAGGATGCTCTAGATCATTTTTAAATTCAACATCCACGGTACGGTGAACACTTGATAAATCTGCTAGGATCGAATTCACGCACATACACTAGATGAATGAAGAACACGAGAACTTTCAAGAGAAAGAGATGAGAAATCTAGAGAGAGAAAGAGAAAACCCAATATTTCGTGGTAACACCCCGTGAGTAAACTTCCACAGCGGTGAGGTATATTTATTAATAAATCAGAGTATTTTTTGTTACAGAGAATAAATAGGAAAGCCTAAAATAAACAGTTACATATATTAATCAGGCTCCACTACCTAACAAAATTGTTAGAAAGAATATATAATTACTTAATTATGTTGGGTTATTGTGTAATTACTAATAGTCTACAACTACATATACTGTACAAGACTCTTATAATTGGTTAAGATTATTCATAATAATAATATTATATCATGGTATCAGAGCAAGGTTTATTCTTCCAAAACCCTAGCCTTCTTTTATTTTCCAAAGTCTGATTCATCATGGTGAAGACCACAGATCCCCTAGATGATCTCCCCACGGGGTTGAAACTTTTTATCAAAAATCTTCACTCTCTTACCCCAGAAAAATTGAATGATTCAAACTTTCCGTCTTGGTTCACCACCGCGTCTACAAATCTCTCCGCTCATCGACTCATGGAATACGTCGATGGAACCATGGAGGTCCCACCCGCCACACTCACCGTCACAGTCGACGATGATCCTGGAGCAGCGGCGACCACTGCAGTCACGCTCAATCCGGAATTCAAAAAATGGTCTGTTGTTGATGCCCAATTACGGGCGTGCCTCCTAGCGATTATCAGCCCATCCATTCAAAATCATCTCCATGGACTCACTTCCGCCGCAGCAATATGGAATCATCTTCAGCTTCGGTATAACTCTTTATCTCGCACTCATATATTTCAATTAAAGGAACAACTTCATGGTGTTCAGAAGGGTAGTGACTCTATGCAAAAGTATCTTGATTCTGTTGTCACGATTGTTGATGCTCTGGATCGTGCTAAATCTGGAATCCCAAATTAGGACATGATTTTGTGTGTTCTTCGAGGCTTGTCATCCGAATATGCGTCCATTAAACAAAATATTCGAACGAATATTGCACATGTGACGTTTGCTGAAGCATCGTCATGGTTACTCACCGAAGAATTGAACGTACAGATGGAACAGAAGTTGAAGGTTAGGGAATCCAGTGGATCAGCCGAACCACACACCGCCCTCTATGCTCAGTCTGGGCAATCTGCCGGTTATAGAGGTGGTCGTGGATGTGGTTCCAACCGGGGCAGAGGCGGACTCCCTAGTCGTGGTAACTTTTCAGGCGGTCGTGGGGGGTTTGTCGATAGTTTCCAGCACCGAGGCGACTTCTCGGGTGGTCGCGGCAGTTCTCTAGGACGTGGAGGTGGGCCTCCTTGCAGCTCCGTCATCTGTCAAATTTGTGGCAAACATAATCATGCTGTGTGGGACTGCTGGCATCGGTTTGATAACTCTTATTCTGGACCGTCTATGTCATCACCTCAAACCTTTTATGCCGCAAACTCTGTTGAATCCAATGGTAACTGGTTCCTGGATACAGGTGCTAATGCCCATGTAACGCATGACCTGTCTCGTCTCTACTCCTATACTCCATACTCTGGCAATGAAAGTGTCACTAGTGCAGGTGGCCATCCTCTCCCTATTGCTCATGTGGGCTCAGGTAAAATACCTACCTCTTCTGGCATTTTTCACCTTGGTAACCTTTTCCATGTCCCATCTCTCAAATCCCATCTCTTATCCGTTTATCGGTTCACCAAAGATAATAATTGTACCCTACTCTTTAACTCCAATGAATTTCAGATTCTGGACAACACCACCCACCGGGTGAGGTACAGAGGCCACTGTGAGCAAGGGCTTTACATGCTACCCTCCAATTATCAAGTGTCTGCATCTTTCGAGTCGTCTTCAACTGCTCGCTCTGCCATTCTCACTCCTCGAGATTGGCATCGTCGCTTGGGGCATCCCTCTGTCGAAGTCAATAAACATTTACTTTCTCTTTTTGGTTTTAATAAAATGTCAAATGTAACGTCTTGTGAGTCGTGTTCTGTGTCCAAGTTGCACAAACTACCATTTTCTTTATCATTTAATATAGCACTGTTTCCCTTTCAACTTATTCACTCTGATGTTTGGGGCCCTACGGTGGTCCCATCTTTTGGCGGTTTTCGGTATTACATTAGCTTTATTGATGACTTTACAAAATTTTCCTGGTTGTATCCCTTAAAACAAAAGTCTGAGGCGTTTGGAGCTTTCCAAAGCTTTCAATTCATGGTTCAGAATCAGTTTGGCACTACCATCAAATTGTTCCGAATTGACAATGGCCGTGAATATGTCAACAATCAGTTTGGAAATTTTCTCCAGCGTCTTGGCATCCTCCACCAGAAAATGTGTCCTTATACTCCTGAACAGAACGGGGTGGCGGAACCAAGCACCGTCACCTCATCGAAACCGTCATTACCCTTCTCCACACAGCTCGCCTACTAGTCACTTTCTGGGTTGAGGCGCTTGCTACTGCAAATTTTTTAATTAATCGTCATCCAAAAAAATCTCTTGGTCATATTTCTCCATATGAAAAATTATACAATACCGCTCCAGACTACTCCATTCTCCGTATTTTCGGGTGTCTTGCCTATCCCCATTTGCGTCATGAGGTGAATCATAAGTTACAACCTCGATCTAAACCGTGCGTATTTGTTGGCTATGAACCTCTTACCAAAGGTTATAGATGTTTCGACCCCACCACCCAGCGTATATATGTGACCCGTCATGTTCAGTTCCATGAAACTGATTTTCCCTATCACGCTTCGTTTTCCCAGCAGCCACCGTCCCCACCTTCATACTTTGGAATTCTTCCCCTTTTTCCTACAACAACCCCGACAGCTCCTCGCCCTGCTCATACGCCTCAGTCCTCACCAATGCAGCCAGCTATCACACCCGATCAACACCCGACACTTCCACTCCGCCAACACCACCCATCTCACATCAGTATGTCACACCAATCCCATCTCCGTCGGGACAGCCGACGTCAAGCCCGTCCAGCCCCACGAACACAGCAGAATCTGCACCCATCCCAATCCCATCTCCTCACCACCCCATGATTACCCGTGCCAAGAGTGGCATTTTCAAACCAAAAATTTACTCCTCTACCATTCCATATGATGCCCAGCCACTCACTGAACCCACAACATATAAACAGGTCGCTCAAAATAAACACTGGTGCACTGCTATGGATGCTGAGTTTGAGGCATTACAGAGACAGAATACTTGGGTGTTAGTTCCTCCTCCTCCGAACAAGTTTCCCATTGGCTGTAAGTGGATTTATCGCATCAAACGTAATTCAGATGGAACTGTGGCTAGATATAAAGCTCGCCTGGTTGCAAAGGGATATGATCAAGCATATGGGCTGGACTATTCCAAAACGTTCAGTCCAGTGGTTAAACAACATACAATTCGTCTTGTACTATCCCTCGCTATGCATCATCAGTGGTCGCTCCATCAGCTGGATGTTTCTAACGCCTTCTTACATGGTGAACTTGAAGAGGAAATCTACATGCAGCAACCCCCTGGATATATTGATCAACGATATCCTACTCATGTATGTAAGTTGGTAAAATCTCTCTATGGCCTAAAGCAAGCTCCACATGCATGGTACCCACACATCTCATCCTTTCTTGCGGCACAGGGCTTCACTACCACCACTAATGACACAAGTCTTTTTGTCAAACATTCAGCCACATGAATTCTTTCTACTCCTATATGTTGATGATATTGTTGTCACTGGTTCCTCCCCTACTCTCATCCATGATTTTATATATTGTATGCATCATGAATTTCAGATGAAGGATCTTGGCTCTCTCAAATATTTTCTCGGGTTGGAGGTTGAACGCACCAGTGATCGGCTTCTCTTACATCAGACTAAATATGCAGGGGAACTTATCCATTGGGCCAGCGTGGGCTCATGCACCACCGCACCTACTCCAATCAGCCCCAGCCAATCGACTAACGGCGCAGACGTGCCGTTCCAAAACCCACGACTATTTTGCAACTTAGTAGACGGCTTGCAATATTTAACTGTTACCCGTCCAGATATCCAGTTCGCAGTCAACTACGTGGCCCAGAAGATGCACAGTCCGATGGAGCAAGATTTTCAGACTCTCAAACGCATTCTTCGGTACGTCAAAGGCACAATTTTGTGTGGTCTTATTTTTTCCAGGGGAGACCTTCATCTTCGCGGCTACTCCGACTCAGACTGGGCTAATGATCCATTGGACAGCCGCTCGACAACAGGTTATCTCATTTACTTTGGACCAAATTTAATCTCATGGAGCACCGAAAAACAGAAATGGGTATCAAAATCCTCCACGGAGGCTGAATATCGGGCTCTATCCGCTGCAGCCTCGGAAGTCATGTGGCTCACCTATCTTCTAGCCGATC
The DNA here is from genome assembly GCF_036512215.1 of Solanum lycopersicum. NCBI lineage: Eukaryota > Viridiplantae > Streptophyta > Magnoliopsida > Solanales > Solanaceae > Solanum > Solanum lycopersicum. The sequence goes on from NC_090807.1 coordinate 54,727,305, forward strand.
TTCATGTCTCCACTCCATCACCTAACCTGTATTGCGACAACAAATCTGCGATCTGTCTGACAAAGAATCGTGTCTTTCACAAGCGCATGAAGCATGTGGGAAAGGACTGCCATTTTTGTTCGTGAACAGGTAATTGATGGCGCCATGACAGCTGAGTATGTTTCCACCAAGGACCAGCTGGCGGATTTTCTCACAAAGCCGTTACCGTCCCAGCGTTTTCGGTATCTTCTCTCCAAGCTTCCTCTTGCTACCGCCAGACTCAGCTTCAGGGGGGATGTTAGACAGAATATATAATTACTTAATTATGTTGGGTTATTGTGTAATTACTAATAGTCTACAACTATATATATTGTACAAGACTCTTATAATTGGTTAAGATTATTCATAATAATAATATTATATCAAAAAATCATCATCTTGGTATGCAACATCTAACACGTTTTCAACTTCCACACTACCCATAGGTTTGATTTTAATCACCACCCACCAATCAGTTTTATCTGGACGCAAAGGATAAGGAGCATAGTACACTTGCTTAACATTTTGTGCAATAATAAAAGGGTCATTTGCTTCATATTTTCTTGTGTGCTTTAATTCAATTATATGATATTGTCTGATTTCTCTCGCACCTCTTTTTGTGGTTGGATCAAACCACTTGCATCTAAACAACACAATTTTTTTTTAGGCCAACCGGAATACTCCATTTCCAAAATCTCCTTGAATACCCCATAATAATCAACTCCATCTTGATTTCCATCATTGCCTTTCATTCAAACTCAACTATTGTTAGTTTTTTTTTTTTGTATTTGGAGTATTCTTCAGTACTGAATTTAAAATCATTGACAATATACTTGTTCATCAAATAAATCTTGATGGGTCCCCAAGAAAGGTCCTTCAAAAATTGGTCAAATTGACCATTTTTGTGTCATAAATCTATAAATATTTGAAAAGTAGGAAATTAGCATCAATTAGATATAGATTTATTTAATAATGATAGTATTATGAAATTATTGTAAGGCTTACGTAATCATGAAATCACTTTGAGGAATGCTCAAATACTTTTTCATTGCCATATAAATGCACAAAGTAACTGTCAAATAAGATGGATATAGAGTTAATTGTTTTGCCTTGTAATTACATATTTTAGTGCAAAAAAAAAACTTACTCAAGAAATGGTTTAACTTGTGGGCAATTCAACAAGACATGTGTAGATGCAGACTGAAACTCAATGGCACTAAGATTCCTCCTCGTACATTTTTTTGAACCTTTGCCTGGTTGATTGAAGATTGGTAGTGGCTTCATAGTCTCACCACCATCGTCATGGCGATTGGGTCTATTTTTAAAGCATGGCACACAACTTTCAAAGTAATAAGAACCAAAATCAGTTATCTCCCTAGCAAGATGGAATTGAACCATTGAGCCTTTAAGATTTTTTTTTCATGCCCCGTTTAGACTTTCCACTAGTCCTACATTATATTATATTATCATTGATTTAAACAACATATTAATATAAAAATTTTAAGAGTTAAACACTTACCTCTCAAATGGATACATCCATCTATATTGAATCGGACCTCCGAGGCGTGCTTCATGCACTAGATGTACAGGAAGATGCTCCATCACATCAAAAAATTCAAATGGAAGAATCTTCTCCAACTTATTTGTAATTATAGGAATATTTTGATCCATCTGAACTAGGTTGTCTTCCCTTAACATATTATAACACAAGTCCTTGAAGAACAAACTGATTTTAGTCATAGGTTTCCAAATTCTATCGGACAAGCCACTAAATGCAATGGGGAGTAATGTTTCCATGAAGACATGACTTTTCATATAACGTAATTTTTCATGCTCCATATCGACACATTTACCTAAATTTGAAGCATGTGCATCAGACATCTTAAGTTGCTCGATCCATTAACATATTTTATGCTTTTGATCCAATGTAAATGAATAACTAGCCTTGGGCTTGAAGAATTAGTTATTCTGTTTCTTTTGCAACTGTAAATCTTTTCGCCTGCAATATTCTGGTAAGTCCATTCTATCTTTAATATTATCTTTTGTCTTGCCATTGACATCTATTATTGTGTTAAATAAATTATCAAAGTAATTTTATTAAATATGTGTGACATCAAGATTATGTCGAAGAAGATTATCCTTCCAATATGGTAACTTTCCAGAATATGCTTTGTTTTGTCCAGTTATATGCAACACCATATCCATCAAATTTGTAGGGTTATTCTTCTGTAACCTTTGGAAAGTGTTGAACCCTCTCCCGAACTTGTTCTCCAGTCAAGATTGGAGGAGGACAACCTTGTTCAACAATATTCTTTCTGAATGCATTTTTCATACTCCTAAACTCATGATCCATTGGCAAGAACTGTCGATAACAATCAAACCAAGAATTTTTATGATCATATTTTAAAGTGAATGATTTAGTATTTTCCATACAATAAGGACAAACTAACTTTCTCGTTGTCATCCACCCTGACAACATTCCATATGCAGGAAATCATTAATATTCCACATTAAGGCAGCCCGCAAATTAAAATTCTGCTTAAGAGACACATCAAATGTTTCAACCCCTTGAACCCACAATTGTTTCAACTCGTCAATCAAAGGTTGAAAGTATACATTAATCAAGACTTTTGGATTTTGTGGGCGAGGAATGACACAGTTGAGATATATATATATGGACTGGTCATACACATCTCAGGTGGAAGATTATATGGTGTTACAAATACAGGCCAACAAGAATATGGTGCAGTAGAAACAGAATGTCGCGTGAATACATCTGAACATAAACCCAATCTTATATTCCATGGTTCGGCTGCAAACTGTGGATATGTTCTATCAAAATGCTTCCAAGCCTCTCCATCAGATTGATGGCACATAACTCCAGGTGGTCTTCTATTTTCATGGTGTCATCTCATATGAGGAACAGATCTATTAGATGCATACAACCTCTTTAACCTTGGTATAGCAGGTAAGTAATGCATCGCCTTAGTAGGAACTTTCTCCCCACTAGCAGTCTGCTTATTATGAGATTTTCCACGAAACTTACACGATTTTAGATTAATATCATCCTTATAGAATAACTGCAACCATTTTCACAACAATGAATTCTCATCGATGACATTCCTAACTTTGATACTAACCTCTTTGTCTTATAGAAATTATTAGGTATTTCTAGATTTTGGGTCAACTAAATCATGAATAAGGTCAACCACAGAGTCCATTGCCCCTTGAGGAATATTCCAATTTGATTTGATGCTTAGTAATCTAACCACAATACACAACTGCGAATGTGAACTCCCCCATATAAAGGCCGACTAGCAGCTTCCAATTGTTCAAAGAAAATTTTGCATTCAGCATTAGGAGCTTCCATGCATTCTATAATTTTGTGCATTAGAATTCACAGTGCTACTACTTTCACCAGGAACATAAAATTGAAATATATCAAAACTATTATCAATTTCTCCATGACTAGTCCACACTGTGTATTCTTTTTTAAACCCATTTCAATAGATATGAAGCTCAACAATATCTGGTTTTTCATAATTCAAACATTGACATTTATTACAAGGACACTTAATCATACCACTACGTTGAAAAGGATCTAATGTCTTTGCATACTCCACAAAATCAGTGACACCTTCTACAAATTCAGGTCTTAGACCCATTCCACTAAAATTAGTCATATTATACATCCAACTACGATCAATCTACATAAAAATCACAAAATTTTGAATTTGTCAAACACTAGATTATGTAATTATTTACTGAAAATCAAAATATAATAATCCTTTTATGGATTGGTTAACGATGTGATAAAGAATAAATGTATCTTTGGTGACTACAAAAGTATAGTTCTCTTAACAGTTGTCATCTTAAAGTCAATTATAAGCAAAAACATCTAATCCATATATTTTTCAGTTTAAAACAACTAAATACATACAACGACATGAGCCAAATGATATTAGTTCTAAATTTGCATCAAAATTCACAACATCTTAAAGCCAAAGTAACAAGTACAACGAACCTAACAGAAAGCATATCCTTTTTTACAACGAATTTATAACTAACCGGAAGAGTCAATCGTAAGGCTGGTAGTAAGAGATGTCGGGGTCTGCATAATAAATTAGTATCCAATTATAAGTTAAATAATGTCTAAACATATCTACACATAAGCATAACTCATTTGACTCATGCAAATAAACCAATTAAACTCTCATTTCATTAAGGAGGAGAAGTGGGCATGTTATTACATTTGCTGGAAAAAGGACAATATGTAGCCACGACTGTTTGACCAAGAGAGCACACTTTATTACTCAATATAATAACTTTGACCGTGCTTCATTTATACACAGTTAAGCTCTCTGTATAAAAGTCCAAAATTAGAAAACGAGAGGACAGAGGAAGAAGTTTAAGGAAGATGGCAGCAGAACAGACCCAAAAATAAATGTATAATATGTACATAATTTACCATAATATGTTAATATGAGTATTCAGCTGACCCTATGTAATAATATAACAATAATTATATGAATCACTGCTCAGACTTTTTAATTGATTGAACTAACGCTGCCCACTTGTGCAATCTAATCTGCATCAATTATTGTCTTCTTATTTATGTTTAACAAACTAGCATAGCCACATATTCTAATACTTTGTGTTGGCAGGCAAGAGGTCAACCACTAGAGATTCGTATTACTAGACAGATAGTGGAGCAGAAACAAAATAAAAGATGAATAAAACAAATTCTAAGTTTACCACTACTAGCCACACAACTGATAATATTAGTTTACCACTAATACTTGAAAACAAGAACAACAAATCGCTAGTGTTTTTGCAGTAAATTTTTGCTCTATATATATGTATAATATTAGAACTTTTAAGCTTATGAGACCATATGATCTCAGAGGAAGTTTCTGCAGCAGCCTCAATCTCAACCAGATTTCATTTTGCCTATGAACTATTTTTTTGTGAAAATCTAGAATGATGTTCAACAAGATTATGCATGACGATTTAACAAGGCTTGCAACAACAAACCAATGGCCCATATGGGTTCTTAACAGATTATTGAAAGGCTTAAAAGCTAAACGTATCTGAAGAAGTAAATTATAGAGAAATATCCATTGTTGGATGTTATGACATTTGAGTTGACTATTTTTTTGTCCCCAATTGCATTTTTTTTGAAACCAAGTTTTTAGCATCGTCATGTTATGGTGATGGAGGCATTAGAAGCACATCCTACATTTAAATTTGTTTCCAGCTGACCTAAACAACCTAGAGCAGAAATATGGTGTAATAATTTGTATGTGGCTTCTATATTCCCACGGCTATGTGATTGTGAGCTTTTAGCTTACTGGCCTAATGGATGTCGAGGTGTTCAATGTTTAATCTTGTAGTCAAGAGAGAGCTTTTTCTATAGTTTGCTCTGCAGTTGAGAATCTGCCTTTTTGCTCAAAGTTTAAAGAGCTTCTAAAAATGCCAATAAGTTGTCATGGTATATGAGTTTTTGACAAAATTCATTCTTATTATTTTTACCTCAACTTTCATACATCCTTATAATACTTTACTTACCTAAGAACATCCTTTAAGTTTCTAAAAAATTATCAAAAACATCTTCTGTTACATTTTTCATCCTTTTGTAACAGAATAATCTTTATATTCGTCTCATTTTATAAGAAAAAAAAGAGAAACAAAAGAAGAGTCGCCCAAAAACAAAGACTTGCCCTAATGAACACTGTGTAACCTTCTTCAATGAGTCTCCATATATGTAAACAAATATTCCCATAGCCTCGGGTACATGCTGAAGCAGTACAACCACAAAGACGGGCAATCGCCGTCTAGTACTATAATTGAATGTCATTCTACTGCTACTTTTTCAAAATCAAGAATCTCTTATTGACATATTTCTTATCTCACATTCAACTATTAATACTAATTTCAAAGGATTGATTAAATATAACAAAGCATTACATCTTAACTAACTACACATGTTCACAAACTTTCAAAATTAAAAACTTAAAAGCTCCAAAATTACATGTTGAAAATTGACAGATGAATTTCTCACGGATCTACAGAAACTAATGCTTCAACTGAGTGATTGAGCGTGGCTAGCGGCAGGAAGAACGGCGCTGTAGTGTCGTCTACGAGCGTGGTTGGTGGCAAACGGCAGGTTGAACCGTGACAGAATGAATCGCAGGAGATAGAAGAGCGGGAGATATTTTTATGTGATATAAACTTTTGGGGAAGACGTGCTATAAGTCTAATTTGTTTTCCTTATTTTAATTGTTTTCTTTATTTTAATTATTTCATTTTTTAGTTAAATTTGGTGAATAATGTTTTCAAATAAGAGACCTATGTCTGTTGTTTCAAAATATTATTGACCAAATTTGACTAAAAAAGGAGACATTGGGAAGTTTCTAAAATTTATTTTTTATTTTTCCAAATAGAGACCTCGTGAGATGTCATATTTTAAGCAAAGTAGCAGCAAAAATGACTTTTAAAATAATTGATCTATATTAAATTATTTTTATATATATATAATCGACCTCATGAGGTCTCTTATTTAAAAAATAAAATAAAATTTAGATAAAAATAGTGACGTCATGAGGTTTTTTTTTAGCGACCTATTTTTTTGGTCTCTTTTTTTAGTTTTTCTAGTAGTGTAATAACCCTAGACTTCAATTGATCAGACTTCAACATTCAATAATTCAGAGTGGGACAAGTTTCGTGAACTTGGTCCCTACGTTGATGTGATGAAGGTGAACCTGATTCTTGCGTTGCTATGACGAAGGCCGGTGTTTTTTCTCCAGTAAATACTGCTCTCAAGATGATATATTTCGTGAATATGCAATGGCTATTGTTCTGGCTTTGCTGATAAATTCTCTCAATTTGTGTTTATGCAAAACTTTTTTCCTTCAACTTTTTGATCATTTTATAGAGTTTGATTTGTCTTCAACTTCTACAAGGAAAGGAATTACAAATTCTTTTCCTTCTTGAATTTGTCTATATTTACTTTTTTTTCTTATTTGACTTGAATTGTAATTTCTTTATTTCTTTTCTTCTTTGACTTGAATTGCTATTTTTTTTATTTATTTCCGTATTTGTTTCCTTCTTTTTTTTTTTACAATTCTGCACTTTTTCTTTTTTGCCGCGATACTTTTTCTTTTTTGCCGCAATCTCTCATGATTGTACACATACGACATCATGCCTTCACTTTATCAATCATCAAAACTACTATATTTGTTCTCCTACTTCCCAATATTAATGATGTTGATGAACCAGCGTAATTTAGTTGGAGGCTTAGAAAAAAGTGACTTTGCTTGCTCTTTCATTCAGTAATCTTTATGAATTAGCTAGCGTCATCACTTACCACCTTTCAATATTATCAAAGTTTTAGATTATTTTAATACCACCTTAATTATTATAAATCAAATCCAATATTATATGAATAGTCAAAATTTGAATCTTTTAGTGGTACGATATTCATATATTTCTTCCAATCAATATTATCATTTTACTTTAAATATAATTATTTGGTAGGTAGATCTATCCATTCTATTATAAATAAAATTATCATTAATTAAACATACAACTTTCTTAGTAATTAATTAATGATGTATGGAACTCTTTGGTATGGCTAGACCAATAAATCAAGATCATGGCACAAGACGACAAAATTTAACAAATTCAAGTAAAGTTTATGGAAATTATTATTGCCACTTCATATCATATGGTGCTCCATCACACCATCGACGATAATATTGATCACCTACTCCAAATATAATTCAATTCAAAAATGGATTCAAAATTTCAAAAATATAAGTGAATTATTATAAATAATAGTGTATGGATATCAATGTTTTTAAAACCTCTAAGTCCTTATTATTAAATTAAATATGTAACACCTTAAATATTTATAAGATAATAATTGTTATTATTTTGAATTTAAGCGATTTATTCACATATGTTTGTGTCGATAAATATTGAAAGTTAGAAATGATAACTCTTTATCTTATGGATGAATAAATTAATTTCTTTATCTTATGGATGAATAAATAAATTTTCTTTCATATCCATGTCTTCATGAACAAGAAAGAAATGCACATAGACCACAATTAGGTGAATAAATCTAGCAATAGGTGGGGTTGTAATTGTAGGAAACAAAATTTATATAGAGTGTTAATGTTATATATAGATATAATATTATTGTCATTAAATATAACATGACAATGTTGATATTATTATCGCTAAAATTCTTTATTTGTTGTACTGTCATTGCAAAAATTTTGTGAATTATATGAGGATTTTTCAGGGAATTAGTATAAAAATTCACACAAAAAACTTATGTTTCTACAAATTTTTATACTAAATCCCAAAAAAATTCATACAATTCACAGTTGTCTTATAGTGTGTCTCTGAATGTCTTAATCTTAATACTCCTAATAATTACTATTATTTATTAAATAGCGTGTCTTTTAATATTTGTCCTCAAAGCATATTACGTTACCAAGTGACATGTAAGCGTGTAAAACATGGAATAAAATATGGTTAAGATCTTCTCATTAGCTTTTTATTTTAATCAATCCATGATGTACTGAAACAAATTAAATAAAGATTACTTAAATTAAGAGAACATTTAATAATGGTCTAATTAATTACGTTTGTGTCAATTAAGCGATATGATGAAAAATGGCCAGCTTTTGTGTTACGGCTGCGTGCCTTTACGTGCTTTCGAATTCTTTAAGCTTCAAATTTTGAGATTAGTGAAACTCATGTTGTGCTAATCACTTTTTATATCTTAATTAACTGATTTCGAAGATATTATATATTCTCTATTATAATAAAGTCACTAATATTTGTATACGTTTGGCCTTATTATAATGGGAATCTTTTTATTATTATTATTTGTTATAAATAAATTATGATAGACAGAGTACTAGTGCATCCATTACATAGTAATTGTTTGGGCCACATCTTGATTCTAAAAGATGTTAACATAATTGTTCGTTACTCTATTAATAATATTGCAAATGATCAACATGAAATTCTTTGTTTTATTGGATGGAAGACTACTTTTTTATAGAACGATAAATGAGTTTTTTTAAAAAAATAAAATTAATTAAGTATTTTTGTTGTTTTAATTTTTTTTTTTATATTTTATTTTTTAATTTGTTTTAAAAAGAATGTAATCTTTTTTTTTTATAATTATTTAATATCATTTCTCTTATGGCATGTTTAAAACTATAAAAGTAAAAGATATTTTATAAATTTTATATATATTTAATTCAATTACATAAGATTTAAAATATTTTTTTATTTTGTAAAATTATGTATCAAATTAAAACTAGACAAATAATTCAAAAAACTGATAAAATAATAAAAGTATCAACTTTCTCAGAAGGCGTATGAGATGAAAGTGTGTCCTGCTAAATTTTTTTACTGTAATCTTACGTGTAGTTTGTTAAATATTGATTGGAGATAAAAAAAATTGCTTACTTTTGACGAGTTTTTAAAATAAAGGCATATATTTAATGAATTATTTTTAGAGGTGTGCAAAATTAATTTAATCGATAAATAAAATTTTAAAAAAATATTTTTAATATTGGATTATTGAATTAACAGTTCTATAAAAAAAAATTGTCCTACCAATTTGATTTTCGAATTCAAAGTTTTAGTAAATGGTTAAAGATAACTCAATAAAAATATATTAAAGATATATTTTATTTTTAATTATATAATAATGGCTTTAGATTTTAGACACATACTATATTGTTTGTTTTGCATTTTATAATTGTGATCTTTTTTTTTCTGAAGTTGTTGGCTTTGTGGCGTCCTACTGCATTCAAGTTTGCTACTTAACTAGAGTTTATTTTACCTATGAAAAGTATTATATATTTTTATCGATTAAATAGAAATCAAGACACGAAGTTGCTACTGCATTCTAAGTTTTTTTACTTAGCCAGCATGACAAAATAAGTTAGTTTCAATAATAACATATTTAAATTTGCTTTTTCTTGTAATTTCTATAGAATTTTATACATAAAATTAGCGTATATATAAAGTATAAATAGATAGAAACAAAAAAAAAATAGAGCAATCTCTAACCAATTAAGTTGAAAATTAATAATAAATGTTTTATTAGATTGATTATCGATTTAGTATGTTATTAAATTTGATAACTAATAAATTGAATTAGTAATACACAAAATCGTATCAATACACACACCTAACTACTTTGAAACTATCTAAAATAAGAGACTATTTTTATTATCATCTCAAAGGTGAGAATTAGACCAGCTTGACATTATACTAGCACCAATCATTTTCTCGTACACTTTTGTTGAATTTTATTTTTAGGTATAGAACTACAGAAATTCTACTTTTTTGTGAACTGTATATTATTTTCTTTGTAACTTAGAAAATAAATCAGATCGTTTGGAAAAGATTTTATCTACATATCAAAACATTGTTTTTGTTTTTTTTTCTCCCTTCTTTATAAATAGGGGTAGGGAAAATAAATTGTTAATTACATAGTGATCAATAAATCAAACTTATATCAACAGAACGAGAAATCAGATGACTAATTAATTTATTAGGTAATTCTCCATTGATTCATTTTTGTTAAATATATATATTTTTTAAATTATCTATTAGTGATGGGTACCAAAAGTGAACCCTAAAGATGCTTTTAGATTTTTGCACATTTTACATAAAAAAAAAACTAACGTCATGATTTGTTTCTTCCTGTACGAAGTCAATTGAAATGCAACTAACCAATCTTATCTTCACCTTTTAATTAATGTCAATTATTTTTTTTCAAATAAGCCGCCTCTAGCTTTAAATTCCATTCGAAAATTTTAATAGTTTAATTGGTGAGTTACTAAGCACTTATTCTATTAGTAAGAATTCAATTTTTTACATTATATAATTCCCTCCTCTTTTAACCTTTTGCCACCCCAATTTATTATTACTTTTAATTTAAAAAATCTTTAAATTCAATCACTTCGTAATGGTTTGAAGTTTTATTCAATACGGTGTAAGAATATGTAATTGAGTGGTAGCTCATTAGGTAACATTATTTATAACTTTTTACAATAAATGTTAATATATACATATAAATTTATATTAAAAAATAAATAAATTTATTATCATAAGCTAAATTAATTGATAGGTGTAAAGTAACTTTTATATTAGTATAAATAATATAACTAAATTTTAGAGAGAGAAAAATAAGGGTAATGCTCATAAGTTAAATTAATTGATAGGTGTAAAAACAAATATATCTTTATTATTATTTGTCCATTTCTCCTATATTTCCAATTTCTTTTTACGTGATTGTTGTGGTAGAAGAGTTGAATTAAATGAAAAAGATTTTTCATGTGATGAAAAATACCAATTTCCAAGGATGGGCATATTTTAAGCAGCAAGAAAAGCAGAAAATAGAGGATAAATGAGTAAATATTTATTGTGTATATTACTCTTCCTAAAAATTGTTTCAATGTCAATTTATTCGTTACACTACATAATACTTTCACTAATAACCAATTATTTGGAACCATCTGTCACACTCACATATACACACAAAAAACATGTTTTATTCACCATTACCACAAAAGATCAATGGGTGAAATTGGTGGTTATCTCTTTAAGATATGAATGATATATAGTAGACATCTTTCTTCACGTTTAGCTTTATAAATATTGGTATTTTTCTTCTCCAAATTAATAATCTCTTTAATATAATATTTTCCTTCTGTTCGATTTTGATCAATGAAAAAATTTATTTCGATAAGATAATATATTTTCAGAAGACTCCTATATAAATAAATGGTCACATTCATATTATAAATTAACAATTCTATAGAAGCATAAATATATCTAAGACAATTTAGTAAAATATAATTAAATTTTGTTTTATTTTTTGTTAAAATTTAAATTTTGTTGAAGCTCATCTTTATCTTTCTTATTACACCCAAAGCTCTGTTTTTTTTTTTGAAGTGTACCATAAAATTGTGATGAGTTCTAAATGAGATAAGTGTTTACTTATCTGTATCTGTTTGAATAGGTATAGTATATCCTTCAACTTCATCATCAACATTATTTTTTTCTATAGTATCCACAATTTCTTTTTAACTTTTGGACATCTGAACATATGCCATTTTCACCTAAGTAATCTAACATATTTTTTATGTCCATTTTATTGCGGTAATCGAAATCATTAATTATAACCTCAAGTTTATAAATAATGTTTTCACAAATAAGCTCATTTAACTTTCCTGAAATTTTAACTCTCGAATGAATTTTGTAATACTAAAAATAATTTGCTATTGTGTCTTGCTGTATATTGTCGTTCAAAGTGGGATTGAAAAATTGATGCATCTAAAACATTAATCTTTCTAACTCATTTTGTCGTTGATGCATCTAAAACATTAATCTTTCTAACTCATTTTGTCGTCCAAATGAGATTGCAACATTGATAGTATCGATACATTATTCATGTACTTTATGTTAGCAAATTTATTTTTATGTGAAATTAATTCATAAACATGATACACAAATTAGTAAGATATAATAATTTTGATATAATTAAAATTAAATTTTATTTAAATTTTAAAACACTCTTTAAATTAATAAATATTAATTTATTGATTAAATAAATAATTATAAAATAATAATATTTCATGATTCCACTTATATTAATTTAATGAGGTTATATCCATCTATCTATTTATTATAAAAATGCATAAATATAAATATGTTTTTCTAAATATTGGTTGATAATAATATCCTTCATATTTTGATCAATTTTATACTCCTTCAAAGGTTAATTTATTCTTATACTATTAACGTACAAAATTGTAAGAATCATTCATTAGGGAATTAGAATTAGAATTAGAGTCAATTTGGTAGAAAAGAATTCTTTTATTATATTTAATCATAACTGACATGTTTTTTTCCCATCACAGCCACTCTTCCATCCAATAAAATGAGTAAAATTAATGTATTTTTTATTCATGTTAAGATTACCCTAGTTCATGTAACAAGTATTTTTTATTTGGTAGCAAAGCTAATATACATTTAATTATTTTTATGGAGAATCTAACATCATCTGTTCTTTGTTTATTTTGTAGCAAAGCTAAAAAGTTCAACTGTTGATTTTTATTTTGTTGCTTTTTCTATTGCTTTAATCTTGTAATCCAAAAGGAAAACCAACTATTGGTACTAGGGTTATATCAAGAATTATCATTAAAACACCTAATATATCAACATAATTACTGTTTTGTGCAAATATATGCTTCCTTGATTTTATATTTTGTGTTTTTGTTGACTTAACAGGCTCCTTAAGAAAATCTTAATTAGAAATGTATTTACTAAATTAATTTTACTAATAATATTTTAAAATTCTAAATTTGATACGAATATTTATGTGTTTTTAAATAATAAGGGTAACATGATAATTTTTGTATCTTTTGATAATTGGATATATAACTCTTCTTTTAAAGTTGAGTCTTTTAATTATTACTTTTACAAATCTAATTTGCATCCCACTAAAGCAAAAGGACCAATTATCTAAGCAAAAATTAAGAAACAAGAAATTATAATTGCAGATGAAAGGTAAGCAAAAAGAAAATTAAACTATTATTTGTGAATTTGATCAATTCTATTTTCTGTCGTAAGGTGGAGAACTGAACCAAGAATTCTCTTTCTTCATTATCAATCGAATCATTGTTCGCGATCCAGAATTTTATTTTCTCATCAATTCTTTGCACCTAAGACAAATTTTTCGGGAGGGTGCAGCACAAAGCCTTTGCTTGACGAGCACTCATCTTGGGGTGGGCTTACTACTTAGATGCTTTAGTAGTTATCCGCTCCGCACTTGGCTACCCAGCGTTTTGTCATGATTTTATTTTTAGATTTAAATTATAAGAATTTTGATTAATATTTTAATATATATTTTTTATCATATTGATATGCAAAAAATTTCAAGTTATAATATTTTTTATATAGATTTTGGATATCTAATTTTTTTTAAAAAATATCGAATTAATGTAATCTAATTTAACTTTAAAAATTAGTCAAATTGACTTTTGAAAAGTGTAACATGAGTAATAAAAATGAACGGAGAGAGTATATATTTAAGGAGGATAAGGGAACCCTAGTAAAATTTAGGCGTGTCGCTAAAATTTTAAAAATGGTTCGAAGAGGAAGGATATTTGTGCATTTTCTCTTTATTCTAACAACTATTTGCAAATCACGGTAATAATTAGGGAAACTTATATAAATTTCACTAGTTTAGGAGTCAATTAATTAGATACACTTTCCATTCGCAATATTGCATAGGGGTGTGCATGACCGGGTTGGTTCATGTTTTTCAAATATCAAATAAAACCATTTGTATAAAAAAAAAATTAAATTTATAAACTAAATCAAACTAATAAAATTCAGATTTTTCAACCTCGGATTGGTCGATTTTTTCAAATACCAAATCAAACCATTGTGTCAAAATTTTTAAATTTATAAATCAAACCAATTAATAAATCTCTAATTTTGTCAGATTTTTGGATATTTTCAATAAATTTTGTATACAGACATATAGTTAACTTGTGTTTCAAATATTTCTTTAGTCGAACCAAAATATAATTATCTAAGGTGTTTCTTAAAAGAATAACACAAAATATTAGGTAAAGTATTGATGACACAAAAATATTCAATTAAAATAATAACAAAATCATCATATAAAATAAATATTGTAAAGTCATAATTAAAATGATCATAATTTAAAAGTACTAAATTATGCTAAAATAAGTTTATATTTAAGGAAAATTAAAATTAGATTATGTATTTTGATTATCTAAACCAATGTAAAACTAAAGAACAAATATTCAATATTATTGTTATTTTTAGTGTTGAATTGATTTTCTTTTTGCATTAGTATTAATTTGATTTAAATTTTATCATAATTATCAACATTTATGAACTATAATCTTTATTGGACCATTCCGAATTTTAAGTTTTAAACTTGAAATAATATATTGAAAGATAAAACTATGAAATAGTATAAGAAATGTTTAACATTCTATCAAAGTAAATATTTGTATGTATAAAATAAATTTAAAATTACATATATAATGTCGAGTTGGTTTAGTCTCTGCTTGTTTTTTTTTTACTTAAAATCAAACTAATTCAAATATAGTTTGGAGGGGGGGGGGGGTTCCAATACCAAATCAAGTCAAACCAAATCACTAGTCGAGTTTTTTTCGGGTTGACTCGATTTGCGGTTTGGTTTGATTTTGTACACCCCTAATATTGCATATCTTATTAGATTTTGGTGCCTCTAGATACATTCAAATACATGCATTTTTGACACATGGGATTAAAATTAGGTGTAATTTGTTCTAGATACATGGATTTGCATGTATTCGGAATGCATAATTAATCTCGCTCGCCTCTGTTGCCTCACTCCCATCTCGCTCGCCACTCTCTCATGCATCTTATATCACAAGTGCGTGTAAGTCACAACAGGTACATACAAGTACATGTATTAAGTGTGTATCTAATGTGATTCGCATATATCTGGAATACATATAAATCTTGCTTGCCTTCCTTCTACGATCTTGCTCGCCTCTTTCCTTATTTATCATTAATAGTATCATTCATGTATCATCGAATAATTAAAGAAAAATTTTATGATACAATTACTATTCTTTTTTTGGGTAAATCACATAAATATCCAATATTAAAAAAATATTTACCATTTATGTCAATATAATTTTTTTAACTAAGCATAACAATTTTTTAGAATTAAAAAATTGTACTGTATATCTACCTTCGCCTCTTTCTCTGCCTATTTTTGCTCTTCCTCCTTTTTTCTCTCCTTCTTCGTCGTCTCTTCCTGTGTCATTCTTTCAATTCCTTTTTTTAATTCTTCTTTTTTCTTTTTTGGAAATTTTCATCTAAATAATTATTTTTAAATTATTTTTTGCCTATATTTCATTAATTTTATCCAAAAATACGACGAGAAGAGAAATAGAAAAATAAAAAAAATGTACAATATCATGTTCTCACACGGAAATTTCACATCTTTAAAATTGTAGAAACAAGAGTTCACCAATGATGATCATTATAAAGATTCAAATTTTGAATTCATTATTAGAATTTTACGAATTTGTGATTAGTTTGGATAGGTTATTTCTTAAAGTAATTGAAATGTCATTTGGAGTTTATAGCACAAATTTAAGAGGGTTTTGTTAAGTTTATGATTGATTTAGGAGAAATATTAGATTGAAACTCGAAAAGGGTAAAGTTTATGGAGCAGTATCACAATTGTATTAAAGTTGTGTTAGATATGTTTCATAATTGCACAAAAATTTGTATTAAAATCACGAACAATATATTTATAATCCATAATACAAACTTCATACTTTTTTTCGTTCTATCAACCAAAATAATTTAAGTAACACACTTGTAATACATTTATAACATATGCACAATATATTTATAATACATATTGCAAACATCACTCATGTTCTTAGTGATACAAACTAAAATAATTTAGACATATGATACATGTTTTATTTATGAATAATACAAGTTTAATTCAGTCTATAGATTATTGTTTAGTCTTTCGTTAGTTACGTTTTTCATTTATTGTTAATTTTCTCTTCTAATATAACTTTAATATGTGTATAATACATTTTTTATTCAAGTTTAATTTTTTGACAATTTATTATGTTTCTTCATTTGTTACAAGTAGAATACTATCTAATTAATTATTAATACAAGTTTTATTTAGTTTACGAATCATTGACTGCTCTTTCCTTTGTGATTAGTTTAGATAGGCAGTTCCTAAAAATAGTTGAAAATATTGTTTGGAGTTTGTATCTCAATTTTAAGAGGGTATGATTAACTATAGAATTGATTTTAGGAAAATTATTAGATTGAAGCTTGAAAAGGATGAAGTTTACGGAACTATATCGAATTTGTGTTAAAGTTGTATTAGATATGTTTCATAATTGTATTAAATTTGTATTAAAATCATGAACAATACATCCTATATTTATGATTCATATTGCAAACTTCACTCCGATTTTAATGATATCTGCTAAAATAATTTAGGTAATACACTTATAATGCATTTATAATACATGCACAATACATTTTAATATATATTGCAAACATCACTTACATTCTTAGTGAAAGTAATTTATAATACACATATAATACATGTTTATTAATGAATAATACATTTATAATATGTATTACACACTTAACTCTTTTACGGATACCAACAAGAATAATTTAGGTAACATACTAATAATACATTTATAAGACATGCACAATACCTTTTTAGTACATATTGCAACCATCACTCATTTTCTTAGTGATAAAAGCAAAAATCATTTATAAGATACATATGGTATAAGTTTTGTTCATGGATAATATGAGTTTAATTCAGTTTATAGATCGTTGTCTTGTTTTTTGTTAGTTATGTTTCTCATTCATTTCTTAATTCTCTCTTCTAATTCAACTTTAATATTGTGTCATAAAATTTTAAAGCAATCAATTTATTTTGCAATTTTTTTGATTCATTTATTATTATTGGATTATTTCTTTAATTTATTATTAATACAAGTTTGATTTAATCTATAGATCATTGTGTGTAATACATTTTTAATTCAACTTTAATATGTTTGTAATACATTTTTAATTCAAGATTAATTCATTTTGCAATTTGTTACGTCTCTTCATTTGTTGCGATTAAATTTTTTGTTTAATTAATTAATTATTGATACAAATTTTATTCATTCTACGATTATTGACTACTCTACGAAAGAAAATAGAAAGAGAAACAAAAGGAAAAAAACAACGAAAAGAGAGAGAGAGAGAGAGAGAGAGAGAGAGAGAGAGCAGCAAAGAGAAAGCAAAAAATAAAAAAAAATAAAAAAGTAAGAGAGAAAGAGCAACAAAAAAAAGGAGCGAGAAATATTAAAAAGATGAGAGAGAAAAAAAAGAGAAAGAGGCGAGTGAAAAATCTAATAAAATATATAGTTTTATTTTATATTGCTATAAATGGTAAAATTTAAGAGTATATCTAAAACAAGTAATTATTTTTTAAAAGAGATCCACTCAAGTAACTAGTTTTTCTTTTTTATTTTTTTTTAAAACATAAACCTTGGTCCAGATTAAATCTTTTTTCATAAAGGGCAACTTTCACATATAGCAAATAAAAAATTTATAATTGTATGCTATAGCAAAGTTTGCATAATTGCGCTCCATAGCAAACATAGAAACTGTATAATTCGCTTTACATATACAGTTGAAGCAAATTGTATAAAATGAAGTGTATAAAACAAGAAAGAGAAAGACACTTGGGCAGAGAACTGTATAAAAACGAAGTGTATAAAACGAATTGTGTGATTATAAGTGTATAGAACGATTATACACAATTTGAATTTGTATAAAATGAGAAAGAGAGAAAAACAAAAGAGACTTGACAAGGAATATACAATTGAATCAAATTGTATAAAACGAGAAAGAGATAAATTAGATACAATTTGAAAATTGTATAAAACGAGAAAGAGAGAAAGACAAAAGAAACTGGGCAGGGGAGTATTTTTATTGTATAATTATAAGATTATAGGACGAAAATATATGTACTTGCATGTGTATATACAATTTTCTCACTCTTTATACAAACAGAAACACAATTTATACATTTCGCTTCTGTTTGTATAAGTGAGAAGGGCGAGGGTGGTGAGCGAGATTTGGGAGAGTGGCGAGCGAGATCTGGAAGAGAGGAACAAAAATATATGTATTTATACAATTTTCTCTGCTTTATACAATTAGAAACAATTTTTATACACTTATGTTTGTATAAAAAGTGAGGAAGCGAGCGAGAGATTGGAGGAGAGTGGCTAGCGAGATATTTGGGAGAGAGGCGCTTGATAATTTTTTGCAAATTTTTGCTATGGAGCACAATTAAATCAAACCTTATCTACTCCATTTATTTTAGGTTATTAGTTTGTTATTATATACAATTTTTCCATAAATAATAGCATGGGTCTAAATAAAAAGTCATAGGCACAGTGCCGTCTCAAGAAAAGAAGACAGGATAACAAGAAGCCCAAAAAAAGATGGGTCCACAATAAAATATCAGAAATGTCATATTTAGCATGGAACTTGAAATTCGTGTGTTCGTATACATAATTTTGAGTTGATTTGAGATTTGTGTGACTAAATTTTGCAATTGAATGTAGATTCTACTATTGTCTTAACATCAGAATTAACATATTGCTATCCTGAATTTCAACATTCACAATTTCCTCCACTAATATAAGGAATCAATTGTTCGATTTGAATTGGGAAAAAGTTGCATTCCTTTTTGTAGTGAATATCATCTCTACCATATACACGACTTCTCAAGGTATTTCTCACATTAAAATGAAAATAATGTGATGGAGTAAATTTCTACCTTTTTCATACATGTGATAAAAAGAAACGGTATACATGTTATGAATTGATATTGTATAAATAGTCAAGCAATATATCAATATTCTATAATTATGTATCTATGTATCAAAAATGTAAACACATCCATATGCATTGTTTATACAATATACATACATTATAAATAGATTATCCAATGTATCAATATTATGTAGTTATATATATATAATATTTATATAAAATATTTATTGTAAAACTAAAGCAAAATAAGACAAGAAATATAAAAGATTAAACAATAGAAATAGGGAGACAAAAGATGAGAGCATTTCTTATTCTTCAAAATATTCATCAAAACTATAAGTGTATACAATAGGAACTGTTATGCCTCTATTTATAGTGTAACATAGAGGCATTCAAAAGGTTAGTCATAAACATGACATTAAAATAAATATAAAGAAGGAGGTTATGGAGGTGAAAGATTACAAGAATAATTATCATAAAGGTAGAGGGAGGTTATCTTCATAATGGAGGGAAATAATGTAATAACTTCTTGGTGTAGTGGATTATCTTCATATGGAGGGAAGTAATGTAGCAGCCATATTGTGCAGTGGACATCCACAATATATTATTTTATAACACTCCCTTTTGGATGTCCATAGATAATATGCCTCGTTAAAACCTTATTAGGAAAAAACCACGTTGGAAAAAATCCTAGTGAAGGAAAAAGAGTACACATATCTAACTACGCTTTGAATGTTGCATCGTTAAAAATCTTACCAGGAAAATCCAATTGAGACAAAACCATGATTAAGGAAAAGAGTAAAACGCATATTTTTCTTTCCCTGATAAAAACTTTACTTGCTATCTTGAAAACAGTGCATTCTAGTCTTGCATCACAACTTCTCAAATATTAATATTGGCAATCTTTAGTGAATAAGTTTACTAGATTATTATTTGAACGAGTCTTTGAACGTCAATCTCACCATTTTATTGAAGATCATGTGCGAAAAATACTTTTAGTGAAATATGCTTTGTCCGATCTCATTTGATTGTATCCTCTCTTCAATATTATTTTCGTATATAGTGGCTGTAATATCCTTTGCCAAAGGAAATCACATATTGGTTGAATATGACATATCATGATTCCAACCAAACACACTCCCGACTTACTTCATAGATCAATATCATTTCTTCATGATTTGAATAAATGGTTGCCAATGTTTGATTCTTTGAAAGCCAAGATATTTTTGTACATTCATATGTAAATAAATAGTCCATTTGCGATCGAGCTTTATACGGAAATCAAATAAATATTCTGCATCTACATAATCAAATCATTCTGACTCGGAGATTGATCCTTTCAATTTTAATGAAGCTCATGTTTTCTTCTCAAAGAAAATCACATATCTTCTATGTGTTGAGTCACTTGCTTTGTAGTTTCTTGTCATAACTTAAATGATACTATGACAATCTTTTCACATAACTTTCGTTATGTATATCAAATAATCTTCTAGCATTTGCATAACCAATAATATGTAAGTACACCAATTGCACTAATACATGACATTTTAAATTATTTTCACGAGATCAAAAAGATTTTTTTTTTCTGTGTTAAGCAGTCTCAAAATCATTGGGTACTCAATGGAATTGCTTTAACACCTTTTAAATCCTTCAAAGATTTTCATTTAACCTTCATCGTCAAGTTAGAAATGACCATTTATGTCAAAATAGTTCTTTTCAATATCTCAAACCTCCAGTAAAGGTGAGATGTGATATTTATCCAATAATTCATGGATATGTTCTTATCCATAAGAACACAAGTCACATTTTCTTTGAGAAATGGATCATAACCATTTAAACATGCCCTATAAGTTTTTATTAGAAACTCATTGTCATACTTTCACATTTGTCAAATATATTTGACTCATCACTTTAAAAGATCAAATGTACTATCATTTTGTATTCTTTTATTTTGATGGAGGATTTGAAAAAATTCAAATTCGGTTGCACCAACTCAAGATGCCCAATAACTTTTCATACCACTTTGATTACAAAAATTTACCTTCACACTTGAAGGACCATCTTAAGAACCCAAAATGTTCTTCCTTTTTATTACTACTATTGATCATAAACATTTTACCACACTCATATTCATACATTTGACCACTAGTCATTTTCAGACATATTATGTCCTGCTACCACATTCACATAAAAGAATGGAGCAAATCAATTGGAAAAATTTCATGACTTTTGTCAATAGCATATCAATTTGCTCAATCATTGTTACATCGTCTTTATGTAATGGGGGACTTGAACCCAACTTCTTACCCATAAGAAGGCATTTTATGTTATTTTTTTTTGGATTCAACCCAATATTTTTATTATCATGATGCATCGGTACTCTCACCCGATGTATTATTATCTTGGTGCGATAGAACTTGAATCCTTCGTCTTACCATCAATCAATAACATGATAAATCAAATATAACAGGATTCACCATTGAACCTTAAATTTTTTTTGTCACTTTGTGGTTAACATGCACAAATAATATAGAACAAAAGAAATAAAATAAAAATATTCTTAACAAAGTATGTATCAATATCTTAAACTTGTCAAAACAGAGAGTTACATTTTAGCATTATATTATATTATGTGTGGTGCATAATTATGAAGGTATCGAATTACCGTTATAAATCAAAGAATCAATTGCACACTCACAAAATAATAATTCCAATTACACTACTGCTCACAACCACCATCGCCTTTTCAATTTCCATGTGAATTCAAAATATTTCACACGCAAAACAAATAATTTAAAAGCTTATGTAATAATCAAAACAATGAGTATAATCATAAATAAAATGTAAAACAAGTTTCACATACAAAAGAATAATAAAAAGAAATGCACTTTAACAATAATATGGATTATTCACCTTGTTCACAAGTAAACTTTAGAATAGATTCCACAATAACTTACCTTATTTTTTGAGAGAAAATAAACACAATTATTTTACCTTCTTTTGTTTACTTTGCTTCAATCTTTCAATGGTAGAACATTTGTGCTAATAACGTATTGTAAAACTAAAGCAAAATAAGACAAGAAATATAAAAGATAAAGCAATAGAAATAGGGAGACAAAAGATGAGAGCATTTCTTATTCTTCAAAGTAGTCATCAAAACTATAAGTGTATACAATAGGAACCCTTATGCCTCTATTTATAGTGTAACATAGAGGAACACAAAAGATTAGTTATATACATGACATTAAACATAAATATAAAGAAGGAGGTTATGGAGGTTAAAGGTTACAAGAATAATTATCATAAAGCTGGAAGTTATCTTCGTAATGGAGAAAAAATATAGTAACTTCTTGGTATAGTGAATTATCTTCACAATGGAGAGAAGTAATGTAGTAACCATTTTATGTAGTGGACATTCACAATATACTATTTTATAACAAGATTAAAATTCTTTTGTCATTCTTTAATAAAGTCACAACAGTTATGAATTGTTGGTGATTCACCAAATGGGGAAATTCCTTTGATACACTTTTTTGTATCCTAGAGAATAAATTAATAACAGTACATCTTAATAACTATTTAAATCGATATTCTTTTCAGTTTAACCACTTACAAATTTTTGAAGCTTTCTTTTATAATGATTATATTAGAATATAACAACTTAAAATTGAGCTTTCAAAAAGTTTATATAAAAAACAATTTTTTTTTTGTAAATAGCATAGCTATATAAAAATCAATATCAAAATTTATTAAAAATTCAAACAACAATTTCATTAAATTAATATTTTAAACTTTGGAGAAGAAATCATTCATGGAAGAGAAGGAGGGAAAGAAAGAAAAGAAGAAAGTAGGAAGGGAAACCAACTATTGAACTAATTAATGTAATAAATCAGTGATTTTTTAAAGTAGATTAATTTAAGTGTAAATAAATTTATGGGTCGACATTTTGCCCAATTTTTAAAGTAAACTTGATAAAAATTTATCCACTAACCTAGTATTATTTTTTTTTAACTCCTCCCACATTTCATTGATCTTTGAGATTCTCAAATGTGATTTTGTTATTACATAAATTTGATGATAGCTAAGTACTCAATGACAATTTCTCCGATTGTGATGGTAATAGTAATAACTAACTAATTTGTTTGCTCAAATTTTTTGGGGTGCAACAAACGGTCTCATATTCTCTTATATATAAGCCAACAACATAAAAGAATTATATCAAAAACAATCTAAATGGTACATTAAATTAGTAATTACTACTTTCTAAGAAAACATACATGTCAGCATCATTACTAATTGCACAAAAGTAGCTCCAATTAGATAAATTAATATTATAATCTTAGGTTTAAAGTTGTGATTTTTTAGAAATTTGAGGATTTTAGAATCAAACCGATCTCCAAACTACAAATAGCGAGTTCATAGGCAACAAATGGACGAGAACTACAATGAAGCTACTTGATAAAGCTATGGACGACTCATTAGCGAGGTAATGAATTGAATTTTCACTCTATCAGAAAAGGTATAGATAGATATTTGTGGCTTTTTTGTTTTATCTTTTGTATCGATGACCATGATATTTCATTATTTAGGATATCAATTTTTGGTCTTAAAATCTTCTTTACTCTTTCTGTTGACTGTTGTAAAACTATAGTATCAAATCTCCACTTTTTCTACAACTTTGTTTTGTTTTGATTGTTGAACATATTGTCCTCATTTGCTATAGTCATGATTTTCTTTGATTTTTACAGGTTTTATGACTTTTGATGAGCAATAAATGTCGTTGGATTGTAAGTAGCTATACATTTAAGCTCCTCTTTTTTTGTTCCTTTTTCTACGTGTTATGGTTCTTCTATGTGCTTCTATGGTTGGGTGCATTTTTTTTTAAAATAGCAAATGCACTTTTGATTTTTATTTTTTCAGAGTTCAAAATTATGTGTTGTGTTTAGGGTCAAATAATATAATCTCTACCTTCTCAAATTATGTGTAAGGTTGAGATTTAATGCACCGAAATATTCTACACAATAAAATTACATATTTCCTCTATTATTTAGTTTCTCTTATGCAATGTCGTTTTTCAAATTCTCATTTCTGTTAACTCCCTATAATGTCCTTTAATTGAATTTATATAAATTATATTAACTCAACTGACTATAACTCATTAGAATTTGGTCTTTACCAGATTCTAATGCAAAAGTTGTCATTCTTCTCATCATTTAACTAACCAGGTATTGTTGGGCTCGTGTTAAGCACGTGCCCATCTAGTGTATATACAATTGAGTAATTGATAGTAGCTCCTAATAAAAAAATACATAGTATATCATTGGTTTACCTCTGTTATTGAAGTTACTATGAAGTACACTTGACATTTTATTGGAGCTATAGAAAACCATTTTCGAAGCTCGAAAGTTCAAAATATAAAAATCAATTTCGATAAATAAATTTTATTTTGAGTGGGTACTTAATAACAGATAGTATTAAATAAATAGTATTAAATAATATTAGTATTTACTGTGTACTAATCCTAGTCCTATTAGGATTAGTACTCCTTAATCCTAGTCCTATTAGGATTAGTACTCTTCCTATATCTCCTATATATATCTCACATGTATTCCCTTATTAGGTTAACACTTCAATACAATCAATATTCTTTCATGGTATCAAGAGCCAGAAAACCTAGATCTTCTTTTCTCTAGGTTTATTTCTCTCTTTAGGGCACCAATCGTTCCCTCTCTTCTCTTGGGCGGCGGCAGCCATGAAAACCGAGGTGGATCCTCTCGATTCACTTCCTTCTGGCGTTAAACTCCTTCTCAGGCATCTTCATGCCCTGATTCCCGAAAAATTATCAGACATAAATTACCCTACATGGAAAATCACCGTTCTTACAACCCTTGAGACCAATTACCTTCTCAAATACGTCAATGGAAGCACAGAACCGCCGCCGGCAGTCATCACCGCCGCCGGCAGTCAGCACCATCATCACATCCCTCGACACCGTGAACGAAATCATTCCCGAAAAAGATCTCGTCATGTGCGTCGTTCGGGGGCTTCCATCAGCTTACTCCTCCAATAAACAGGCGGTTAGCATCAGTCCAACGCCCGTTGACCTGGCTACTCTCTCCTCGTGGCTAAAAAGTGAAGAAATCAACGTGGATCTGGAGAGCAAACTTTTTCTCCGAGAAGCTGCTATTATGGAGCCGGCCACCGCCCTCACCGCAAGCCAGAACTATCGCGGGGGGCGTGGCAGCGGCCGGCAGTGGAGTCACGGCGGCTACGGCAGAAACAGCGGAGGCCGCGGGCACGGCGGTCGGCAGGGCAGTCGTCCGCCGTACGACGGTCAGCAGCACGACAACAACAATAGCCTGCACTCCTTCAGCAGCGGCGGGCAGTCATCTTCCAGCGGCGGGCAGGGCACTTACGAGCGGGATCGTCCAACTTGTCAAATCTGTCAGAAAATAGGACACACCGTTGTTCGTTGCTGGTTTCGGTATGAGGAGAGCCGAAATAGTGATAACCGTGCCAATTATGCATCTCAAGCCGGCCCCTCCTCTGAATGGTTGTTGGATACTGGGGCCAACATGCACGTTACTTCTGATCTATCCAAGCTTAACGCTCCAAATCTATATCATGGCTCCAATGGTATTACTGTTGCCAACGGTGAGTCCCTTAATATTTCTCACACTGGCACGAGTACCATTAAAACCCCACCGCTATCTTTCACCTAGGTAACCTTACCCACGTCCCTTCTATTAAAACTAATCTCCTTTCAGTTCACCAATTCACAAAAGACAATCATTGCTCACTCTTGTTCACCTCTAATGATTTTCAGATCCTAGACAATACTACCAAGAGGGTGATTTTTCAGGGCCCCTGTGAGCATGGTCTGTACGTTCTTCCTGGCACAAGTTCGTCTGCCCACCCAGTTTTAGAAAGCGTTCCTGTGGCTCCGGTGGCTCTTTCGGCTGATGGCCACAGTCTGTTGTGGCACAGTCGTCTGGGTCACCCGTATACTCAAATAATAAATTCTTTAATGTCTCAATTAGGTTTTTCTTCCATTCATGTAAACAATTGTGACTCCTGTTCAATTGATAAATCTCATAAATTACCTTTTACTTTATTTGAGAAGCGTACAACTGCACCTTTTCAACTTATTCATTATGACCTATGGGGTCCTACTGCTGTTCCTTCATTTGCTGGTTTTCGCTATTATATTTGTTTTGTGGATGATTTTACAAAATACACTTGGTTGTACCCACTAAAACACAAATCACAGACATACACCACCTCTGTCACTTTTGAAAAAATGGTCAAAACACAATTCAATTCTCATGTTAAACTTTTTCGAAGTGACAATGGAAAAGAATATGTAAATAACATCTTTGGCCAGTTTCTGCAATCCCTGGGAATTATACATCAAACCTCCTGTCCATACACTCCCGAACAAAATGGGGTAGCTGAGCGTAAGCATTGCCATATCATTTAAACGGTGGTTACTCTTCTACATCAATCTCATCTCCCTGTCTCCTTTTGGGTAGAAGCTCTAGCCACCGCAAACTACCTCATTAACAGAATGCCCAGTCACGCCCTCTCCAACAAATCACCCTATCAACTCCTTTACCAAGAACTTCCCAATTATACCAACCTCCGCGTCTTTGGGTGTCTTGCCTACCCTTGGCTACGCCCTCATATTACTCACAAATTACAACCCCGATCCCGTCCTTGTATTTTTTTGGGCTATCATCCTACCTCCAAGGGTTATCGCTGTCTTGACCCACAAACTCATAAAGTCTACATATCTCGTCATGTCAAATTTGTCGAAAATGAGTTTTCCTACGAGTCTAATTTCCTCCTCCACAAATACATCATTCATTACGTCCTTCCCCTTTTTCCAACATACTCACAGGGTCCCTTACCACCTTCCCCCACACCTCCACCCACTACCCAACCACCCCTCATCACCCCTTCGACCGTCACCCACAATACACCCGCAACCACCACCCACACTCACAATTAACCCGAACCACCCCATATACCCATAACATCTCCAGCCCGATCCGTTTTGGGTCCTTCCTGGCCACCCCCGAATCACCACCGCCCGTGCCACCCGCCAATACTCATCCCATGTTAACTCGTGGCAAAGCTAGTATCTTTAAACCCAAAACCTTTCAGGCTACCATACTACCAAATACACCCCTTCTCGATAGTGAACCAACAACCTACTCTGTTGCCTCACAACATGCTTATTGGCGTCATGCTATGAATGACGAGTTTAAGGCTTTGACTGATCAGAAAACTTGGGTTCTTGTACCTAAGCCCCAAGGGCGGCACCCAGTGGGCTGTAAATGAGTGTACAAAGTTAAACACAATGCAGATGACAGTATTTCCAGGTACAAGGCTCGTTTGGTTTCTAAAGGCTACAATCAGGAGTATGGGCTTGATTATTCGGAGACATTCAGTCCTGTTATTCGGAAGGAAACCATTCGCCTGGTACTGTCACTCGCCGTGCGCAACAATTGGCTCATCAATCAGTTGGATGTTTCCAATGCTTTTCTTCATGGCATGCTTGATGAAACTATCTACATGACGCAACCACCGGGCTATGTTGATCCCCGCTTCCCTCAACATGTTTGCAAACTTCAGAAGTCTCTGTATGGGCTCAAGCAAGCCCCCCGTGCTTGGTACACATGTCTGAAAACGTTCCTCCAGGGACTCGGCTTCACATGTTGCGTACACGACACGAGTCTGTTTACTCGACATTCAGCACACGGTACAGTAATTCTTCTTGTCTATGTAGATGATATCATTATTACAGGCTCTATGTGGTGAATCCTCTGATTAAAGCGCCGCATATGTAGATTTAGAAATCGAGATTACTGTACAAGTTATGCTTGCCATGGAATCCACCTATATAAAATCGAAATAAATAATATTCATTCACAAATATAATCATTCATCAAATATAATAAATTATTTTAACTAATCAAAGTTCTATGAATACCTTTGTGACACCTGAATAAGAACAATGAAATAAGAATAATTGAGACTATTGAAGAACTAAGTAAAATGTATGCCAATATTTTTGTTTATTTTATTGGAATCTGAGTGGATATGTTTTCAATAGGTAAATATTAGTTAGTAGTTTAAATAATGAAAAATTGTGGGTATTAGGGAAGTTATTAATGGGTTGTTTGTCATAATGACATAAACTACCTTAGTTAGTGAATTATAATTGTAACTTTTACTACGTAAATAATAATAATAATAAAAGCTATACAAAAATTCAACTAGATATAGATATAAAATATAGTTATTTTTTGTCAATATCATACTTATGACTATTACAATTTAATAACCCTCTAACTGTAGTCATTTTTATAAGTTGCTCTACTTAAAACCTAGCAGTCATTAAAACCAAAAAGCACTCTCATTTAGTTCCCCATGACTCATCAAACATAGTGGTTAGACATTGTTTTCCACTTCTGTAGATGTATCAACAGAAAACAAACTTGTAGTGTGCTTTTCTATGTTGTGTTGAAGTGTATCAACATCATGTTCATCCGCATTTAAAATCTTTGTGTCTGAGTGAGAGGCTTCACCAGTTGTATAATCCTAATAAATATTTTGTTAGACTAAATTCTGACACAAACAAAAAAATTAATGTATACTGATTCATAATATTTGTACTTACATTTTCATTATTAAGAACAACTTTTTCAATCAAAACATGACTACGGTGTGGTGAGAGTATAACCTCTATGACATCCTCCATATGTTGTTCCTTTGAATAATCCATGTGATTAGGTGAAATAGATTGTTGGTCCACTTTATCTGTCTGTACAATACCAAAACATAATACATAATTCTATTAAATTAAGTGTCATATACAAACTTTTTCAATATTGATATCATTAACCTGTTCATCAGCATCAACAGCAGATCCACCAATATCTTGATCAACATTATGTTTCTGTTCAAAAAAAGAAAATTGATAAGTGCCAATGAAAATGAAACCAAAAAAATGAAAAATAATACCTTTTCAATTTTGTTGTCTTTCTTGCCAACAACTTTCATCAACTCAGAATGATTTTTTTTTATCAACTCCATAAGATAACCAACTTGTTGGTCAACCTATACGCAAATTACACAATTTATAAAGAATTCATAATAAATAACAATAATTATAAAACATACATGATTTTCACAAAAAAATATATGATTGTAATACTCACATACCCTTCAAGTATTGTTTCAGTCCCTCTAATTGTGAATTTTCGAAAATTACTTTTCGAAAATCTGAATTTACAGGAACATTAGATACATTGTTAGCTTGAGAAGTTGGTAAATCTGGAGTGTAAACATTCTGATTTGGTTGCTTTTCTGCTGTTGTTGATTTGGAAACCTTTGTTTTATGTGGATGTACAACCTTTCTTCTCTTCGGTGGTAAGGTAGATCCTGTGCTAGAGACTCGTGTTGATATCCTCAACAATTGATCCGGTGGTTCAGATGGAAAATCTTCAAATACAGGAACCTCTTGTGGCTTCCCAACATCAATATTAACATTTGATGTACCAGGTTCATCATGAGTTACATGACTAGATTGAGGTAATTGCAGTGTTGTACATTCCTCTCCAGTTGGCTGAATATTTGTACAGTTATGCTGAAAAATAACAAAATATTGAATCATTGTTAGAACGAACAAAAAATGTATCGATAAGTACCAAAAAAATACTACACATTTATATATTAATTACCTCAGTGAAAACGCTTTCCATAAACATCTCAAATTTGGGCTTTTCAGCCACAACTTTCCAATTGCAAATTCTTGGAATAACATTTTGTTCTTTAACCGCAATCTCATTATCCAACACAAAAGCACTTTCATATATCCATACATTAAGTGCATACGGCATACCATTTAAGCGATACATTTTTTTCTCAGATTTGAACTCTTGTCTAAGTGAATTTATTAAACTTCTGAAAGCCCGTTGACCCCACGGATACTGCCGATAAGTGCCATTTTCAACCATTAAAAAATCTTCAATTGGAATTGCTGCAGTACCAAGTTGAGATAATACAAAAGAGTGGATGAAAAACATGATAGCCATCTGAAGTTGATCATCAATATTATCCCAACCACCCAACATGAATCGATCTACCAGACGTTGTTTATTTACACTGTGATTAGGCCACGGAAAATACCTCTAACTATCCTACTTCTTTTTGAATCTGGATATGTAAAATTCTTAATATTTCCACTGCATTTCAATCCAGTAATAATCGCAAATTCTTTAATAGTAAAGGTTAAGATATTTTCCTTTAGCATGTCGAATGTGAAGCTCCTCGGCTAGATTAGCTCCACCTCTAAAAGAAGTAAACACTTGGTGATCTGACCTTGATAGTTACATTTAGGAATATTCAAATATGAACCAAATATAGTATTCCTAAATAATTCGGTACCCTCAACCCCCATTGATAACTCTAAGTCTCTTAATATATTTGAATTGTAAGTACAACCAAACTTAAGAGAGTGTTTGAGAATTTGTTTAACCACATAATTTATATTCTGCAATTGAAAAAAGTGATATTGATACTTAATATAACCAACAAGCTTAATATGTTACATAAAATGCAAAAATAAACTTGATACATAATTCTAACAACATATCATAAGTCAGTCAAAATGATACTTAACAGACACTTTATAGCCTAACATGATACAAAAAATGCAAAGTTGTACTTGATACATAAGTGTAACTACAATTATAAGTCTGTCTACTTGATACTAACATGATACAAAAAATGCAAAGTCGTATTTGATACATAAGTGTAACTACAATTATTAGTCTGTCTACTTGATACTAACATGATACAAAAAATGCAAAGTCATACTTGATACATAAGTTTAACTATAATTATAAGTTTGTCTAATTGATACTAACATGATACAAAAAATGCAAAGTTATAGTTGATACAAAAAATGCAAAGACGTACTTGATACATAAGTGTAACTACAATTATAAGTCTGTCTACTTGATACTAACATGATACAAAAAATGCAAAGTTACACTTGATACATAAGTGTAACTACAATTATGAGTCTGTTAGTATTTTGTGAATCAGATAAATAATCTAAAAAATATAATTGATACAGGAAATTAAAAATATTCTTATTAAAGATCTATTAAGCATAAACCCCAAAAGGAGGTGACAACCAAGAGGATGGGCAACTGGGTTTTGATTTACATAATTTTTTTTTGAATTTCAACTTATTTATACATACTACAATTATGAGTCTGTTAGTATTTTCTGAATCAGATAAATAATCTAAAAAATATAATTGATACAGGAAATTAAAATTATATTCTTATTAAAGATCTATTAAGCATAAATCCCAAAAGGAGGTGACAACCAAGAGGATGGGCAACTGGGTTTTGATTTACATAATTTTTTTTGAATTTCAACTTATTTATACATTAGTCATACTTAATAAACAACATGTACCAAAAAAATAGTATTTTCTGAATCAGATAAATAATCTAAAAAATATAAAAATATTTTTTTTGATAATACAAAAAGTCATTGCATGTGACAAAAAAATTAAAAAAAATAAATAAAATCGAAATACGTACCAATGGCAGTGGAGGTCTGAATATGGCCATTGCAAGCTTTCTACCCCTCTTCTTGGGTGTCTTTGCATGTCCTCTTTTTGTATTTTATGATTCTTCGAACTTTGGTTATCCATTGTTAGAAAAAAATGGCGGACAGATTAGACGAAGGCGTACGGACGGAGAGCACAACTTTGATTTTCGAAGGTGGACAGGTAGACAAAAATGACGGACATCTTAGAGGAAGGACGACGGACGGAATAAAGAGATTTTGATTTTCAAAATTAAGAAGATGAACAGTTGAGTAATTGATTAGTGGGAGTGGTGTAAAAGGTTTCTTTATTTGGGGAAAATAAAAAGAAAAAAAAGGGGTAATATTTAATTGGTTAGTATTAATTATGAGAGTCGTGTAAATGGGTATTTTATTTGGGGAAAATAAAGAGTATAATTAGGGGTAAGATTTAATTGGTTTATATTAATTAGGATTCTAATTTATTAATGTATCTGTTAGATTAAATTTATTAAAAAATAGAGATTTTAGTAATTTTTCAAAAAAGAAGGGAAATATGGAGAATATGTAAACTTAAGTTGTATATTCAGGTAATTAATCCTTTAATTTCATCTCAATGTTCAAGCATTCATATTAACTATCTAATCACATTTTCTTTTATATATATAGTTTCATCTAGGTTTTGGTAAATGCGTCAACATATTACCAAATGTTCTTTCTCACAAAAAATATTTGACTTTTTATGAAAAAAATTAACTCATTTTATTTTAATTTTTTCCAACACTATTTTTAATATTTTTATGTCACCATCTAGATCTGTTGTGAGTGACACTTACACTCATCCTTGATAGGAGAATCAAATTATTCCCATCACACCATTGATAAAGCAATTAAAAATAAGTAGAATCAAGATTTAAAATACTTTTTTAATAATAAGATACAGTCATAAGTAATTGCAGAAATATTTTCTCTCTAGAACCAGAAAGTCATAGTACTAAAACATTAATTGGCTAGATAGAAGGGATGGAACCTCAAAGCTCAAAAATACATAAGTCTAAAAGGTTTAAATATGAAAAGATGGACTAAAAAGAATTCGTGGCAACTCAAAAGAAGTAGCTCACCCTTGCGTTCAAATATCACGTGTCACACAATTGAGGTCTCAAAGCATCCACCTCAATATGTCCTCTTTTCACCAAAAAAAACAAGTGTATTATCCGGAGCCTAAAGGTACAAAATATTAACAAAAATTCAAAAATGGTATATAAAATTTTATATTAACGAAACTGGCAAAATCGCTGCATCAACAGCGACTTAGTCCACCAGAAAAAGCAAAATCGCTGCCTCTGCAGCGATTTTGCAAAATGTGATTTTTTTTTAAAAAAAATGATGGAATTTTTTTTTTCAAAAAAAATTTAAATTGCTGCCTAGGCAGCTATTTCATTTTATTTTTAAAAAGTCACATTTTGCAAAATTGCAGCAAAGGCAACGATTTTGCTTTTTTCGATGGAGTAAGTCGCTGTTGATGCAACAATTTTACCGTTTTGGCTAATATAAAAATTTATATATTGTTTTGAAATTTTTATTAATATTTTGTACCCTTTAGGCTCCGGATAGTTGGATCATTTCCTAGTTCTAATATATGAAATATGAATAAGAAAGTCCCAACTTTGTAAAATAAATAATATATAATTATAAACGCAATACAACATAGCATGGACTTCAACTCCTTGCGTATTTTGAGTTTTTATGCACAATAAACATTAACAATAACAACACAATAAGCCTATCCAATTCTCTCGTGAAATCTACATGTAAATTGTTAGTATACTGACAAGAATCTGGTCCAATCATTAATATAATGTGGGCATAGTCTTAAATGAGTCTGATGATTCACATATATAGTGATATAAAAGAACCAAACTAAATTTAAACTCAAGCCTTGAGAAGAAATTAAAATTTTTCTTCAAAATTGATTTATCGACCCTGAGGGCAGCAATCTCAATTTTCATCCAATATTAATCATAAATTAAACTTTAAATAGCATTAAACTTTCTTATATTCAAGGATAAAACACCCTAAACTCCAATCAAATCATTATTTAATCTACAATGGAGTGCATGTAATGAGTTAGAGGGCCATGAGATATCAAGTTGAATATTGTTGATTCATCTTTCTAACGTCGTCGAGTCGACTAAATTTTGAGTTCGTATGAAGAAGATATGACTTTTTAAGTGCAATCTATATAGTTGGAAATTCATCCGTTTTGAAGAGGGATATTTTGGTCTTTTTCTTACCCCAATATCCTAGCAAGTTTTACCCACCTAAGGTAAGGGGTCAAAATATATCAAGTGAATTTTCATTCGATCTAAAAACGTTTGAAAAGTTATGGCAAAGTTCAAGAAAAAGGGAGAAAACTTCGAGCTTCATCGAGTTTTGAGAATTTTTGCTAAGAACTTGATTCTTTCGAGGTATGTAAGTTTTCATAGTAATGAATTTATTTAAACTTACACCAACCATGAGTATTATTATTGAATACGTTCATGAGATTGTGTATTTTGAGGTTCTTGATGAGTTTCTTGAGGTTATCTGCCTCATTTTTTAACAATGGAGTTTTGTTAATTTCTTAAGGTGAGGGTCTTGCAGTTGAGGGTTAATTTTTTTAAATGTAATTTGAGTGTATTTTCAAGGAATTATGTTGGGTTTATGAATTCAAGAGAGTTTGGAAGAAATCAATCAATTTTAGGTAAATTAAGATAAAGAATCGAAAAGAAAAAAATTATCAGATTTTCTGGGTACATGCTAAGGAGGTGCGCCACTTAGACTAGAAGTAATGAATTTGTTAAGTTCAGGGATTGGCACTCTGCGCCAGGATGCCTGCCACTGTTCCTCTTCCATTTGAGTTCTAATTGAGTTTTTTTAGATCGAGTCTTCGCTCTCTTTCTAATTATAACTATCCAAATTTTATCAAATCATCGAGAGATTCCATATATCCAAATCGTAACTCTTGAATTCACATTTTAAATTAAAATAAAAATTAAGAGTAAAGTTTGAGAAAATCTTTTGAGTCATTTTTGAGAAGTCTTTTATAACTTTTTTTAAGACTTGAGTAAACGAGTACGAGAATAAGAAAATCTTTTGAGTGATTATCTCAAATTGAGAAAGAGTTATGTTTTAAACATATAAGCATGTTATATATATTATTCGGAGTGGTATTGAGCACATAGTTGGGGATGAATTTAAACACTCAAAATCCTCATAAACCATGTA
Organism: Solanum lycopersicum; assembly: GCF_036512215.1. NCBI lineage: Eukaryota > Viridiplantae > Streptophyta > Magnoliopsida > Solanales > Solanaceae > Solanum > Solanum lycopersicum. The sequence goes on from NC_090807.1 coordinate 54,762,666, forward strand.
TGTCAACTTGGGTAAATGATCATACTTTGTAGAAGATTTCTCTTAGCTTTTAAGTATAACTTAGTGGATCCACCAGAAAATCATATACTCAAACAAGATATAGAACAGTTCTGGAAGCGTAGGTGAGACGTTGTATCATTATATTGTTCATAGTGATAGTTGTCGATTAGAGAATCTCTCAAAATGGGAGTGACATTTTCTATATTGCATATTGCCACTACAAAAGGAATCTCAATTACCAACAAAAAAAGTCGTTGGTAAATTGATTAAATCGGTTGGCAAATTGAGTTATCAACCAAATGCCAACTTATATTAGTCCGTTGCTAAAAAGCTCGTCGGTAAATATTACCAACTATTTTAATTTGTTAGTAAATTTGCCAACCAAAATCAGTTGGTAAACACCCAAAGATGTTACAAAATTTTGAAATATGGCCCTGAAATTTTCGTTGGTAAATTTTTCAATTAATTTTTTGTTAGTATATCGTTAGTACCTTTACTAACGAATTGAAAAAGAGTTAGTAATTTATTTTTTTTTCGATTCATACATTGGTAATTGGTTGATAATTTTAGTAACAAAAAATTTGTGTTGGTAATTTGCCAATAAATTTTAAATACTTTTTTAGTTTTTTATTTTGAGTTTCTATCCGGTGTTCGGTACCCACATTAGAGCCCTACTAAATCTGGATTCACCCCGGAAAGTCCCACATTGATTGGTAAAACACTCCCTAACAAAGATGATTATGTGCCCAACGGAAATCGAACCTAAGACCTCTTGGTTAAAGATGCAAAAATACTTACCAATACACCACAAGCCTTCTTTGTAATAAATTTAAAATACTTTAGTATGATTTTTTATTTTTCTAATAAATTTACTAATTGATTGTTAGTTTATTGGTAATATGTCATTCAAGTTCAATGTTAGTTTAGTAATTGATTGACAATATGTTCAGAATATTATTAACTGAATAATTATTCAATTAGTAAAACATTTATTAATTTATTGCATTTAAAAATTTAAGAACATGAATATAAATCTAAGAATATTAATCAATTTTATAAATCATATTTGAATAAAACAATGCAAAATCTATGATAACAATTTAAATTAATCTCAATATGACACATATCATTATATCAAAAAAATTAATTTGAGCAAGTTTACAAAAAATATTGACTAAGTATAAATTTTGGCCAAAAGTTAAAGCGCCTAACAACACAAACTGAAAATGAAAGTCTCAAAATCTGAAACAACCATATTGTTAGATATAAAAATAACCTTTCAAAGCTAATTGAACTGACAGAATTTTCATCAGAGCATATTTATCGAAATTCTAAGCAAAATTAAATTTTTGTCAAAAGTTAAAAGTGAAATCGCCTAATGGTACAAACTGAGTATAAAAACCTCAAAATCCAAACCAACCATCCTATAAAGCAAAAAATGACCTTCCATAGCTAACCACGCTGACGAAATTCAAATTTGAGCATGTTCCCAAATTTTTTTTGATCTAATTCAAAGTTTAGCCAAAAGTTAAAAGTTAAAAACGCTTAACTATACAAACTGAAAATAAGTCTCAAATCCTGAACCAACCATCCTATGAGATCAAAATTAAACTTATATGGCTAACTGCAATGAGAAAATCTCAATTCGAGCACGATTACCAAAAATTTTGACTAAAGTGAAATTTTGGCCAAAACTTAAAATCTAAAATGTCTACTGACATAAACTAAAACGGAAACTTCAAAATCCAAACCCTCTATATTACTACATCAAAATGATTTTTCACATCTAACTGTCTTATCTGGGTACGTTATCAAATATATTGACCAAAGTTAAATTTTTGCTAAAATTTATATGCTAAACAATAACGACACACAGTAAAAATGAAAGCCTTAAAACTCAAACAAACCATCCTACTAGATAAAAAATGACCTTTGGAGTTATTACACTAACGAAATACTCATCTGAGCATGTTCACAAAAATATTGACCAAAGTCAAATTTTGTCCTAAGCATAAAATTTAAAACACATAACGGTACAAACAAAAATGAAAGCCTAAAAATATGGATCAACCTTCCCGTTAGATAAAAAACGATCTTTCAAAGCTAATGACACTGACGTTTACCAAAAATATTCAACAAAGTCAAGTTTTGGTTAAAAGTTAAAAGTTAAAACACCTAATGACACAAATTAAGTATGAAAGCGTCAACACTAGACGCTCACTTACCAAAAAAATTAACTTCAATTGGTACCAACTATTAAATATAAGTTAGTAATTATTAATTTACCAATAAATTTTATCAGAGTTGGTAATAGTTACTATTCAACTAAATATTCATATGTAGTATTACCAATTAACGATTAATATTTTGATAAATTTTATCAATGAATTAGTGATCAGTTGGTATATTACCAACTATTTTAATGATGTCAGTAATTTACTAATTACAATATTTATTCGTCGATAAAATTTTCAACTAATTTGATATTGGTTGACCATTTTACCAACAAATTACATTTCATTACTAATTTACCAACACATTTATATTTGGTTGGTAAATTTAGCAACACAATCTTTTTGTTGGTAAATGTTAGGTTAGTAATTCATTGGTAATATGTTAATAAATTATATAAATAATTTTTGTCATATTAACAAACCGATATATATTTCGTTGGTAATATTACCAACAAAAGGTGTGCGTTAGTAATATTTCTTTTGGTAATCCATTGATAGAAGGTTGCTAAATTTGATGCCGTTTTTCCCGCCGTATTTACCAACTAAAATACTTAGTTAGTAAGATTTATGTTGGTAATATGTTAGACTTTCATTTTTAAGTTTTAAAATATTATTCGGTTAGAAATATGTTGGTAATTTGTTAGTAGAATACTAACCAACTTAAGTTGTTCATAAAATTTGTTGGCAATTAGAGTTTTTTTGTAGTGTTGGTATTATTGCTTTCATCTTAAGTTGTATTACTATTCTTGAGTTGAGTGAGTATCCTTGAGTTGGGTTGAGTTGAGATGAGATAAGTATGTTTCATTTTTTATCCGTTCAACCATATGTTTATGTTTTAGAGTTCTGCTTACATGCTCGTACATACAATTTACTGGCACAATTTGGACTGCATCTTTTCATGATGCCATACAGGAATTCAGGGTCATCAATAGGCGCTCCATTGATACCACTTGCAATTCGTAATTTGCTTTGGTGAGTCTCATTACTTCCGGAGGGTTCCTATTTACTTTCAGTCTTATTACCATGTCATAAGTCTTGTCCCAACTTCCATCATAGTAGTAGAGGATTCATAGACAGTAATGTTTTGAGGAGTCTTTTCCATTTCCATTGGTAATGTTTAAGACTTGAGTTTCCTTGCATTGACTAGTTGTTGTTTCCAGACATTTAAGAATTTATATATTTTTAAGACAAATGAGGAAATATTTAATTTTTAGTTTATATATTGCTGAGTAAGTGTTTCGTCAAGTTTTGAGTTAGTTCAATGATTTTCTTAGGGACCAATAATTATTTTCGAATGTCGACCAGTCCCAGGTATAGGCTCAGTGTAACATCTCACGACGAGAAATAACTAGAGTAGAGTTAAAGATAAGGAAATACTTATTTGGGAAAGTATAAGGAAAACTGGAAATTTTAGGTAAACTAAAAAGTGAGTTTTTGCCAACTTCAAACGATCATAACTCTTAGATCAAGATGACTTAGTTGAATATATGGTTGGAAAGATTGTTCCAAGATCTTTCCAACATCGTTGAGTTTTTGCAATTTCGAGTTCATATAACGGAGTTATGCCCTTTGAAAGTTGGGTTGTTGGATTAAGAAAATATCCAATTTTGATATTTTAAAGGGTATTTTAGTCTTTTCACTATCCTATTAATTTAATAAGTTTTTAGGAATCTAATATGGGTCAAATCAAAACATAGTCAGTTTTAGAAGTTGGGTTTTTTCACGCTAGGGCTAAGGAGAATAGAGAAGAGAAAAAATGAAGAAAAAGGGCAAGATTCACCAAGATCGTCGAATTAACTTTTGGATTTCGTCGAGGGTGATTCCTAAAAAATTATGTGAGTCTTCCATAATGTTATGTTCGTTCACCCATGTGTCAAGCATGTTTGATTCAGCGTGAAATAGTTTTAAAAAGATTGAATTTTGAATGTTCTTGAATGTTGTTCTTGAATTGATTTCGTTCTTGAACATGAGTTGACATTAAGGAGCTTTCTTGATGATTTAGGTGTTGTTTTTTGAACTCATTGCATTAGGTCCTTGTAAATATGATGTGGGTACATAAATGTAAAGTGAAAGTGACAGAAGAAATCAAGTTTAAACGATTTGGGATTAGAAAATGAGTTAAAAAATTCGTCAAGCGTCACATGGACAGGGCCAGGCGCAGCGCGCCCCATCTGCACAAAAGGTTTTATGCCTGGAGCATACACCCTCGACGTGGACGACACCCAACGATCATTGTTGTCCTTGAGTGAACCCTTGGTCTGGATTACTTAACTCAGCGGATGACTTAACTCAAATATAAAGCTGGAAACATTCTCATAAAAAACACTTTTAATAATAGTCTCAGTCAAATGACACTTAAGTCTTGAAAACAATATATGTATATCGAAATTAAAGAGAGACCCAAATTGATTGTCTAACTATCTATTTGTCTATGAAGCCTCTACTACTAAGATGAATGCTGGGACAAACCCATCAACATTCTATAAGGAAATACTGAAAGCAACAAAGGGTCTTCTGGAAGCAAAGAGGCCACTAACTCTGGTTACTCAAACTGGATCAACAACGCGTAAGATGCTAATTCTGGTTACCTGCGTCTGCATCATGAAACGACACCGGGCAATTGGCATCAATACATTGAATGTACGATTATGCGAGTTTGAATGCTAAACAACAACTATTAAGCTTGAAAAAAGTAAGAATGAACTTATCTTGACTTTGTTCAACATAAGAAGTCATAACTCAATATAAGGCAGTAAAACACATGCAATATACATATATAAATCTTGTAAAAAAATATAAACATTTAGTTCATTAAAAATAATGTAATAATAAACTCAATTTTACTTATATACGAAAGTAATATAATTTCTATTGGAGATTCTCTAACTGACAACCATCACTATGAGCCCAAGCGATGGTACAACATCTTACCTCACGTTACAAGAGGACCGATCTATACCTTACTGTTGGTATAAAACTTAAACTAATAAGCGGATCCACTAGTCTATGATAGAAAAACACTAAGGAATCATATAAAAAGTATGACCTTTTATCTGTCCAGGCCGGCTACACGATTATGGAGAATTTGGTTGATATGAACTCGCATACCCATATCGGTGCTCAGTACTACTCCCAAAATACTTAGCTCATATGTTTCTAATACAAATTTTTCTTTGGTTTGAGGTAATTGCTCAAACTTAGCTTTAAAAGCTCTCTTGAAAATCATAGTTCTCATTTTGTAAAACTAGCCAAAGGCTTTTTCGAAGTCTATCTTCCTTTATTTCTCAAAATTTGAAAACAATTGTACCTCTTAGAGACTACTTAGTTCCCTTATAGATTTTGAGAAATGAACTTACTATTTGCTCTTTGCGTTACTTGAAACTTAACTATAGTGAATACTTAGTTCCCTTATAATTTTTGAGATTTAGACTCAACTCTTTACTCTTTGATCACTTGTAGCTTGAGCCTTACAACGAAGAAAAAAATGTTTGTTTAATACTCTTGAAAACTTTAAGAACTCTCTTTTACTTGCTTCTCTACTTTTAGAGTTGACACTTAACTTCTTTGACTTTGATCTTAACTTTCCTTGAATTGGATTATGGATTCAAGGACCATGATCTCATGTTTATGGATGATTTCATGATGTTCAGATGTACTTTAGTACATCACTTAGAAATCGTACGAAAAGATAGGGGAAAAATAGGATCCCAGGAGACCTTGGCGCCCAGGGCTTGTCAGAAGAGTTTTTCGACTTTTCTGTTCTGATTTTCAAATCTAAACCTCCTAAACTTTAATGAATTTTCCCCTAAACACTTAGGATCACTAATATCCTTACTAATATATAGTTTAGACTCATAAAATAACCTGAAAATACGAATCAACACCACTAAAGGTACACTACAACTCTACGAACAAGATTTCAATCAATTCTTCATCAAGAACTTCAAGATTCATCATTCAATCAATACAAAACTTGATGAATTAAATATATTGATGTGTGGGTGAATGAACCCAACACAAAAAGATCTCATATAACTCGATAGGGATCACCCCCGACAAATTCCACTAGCGAAACCTTCGCGTTGTTGAAGAATTATTGATCTTCTTCTTCTCTTCTCTCTTCTCCCCAAGACCTAAGCGTTCTAAAATTTTCTAAAACTTAATTGGGAATTGGTTTAACCCCTATAAAACCTTAAAACAAATTAGGAAATACTAGGGTGAAAAGACTACTTTACCCATACTAAAATCCGGATTGGACTTTCCTTAATCCAATAACCCAACTTCCGATAGGCATATCTCCCTCATACAATATCGGAATTTCACAAACTCGGCGGCGTTGGAACTATATCATCAAGGGATTTCCAAACATATAGATAACTAGACCTAACTCATCCTGTGCTAGAAGTTATGGTTGTTTGATCATGACCAAAAACCTACTTTTACATTTATCAAAGTTTTCAAGATTTCTCCTATTCTTTCCAAAAATAACTTTTCTTAGTTTTTTTGTTTACTCCTAGATATTTTGGTTTATGATATGTTACAATATTTCACCCTTGGGAACATTTGTATTTGAAATGAGATTTTTTCAATTAAACTAAGGGTGGTAACGTCATTTCAACACTTCACCAATAAAAGCAAGTAATACATGCTTACACATAGTCTTATAAAGTGCTAAGAAGAGAATTTAGTACGTTGATCTGCATTCTCTACGGATTCAAAGAGATGTGGATATCTCCTCTTCATATCTACCTCAGCTTCCCAAGTTGCTTCTTCAACAAACTGATTTCTCCAAAGGACTTTGAGCGATGTCACTTCCTTAGTCCTCAACCTGCGAACTTGACAATCCAAAATTTGAACCTGAATATTTTCATAGGATAATCTATCCTTAATCCAACATTCTCAACTGGTACAATCAATGAAGGGTCACCCAAGCATTTCATGGAATACCGGATGAATTGTCTCTAACTCTTGGGGTAGCTCTAACTTATATGTTACATTGATAACCCTCTTAGAGATTATGTAAGGACGAATGTACCGGGAACTAATATTCACCTTCTTACCAAATCTCATACCCCCCTTCATGGATTAAATCTTCAAATATACCCACTCATCCACCTCAAACTCTAACGGTCTTCTCTTAACATCTGTTTAGGACATTTGACGACTCTGTGCCTTTCTCAATCTCTCTTGAATCAATTTCACCTTCTCCATATCTTGGTTAACTATATCTAGTCCTATAATCATGCTTCACCAACTTCAAACCACCCAATAGCCGATCTGCATCTTCTCCTATAAAGAGTCTCAGATGGAGCCATTTGGATGCTCGAATGGTAACTGTTGTTGTAAGTGAAGTCAATGAGATATATGTGATCATCCCAATTCCCTTTGAAGTCGATCATATAAGCTCTCAACATATATTCTAAGTTATAGATATTACTCTCTTCTTGCCCATCTTTCTGAGGGTGAAAAACAGTGCTTAAATTCATCGTTGAACCTAAACCTTTTTGGAAAGATTTCCAGAATTGTGCAGTAAATTGTGCACCTCTATATGAAATAATGGAGACCGAGACTCCATGAATTATTACCACCTCTTGAAGGTACAACTTAGCATAATCCTCAGCCAAATAAGTAGTCTTTATTGGCAATACATGGGCTGACTTTGTCATTCTATCGACAATTATCTAAGTAGAATCACGCTCCCTGCGAGATCTTGGCAGGCCTATGATGAATTCCATATTAATCTTCTCCTACTTCCATTCCGGAAATTTTATAGTCTGAGCCGAATCTCCAAGCCTTTGGTGCTCTACTTTCACTTATTGGCAATTTGGGCGCTTGGCAACGAATTGAGCAATATCTTTTTTCATGCCTTCCAACCAATATACCTCTCTAAAATCGCTATACGTCTTGTTGGAACTCGGTGAATGGAATATCTGGAGCTATGAGCCTCCTCCAAGATCCTCTCTTGGAGTCTATCCACCTTAAGTACACACAATCTACCTTGGTACTTTAGTACACCATCTCCCCCTTGTTCAAAAGACAATACCTTTTTCTTTTGAAATTTCACCTTCAAATCAAGCAAAATAGGGTCTTGGTCTTGTTTCTCTTTTACCTCTGACACTAGTGATGATTCAGCCCCATTAGTCACCACTATTTCTCCTTCTGTGGAATCCATAACTCTGACTCCCTGACGTATAAGTTTGTGCACATCTTTAGCTAACACCCTCATTTCTTCTTCAACATGGGTGGTACTCCCCATGAATAACTTGATTAAGGAATCAGAAACCATATTCGCCTTACCTGGGTGGTAAACAATACTCATATCATAATCCTTGAGTAATTCTAACCACCTCCTTTGAGTGCACACATATTGGAGGCTTTTGTGATCCATAATTGTGTCACACATGAATACAAGAAGTGACATTATATATTCAAAGAAAACACTACTGCAGCCAATTGTAAGTCATGAGTTGGATAATTCTTCTCGTGAACCTTCAACTGTCTGGAGGCATAAGCTATAACCTTATCATTCCGCATTAATACACAACCCAAGAAACCTCTCAATGCATTACAGTACACCACAAAACCTTGAGTAACCTTTAGTAAGGTCAAAACCAGAGCGGTAGTCAATATTTTTTTCAATTTGTGAAAACTTTTCTCATAAGCTTCAGACCATTGAAACTTGGTTGTCTTCTGAGTTAGCTTGGTCAAAAGAGACGATATAGAGGAGAAACCTTCTACAAACCTCCTATAATAGCCATCCAAACCCAAGAAACTCCTTATATCTATTAGAGATGTGGGTGTAGGTCAACTCTGAACTGTTTCCATCTTTTGGGTATCAACTCTAATCCCATAACCGGAAACAATGTGGCCCAAGAATTCCAAGTACTTAAGCTAAAACTCACACTTGGAAAACTTTACATATAGCTCCTTATCTTTCAAAATCTGCAGAACAATCCTGAGGTGACTAGCGTGATATTTTGCATTCCTTGAATAAATTAGTATATCATTAATGAAGATATTACAAACAAATCTGAATAGGGTTTCAAGACTCTGTTCATAAAATCCATGAACATTGCTGGTGCATTTGTCAAACCAAAGGACATAACTAAAAAATCATAATGCCCATATCTGGTTCAAAAGTTGTCTTTGGAATGTCACATTCCCTAACTTTCAGTTGATTGTAGCCTGATCTTAGGTCAATTTTTGAGAAGCAAGAAGCACCCTAAAGCTGGTCGAAAAGATCATCCATCCTTGGAAGAGGATATTTATTCTTGATGGTCACCTGATTCAATTGGAGGTAGTCTATACACATCTTAAGGGAACCTTTATCTAAAAGATCTTTCAATTGTTCTTTTAGCTCCTTTACTTTGCTGGGGACATTCTATATGGCGGAATAGAGATAGGATGAGTATATGGGATGATGTCTATGCCAAAGTCTATTTCTGTTTCAGGAGGGACTCTGGGTAGATTATCAAGAAAGACTTATGGAAACTCTTTCCCTATAGAAACTGACTGAAGGGAAGGTACCTCATCACTTGAGTCATTAACTCGGACTAAGTGATAAATACACCCCTTTGAAACTAATTTTCTCGCCTTAAGGTACGAAATGAAACGACCCTTAGGCACTACTGAGCTACTAGTCCACTCTATGACTGATTCATTAGGAATCTGAAACTTGAAAACTCAAATTCTACAATCTATTGATGCATAACTGGCATGAAGTTAGTCCATACCTAGAATGACAGTAAAATCTACCGTATCTAACTCTACTAGATCAGCTATGGTGTTCTTGTGATTGATGGAAATTGAACAATCATGATAGAATCTTTCAGCTAAAATAGACTCTCAAACAAGTGTAGAAACACAAAAAGTTTCACAATGTTTTTCAGGAAGAATCTCAAATTGATTTGCAACATAAGGAGTTACAAAAGATAAACTTGCTCCTGGGTCTAATAAAATATAAACATCAAAAGTAAAGACTTTTATCATACCCGTGACAACTTATGGAGAGTTTCTTTCTTTTGGCGGCTAGTGATTGTATAGATACTGTTTGCCCCTTCGCTAGTACTAGAAGTGACTCCTCTAGGTGTAGCCCTTTATGGTGGAGCAACTGATGAAGATTGGGCTCTATTGCCTGGATTTCCACCTCCTTGCTTATTCTTGGGACACTCTTTCATGTAGTGTCCCTCTTGACCATATTTGAAACAACTCGACTGGCCATCACGACATTTAACAGCGTGGTTTTTACCACACCTACCCAATGAATGAGCCCAACTACCTCTTTGTACCACACTACCTTGGGACTGGGCTAGTCCAACCTTAAAGTTCTGCAAATTCTGGCCATCATACTCACCTCTGTTTCTGGGAGGCAGGTGCACTAGTTGATGATGGTGCATGCCTCTTTTGTTTATGAAATTGTGGTCGGCTTGAACCACTCACCTCTTGTTCCTACACTCCTTTCTATCCCTTAGCTTCTTTTCTTCAACCTGTTGCACATAGACCATTAACCTTGAAATTTTCATGTTCCTAAGTAACATTGCATCCCTACATTTTTTGTTTGAAGCACAACCCAAGACAGCAACAAACAAGCTCATTTTGTTCCTCATATTCTTAACCATCTCAGGAGCATAGCGAAACAGTTGGGTGAATTTTAACCATATTCATGAACACTCAAGGAGTCGTGTTTCAGAGTAAGGAACTCCAGTACCTTTTCTTCCTTCAGTTCCCGGGGAAAGAAATGCCCTAAGAAGGCTTCTTCAAAGCAAGCCTAACTTGGACGTGGTGCATCTCTGTTTTTGTGCTCCTTCCACTAATCAAACCAAGTCCTCGCCACATTCTTTAGTTGATATGCGGCCAGTTCAACTCTCTCAGCATCTACCAGATGCACTACATCGAAGAACTTCTTGAATTCTCCCACAAAATTTTCTGGATCCTCGGTAGTGATTGAACCAGAAAAACTTGGGGGATTCATTCTCAAGAATTCCCAAATTCTCAAACTTTAAGCCTCTTATTGTCGAGCTCCTCTTTGTTTCCCAACTTAGCTGGTCACAACTTTACTCAAAATATGGATAGCCTCACAAAATTCAATATCATGACTTCTCCTTGAGGTTACACATTTGGTGCATTAGGTACCTCTGGTTCTTCAACATTACTTCTAGCTGGTCTGCCTTTGAAAGCTTTTTGTGGAGGCATGATGATCTGAAACAGGCGCAAGCATGAATTGGAGGGAAACTTTTAGAGATAAACTCTAACGCACGAAATGAGTATGAAAGAAGTGAGAATTTCCTAAATGTTGTAGCTTCCTAATCATAGATATGACGTGCTTCACATCGATGACTAAGACTCTATAGACACGGCTTCATAGACTTTCTAGGATTCATAAAATTTGTGCTCTAATACTAAGTTTGTCATGCTCGGAGCCTGCACCTGAACGTGGGCGGCACCCAATGACCATTGCTGGCCTTGAGTGAACCCTTGTCCTGCTTACTTAACTCAGCGAAAGACTCAAATATAAAGCTGGAAACATTGTCATAATAAACACTTTAAATAATAGTCTCAGCCATATGACACTTAAGTCTCAAAAACAATATATGTATATATGAAATGAAAGAGAGACCCAAACTGAGTGTCTGACTATCTATTTGTCTATGAAATCTCTACTACTACTAAGATGAATATTGGGACAAACCCCTCAACATTCTGTAAGGAAATACTAAAAGCAATAAAGGGCCCTCCAGAAGAAATAAGGCTCATCACTAACTCTTGATTCTCAAACTTGATTAACGAGTCGCTGAATGTTGATCCTCGTTACCTGCATTTGCATCATGATATGATTCTGGCCAATTGACATCAGAACATTGAATATAGAAGTATACGAGGTGGAATGCTAACAACAACTAGTAAAGTGTTTTGACACCTCCTAATGATTCTAACTACTCTAAATGACTTCTAAACATATATAAATGATCCAAAAATATGAATTTCAACCTTAAATTCATAACTTTAAATTCAAGGATAGTTAAGACCTAAGTCTAGAAAGTTCTTAGAGTCTTTTCAAGAAGTATTTTGCAAATGCTTTTGACTTTGTTTTAAGACTTAAAGATCAAGTTGAGTAAAGAGTAAATATAAGGAGAAGAAGTTCATTTCAAGTTTCGTAAGTCTTTTACAAATGTTTTAATTTTGTTTTAAGACTTAAGTTTGAGTTCAGTTTAGAGTAAAGTGAAGTCTTTCCTTCAAAGAAGTATATGGAGACTAAGTATTCCCAAAGAAGTATAAACATTCTTTTCACATTTAAACAAGAAAGAAATTTGAGATTTTCAAAAGAGTCATTTAGCTAGTTTTTTAGTAAAGAGGAAACTATGATTTCCGAGAGAGCTTTTTAAGCTAAGTTTGAGCAATTATCTCAAACCAGAGAAAAAATTATTTTAAAAACCTATGAGTTAAGTATATTTTGGGAGTAGTATTGAGCACTGATATGGGGATGCAAATTCATATTAACTCAAACCCTCAAAAACCATGTAGTCATCATGGGAAGAGAAAAAATCATACTTTTTAGATGATTCCTTAGTGTTTTTAGCGTAGACTAGTGGATCCACTTTGTGAGTTCCGGTTCTATACCGATGACAAGGTATAGAATGGTCCTTGGCAATGTGAGGTAAAGCGTTGTACCATCACCTATGCTCATAGTAATGGTTGTCAACTAGAGAATCTCTCACAAAAGTTATTGTATTTTAATATACATCAGTTATTGTATTTTACATACATTCAGAGTTATGTTGTATTCTTTTTATATACACAGAGTTGACGTCATATATTTAAAAAAGTCTTTTCTTTATATTGCATCTACTTTAAACTACTTTATAATGAAATAAGTTTAGTTCAGTGTTAATGAGATGAGAAGAGTCAAGTAACTGTTATTTCAGAACCTCTATTAAGCCTATGTTTGTTAACATTCAAACTCGCATACTCATACATTCAATGTACTGATGATGCCAGTTGGCCTACATTGTCTTATGATGTAGATGCGGGTAACCAGGATCAATATCGAGCGCCTCGTTAATCCAGGTTGAGCACTCAGAGTTTGTTGGTGAGCCTCCTTGCTTTCTAAAGACCCATTTTATTTTGTTTTCAGTATTTAAGTTTTAGGATGATTGGGGGTATTCTCCCAACATCCCTCTTTGTAATAGAGGCTTCATAGATAGACAATTTAATAATTTATCAGTCTTTACATTATCATTCTATGTCAAAGACTTGAGTTGTCATTTTGTCCAAGTGAATGTTTGGTTCTTTTAATATTCCATATTTTGTTATTAAGTTATTTGAGTAAGTGCATTTGATCATTGTAAGAATACTTAGAGTCTTCCGCTGAGTTAAGTAACCCAGACTAAGGGTCCGCTCGAGACTAGTAATGGTCTTCGAGTGTCAGTCCCGCCAGAATATAGGCTTGGAGTGTGACAGTCAGGGTGCGAAAAATATCATTGAACTAAGCTCCTATATCCCAAAATGCAAAATGAGAATTCAAATTTTGACTTGAAAAATTTTGAAGTCTACCAAGGGTCCACCCGCAATTGCGATCCTTGGTTACTATTGTGGTCAACACAACACATCTTGATGTCCCCCACCCTAGTTTTCCTTCGTAATTGTGACCCAACCTTTGCAATTTCGAACAATGCTAGTCCCAACGCCCCCTTCAAAAATACGGACCACACATCTACAAATGTATGCCCTAGCAAAAAATGTGAGAAATTACGGTTAGCATATCGCGGATGCAGCCCTGGACCTGTAAAGTAACCACACCAAACATCATAAATTGAAACACCAACTACTTAACAACCTATTTTGTAAAAGAATACTAAAGTGTGACCGCACTCCACTAATATGACAATGTTGGCCTACGAATCCCCTTGTGGAGAGTGATAACGCTTGCCATGATATTACTCAATGCGCAATTGTGCTACACTTTTAACAACATATGTTTTCTAAGGTTCACATATGTTTGAAACCACCAAACCCTTCATATCACCTCTTGAACCATCCCTTTAGTCAAAGTATTGTATTATGAACTTAAGTTTAATTAATATCCAGATATTAAAAAATAAAGAATAAATAGTGTTATTACATATCTGATACACGATGGACCAACTAATACAAATTACCATCGATAAGGTTCATAATTACGTCCTACTAAATATTTTTATTATTGAATTCACATTGCAAACTTTAATTACAACAAAACAAATCTTATTTATTCAACCACATTCATCACTTAATAATAAAAGTGAGCACACTCATTATTGCATAAACCTTGATCCCTTTTATCTATCTATCAAAATAAAGACACAGAAAAACACAACCTCCACCTGCTTCCCAAATATCCACCCTATATATATATGTATAGTCCAACTAGACGAGAATTATTCTGCCAAGATTATAGTAAGCATTTTATAGTGGCCACTTGAACTTGGAATGATTATTGATTCCAACAAGTTGACTCTTGCTGTCCTCATTAAATGTATGGAGGCTTTGACCTTGTGCTTATAATGATAGTATTGCTTAGTTGGCTAGAAGATTATAAAAAAGGAAAGCGTCCTTTCCCTACAAAGAGAAGTCTTAGCTTTAATCTATAGAAAATTTTTAGGACGTTTTATATTTTTTTTATCTTTGTTGATTTACTATTTTCTTACTTGATATTTGTTGATTTACCATTTCTTTAATAATTAATTAGAAGTGTATTTTACTAAATTAGCTTTATTTATGCTGTTTTAAAATTATAAATTTGACTAATATTATTTTAAATAATAATTTAATATGAAGAGTAGTATGAAAAAATAATAATAAACTCTCTTGCTTTGTTAAATGAACTAGTAAAATGAATTTTTAACGTACGGGTCAGTAATGTATACGGACCATGTAAAATGAAATGAGAGAATAACTTAAATTTATATATAATAGTAGACACAATTGTTACTCACTCTGTCCAATCATAATCGTTCATTATTAAATTGGTATACTCTTAGAAACAACAAATAATGAGGATAATATTATTAATATTTTGAAAAATGTATTAAATATTGAGCGGCGTATGTAATATCAATGTTAAAATAGACACACAAAAAAAGATAAATTATTTCTTGACAAGTAGGATGGAGATATTACTAACATGAAGTTACACATTAATCCTATGTTTACTTTAAGATTTGAATTTTGAGTAATTTGAATCGTCACCTATTTTAATCACTTCTTAGAAGAAGAAAAACGATTACTATTGTTAGAAAAAAAACAGTAAGCCATCATCCTGGAAAAATTGAAAGTTTAGCTTTGACCATTTGAATTGAAGTGAAGAATAAACGTAAGAAAGTTGAAACTCACTTTTCTTTTCAATTATTAAATCCTTTTTCATTGTATGTATATTGTTAATCTTATTGATATGCATAATATTGAAGGAATGGTTCATGTTTAAACTTTAATAGTACAATAGTTAAGCTTAAGGCTGGAATATACACAATATTTCTGACAAAAAAAAGTAATTTTAAGGAGTAGAAATTAGTGTTTGGCTAATTAAGTTGAAAAACACTTTAGTCAATATTTGAACATTGATTTACTTTTTAGATTTTGAAGAAAATAGTTTTTGTTATTACTCATTAATATTATTTTTTGCCAAAAAAATAATTGATCAAATACCTTCTTCGCTACATAAAAAATAATCATTATTAATTGCCGCTAAATATGAATTTTAGCGACAATTAATACTTCACAAAAACCTTTAGCAATATTAGTTCTAATGACATTTAACTAATACCGATAAATACTTTAACACTCTTTTTGTTAATGTCAATATTTAATACTGCTAAAAGTTATTTTGTTATAGTGCTTTAAGATGAGCAATTTTTTCTTAAAAGTCAACACGTTGATTTCTAGAAATTAAGTCAAAAGGTTATTAGTTGCAAGACCACAATCCACATAATGAACATATATTATATGTGAGATTATGTATATACACATATCATTAATAATTTTGTACAACTAATTGTCTCATAATCTAGATATGAGTGGACAAGATACTTGAGACGGCTACTCATAATGATATTATATCAAACGTGAACGTCAAAGTTGAGATAATTATATAAGATCATCAAAAGTGAAGAAATAAGTGGTTAAAAACAACTTAATATCACAAGTTCCTTAAGGTAAAGTCACAAGTCTCTCAAGGTATTCATATCCATATCTAACCTATCGTTGTCTTTGAAATTTTTAGATTTAGACAAAAGGATTTTCAAGAGTACACATGCAAAAGCAAAAGTTCATTTCTAACAACTCCCTTTTATGGTTTGCAATGAAGTCCTCTTTTGCTATAAATTCAACACTTCTCCTACTTAAAAAAATATAAAATTAGCTATGGAATTCGTAACTAAAACTACCTATAGCTGATTCAATTTTCTTATAATCCATCGTCAACCCATGGCAAATGAAATTAGAATTATATTATTTAGCTATAAAATTTTATCTGTCGTTAATTTCGTGTTCTCCTCTGTATATTTTTATAAAATGGAGAACTCAAAATATTGATAAGGCCTTTGCCTTTTCAATCATATATAAAGTGGGGGACAACATGTAACACTCACACATATATCTATAACTTGATACTTATCATAAGCTTCGTTAGCTAGGGCCTATGATGTCCTTTTTGTGCAATACATAAATTTAAAGTTTTTCCGCTCTTCACTTATAATAAGAAACAAATTTTCTTTTCAATTATTCACTAAAAGAAGAAAAGTGTTTCATTAGAAGTTGACGTTAAGAGAATTATCCACTAATTAATTGGCTGATTAGTAGTTACGACACATATCAAATTCAATCTAGTTTAATTTATTTTTCTAATTTACCTCTTACAAACTAATTGTGTGTATTTTATTTGCATCATCTCAAACAATAAGTACATTCTATTATTGTTTCAATGTTCTCATTTTGATCACTTTTGTCTATTAATTATTTGTTCACTAAAAAAAAGAATTTAATCAATATTTCACTGATTTAAAAATCATAACATGGTCTAATGAATAAAATATGAAATTTTACTCGGAATAAGTTGGATATTCCGTAGAATATTCCACCTTAGCTTATCTACAAAGAGAGACGTTTCGTTATTGTAACGTTTTACTTCTATTTATTTAGAAAACAAATTTCACTTTTTTCAAATTATATTTAACTATCTTTTCATGTACGTAATGTACTAGTTGTTGATTTTCATGTTTTCTTTTTCCACTGCTATTCAAACAACATTTATATATATTTTATATGCTAATATGGTGAAGATGCATTCGAGAAATAAGAACCGATCGATATGTACATATTAATTATCTAGGTAGTTCTGTATTTAAGAAATTATTCACATTTGTGATACAAAAATAAATTTAAAATAATTTATACATTGTGAAACTTTTACATTATCGAAGTTAAAGTTGACACAAGTACACAACAAGTAGTAACTCTAAATGAGTACCTTGTCCAAATATAAAAATAATTCAATTCAAAATGCGGCCAATTATATCATGGAACCATACAAGATCTAAAGCTAAACTAGAAGTAATTAATTATTAACTTGCAAGTTGGCAAATATTTAAGGACCATGAACCCAACGAACCAATAATAATTCACGAAAAAGAAATTGATATAGTTGGCAAACAAGAAAAAGATGAATAATGTAACAACCACCAAATTGAAACTATATAAAAAAAATATATATATACTACAAACTAACTTAATCTCCAAGTTGCAAAGAAAACGAACCTAACCACTAAGAAATACTCCACTAGTTATGAATTTAAAAGAGATTTTCCCTTTTATATATATATATATATATATATATTATTATTTTTTTTAAAAAAATATAATAAAAAAACGGAACAATACATATCACCATGAACCACGAGCAGGGAGACATGTATGCTCATTCATGGCCATGCATAGCCGCCATTGCGACTACGCCAAGCTTCTGCAAGTTCAATTTGACGACTGTATCAGTAAACATTTTGGTGTCTTCTCCAGTATTCCCTTGCGGTATATCCACAATATATGACTCCAATACTATAGTATAAGCTTTTCCATTTTTCTCAAATTCATTCACAGATGTAACGGATTTATAATTATTGAGCCTATGCTCCCCTCCTACCACCTTAAAACTCAGAATATGCTTCTCATCGTCTAGTATCTCTAGTCGCTCTGTGCTTGTAGATGCAGGGATCCCAGACACAACGGATACTTCTCTTATGCTTCCCACTCCACCATCACCTACAAATTACATTTTAATAAGAGGCCTTATATTTATCGTTACCCATACACAAATTTTGAAAGAAGATTTAATTAGCGAGGCTTTAATTAATCAGTATATATACCTGTCATCTTGCAGCTCTTGATGAAATGCTTGTATTTCTGGGGATTATCGAAGCGCCGGACGAACGGCCATACGACGTTTGCTGGTGCTTCGATCCGCTGTGTTATGAGTGAAGTGCAAGTGTTTGATAAATCCT
The DNA here is from genome assembly GCF_036512215.1 of Solanum lycopersicum. Lineage (NCBI taxonomy): Eukaryota > Viridiplantae > Streptophyta > Magnoliopsida > Solanales > Solanaceae > Solanum > Solanum lycopersicum. The sequence continues at coordinate 54,781,426 of NC_090807.1, forward strand.
CAAAGGTATGGTAGTTTCGAATCTATGGCTCTAACTCAACGAATTCTTCTTGTTTAAGTCCATGAGGAACTTGACAATTAGTACGAGCCATGATTGTGATAAGAAAATATTGTATAGTTTCTAGTTTGGTTTCAATTTGAAGAATAATAAGTAAGACTAATATAACAAATTAGAGAAGTCAGCTTTCTTTCATTTGTCTTGGAAATAGACAGAGAAAAAAAAAAGTACTAGTAATGGAGGATATGGGGCTTGGTTTGTTTAATTTATTTACCTTTTCAACTTTTTTTTTTTATTATTATTATTATTTGGATAAATTTTTTTTGACAAATATGACCTTCCTTTGCCATATTATAACCAACATGTCAGAAATTTACAAGTGAGATATTGTCTTTTTCCAAAATAAAGGATTAAAAACAAATGAACAAGATATGTAGTATAGTATTAGTATGAATTGACCAAGATAAAGCTAGATTTAGGAAGCATATAACATGCAAACAATTACTATATTTGTTGTTACTGTCATAAAAATAATATTTAAAAAAATTGGTTAAAGTTACCTAACATATATATATTTTATAAAGATTCCTTACATCTTACTATTATAAGTAAAGTATTTATAGTGAGGGTGTGGGTTGGATGGAGGGCTTAGATTTTTATGCTTACTACTTAAGGTACACTTTCCTTATTTTAAGCTAGTATTAGCAAATAATTGGTAAAGATTATGCACTAATCACACATTTTAAGACTAGATGCTTTAAGAAACTTTTTTTATTTTTTTGTGCATACACATGAAAAGAATAGACCACATCATAGAGTTTAATGTCTTAAATTTTAAAAAAATGTATTTAGCTCAATAATAGAGTGTGTACAGCTATTAATTTACATCCTACGTGTTTAGACCTTCTATACATTTACGATTAAAGAATCTTAGTAGCTCACGTTGCATTAAAAATAGCTTTTTTCAATATAATAAATACACACATTAACAAGAATGTATAGCCTTTATCGATATTAATTTTGTCAATAAATTTAATGACATTACAGGTTTTTGCGATATTTATAAAAATGATAAAATATAATCATCACTAGTAATTGCATCTATAATAAGAACATATTTAGTACTTTCTTTGTCCTTAATTACTTGTTCATTTTTCTTTTTTTTAGTTGTCCTTGTCCGTCTTTATATATCAAGAAAGAACAATTTCTTTTACCCGTTTTATCTTTAATAAATCACTTTAAAAAAAGTAGAACTTTTTGAACTTATATTTTTATTTCATCATTTTCATAATTAATAGGGATAAAATGATAAACTCATTATGTTAATAATTATTTTTTTATAATAGGTGTATCAATTCAAAAATAAACAAGAAACTAAGGACGAGTAGCAATTAAGTTATTGTCATTAATTATTATCGCTAACAATCTTCTATGATAGTGTCACCTAAACATATTTAGCAGCAATTAACTCTCTCTCGAACTTTCTCTTTTTATAGGAGTTCAATTTTGGCAATTCTCTCCCCTATTTGTCATCTCCCTAGCCCCATGTACTCTCCAAAAAATAAGAGATGATTTACTGAATAATAATATTTATGAATGTCGAAATAAATTTTTCATAATCATTTACAAATTTATAAGAGAAAAAAAGATATTTATTTTTTGATATTTACATACAAATATCTTATAAAACAAAACATAAAACTAAATAAAATTTATAAAAGTAACTACTAAATCGCGAATATCGCAACCCCTACTAAATGATGGATAATGCTATTAGTCTCATTTGTGAATTAGGTGAAAGAAAAGGGGCAAAGAAGTCAACAAAAAATTAGAATTAGGGAATAGTCTCCATCTTTGAAAAGAGGCAAAGGTGTTGGTGTTGTAGATTCGTGGATCATGTGAGTGCAGGATTCCACTTCACCTTTTCATATTGCCTCTGCTATTTACTCATGGGGTCATCACCCACAATAATATATATTTAGCGATTCATCAAAAACAACTTATTTTATTATTATGATATAAATAATTTAAGAATTACTTAATATCTTTAGATTTCAATCAACATAATATAAAATATTGATCGTGCATATTCTGAAATTATATATCTCATACCAATTATTACTTATTATTCTAAAACATTTAATTATTAAATCCCTATTTATTTGTCTAATATTCTTATGGTGATCTAGATAGAACCCTCCTGTAGGTTTCATTATTATACTATTGTTCTTCTACAGCTTAATTTGTTTCATTAAGATAGTTTATACATTTTGATTTGTCATAATACTCATTTTATGCGTATGATTAACTAATTAAAGATACGCATTTCAAACTAATTTTGAATAGACCTTTTAGTTGAAAACTTGTAACAAATTAAATTTATCTATATTACTTCCCAATTTTTGTGAAAAACGTGAAATTAAAAATCATGATTGTTGGAGTATTTCAACCTAGGTGTAGAAAAATTTCTGCCTAATATCAAATAAACCATTAATCTAAATTTTAATTAGGGTTTGTCTTGATTTTCCTATGGTGTTTGGTTTTATTCAAAAAAAAATATTTTGTAGAAACTATGTTTCTCGTTAAAAAAGACTACATATATAAATTATTGGAAGAGAAGTCTTGAAATAAAATATAACAATTTAATCGTTAATAATTTTTACTTATGACGATATTATTTTCTCTACAATGATGAAATACAATAAATATATTAAAATTAACCACGATATTTGACTCTTACCAAAACTTTGCCATATATGGAAATTTTGACTAACTTCTATAAATAATGTTAATAAAAACTCAAATTGCTTTTTTGTCACACAAAAGGATATAAAAAAATCAACTGATAGTTGCTTTATATCAAAGAAACAATCCAGAATTCTAGATAAAGTTATGTCAATTAATATTATCTCAATTTTATTTTTTTTATCTAAGAAAACAGAAAGTTAATGGAATTGTTAGATATTGAAATTGAGAATAAGAATTTGGATGGATTCAGCAAGACAAAAGTCTGTCTTATTCTCGATCCAAGAGCTGTTGTCTGCTACCGTTGCAACAGAAACAAAAAACACACAAAAATATTTACCACACAGCCAAGTATAGGATTAATGATTAGAACTATGCAAAGTTTTGGTGTGCACAACGTAGCATAAAAGATTCCGGAAAAAAAATCTGAAATATATAAATTTTGATTGAAATTGTTGAAATAATTTTAGATTTTGGATAAGACCTATTATTTTTTACATTATTTAATAATGTATTTTAAAGATAACATAATTAGTCAGCAGGATAAATTACTATTTATAATGATACAATATTTATAATATTCAGGTGAACATCTACATATCTTTAAAATACACTATTAAAAAGTGCAGAAATAATAAATTATACCAAAATTTGAAATTATTACAACGATTTCGATCAAAGTTTAAATATATTTCGAATTATTTTTTTTATAAAGATTAAAGATATTTAATAAAATACTTTGCACACTAATAGAGCATTATGTGTGAAATCAAGGGTTAATCGAATTCTTTCTGTTAGAAAATGACACTAGAAGAATAATTTCTATTTATGTATGAATACAAGTTTTGAATCTCTACTTCAATTAGCAGCCAAAGGATGTATAATGTGTAGCCCATTGTTGTGGTTCCCATCTCACTAGAGACATTCTTTTGACCTCTTTAAATCCTCTTAATTGAACATTGTGTATCCATCATGATTATAAAAAATGATTTACTTTAACTAGAGTTACTTCTAAACAATTCATCAAAAAAATTATTAGACATACAATTACTTTAGAAGTTTATATTTATATCGTCTCTCTATCACTATCACAACTATGAGATACGTGTAACGATCTATATACCAAAACATAGAAAAACTGTATTTATTTGTTTTTATCAAAATTTACTAAGATAAATGATATTTTTATGATCTCATGCAAAGTTTAATTTTCTAACTTCTCATGCTTGACCGAACAATGTTAAGAATTTGAATGGCAACGCTCATTCTTTATCTTATACAAAGGTAGACCCACACTTTCAGGAGGGGTACACATATACCTGTTAACTTTGGGAAAAAATTTATATGCATATGTATATTTATTTTAAAAAACAGGTAAAAACTACGACATAGATAACAATGCATTCATAAAAAGCAAAAAAAAATGCTAGAAAGTCATTCTTAATATTTTAAAATTTAAGTTCTCGAATCTAGTTAAAACTCTATTTCATTATTTGTCTATTATGTATAGTTTAAATTAAAAATTATATTTAAGAAATCTTTAAATTTTGAATTCTCAAGAGGAGATGACGAAAAAAAGATAGTTTGCAGTTAGATAAAGAAACAAATAAATGAGAAAAGTCCAAAAATAGTGTAAAAAGAAAAGCATAGGTTCCAACAGAAAGATTTGACAAGTTATAATTAATTGTTGCATCGTTTGGAGTGTTACGTTGTTTCCTTTTTAACTAAGCAAAAGATAGTATATTTCTCTTATATATTACAATACAATGTGAAAGCGGCTTCAAACTATTGATTGGTTTAAACTCTTCATGAAAATCGGTGCATTTTTTAGCCACTTGCCAACTTGCACACTGACAACAAAAAGTTCTCAGAGAAGCAAATGTACAAAAATAAATAATATGGCAACTCATCTGTTATTGGTTTTCCAAGGGGTGAACGCAGATTTATTGTTTCTTTCTTTGTATTTTTCTATACGCATTATTTCAATTTCTATTTACTTTCTAGCTTTTCTCTTTTCATCGTTTTCCTTTTTCCGTTCCATATCGGTTGATTGGTTTCAATTTTAAAGTTTATCGATTCAATTTATTGTTAGTTATTTAATTTTTTGGTTATTAATAGTTATTAATTTAATTGTATAAATTTAAGATTTAATACAAAAGAAATTATTTAAAAACAAGGTGATAAACAAAATAAATCATGCACATGAGTTGACACGTTGTCTTGCTTAAAACCAAACACTGTCATGTTGTTGAATAGCCGAGAGGGTAAGACAACCTCAAATAAAAGTATGAAAATGAACTTTAAGTCAATAATTTTATATAATAAATAGTATAAATATATTATTTAACTTATGATCCGAATATCGGTTAATCCATTTAGAATGAATCTCAAACCGTTTAGAATCGATAACTCGATGAAAATATAGACAAAATCATTATCAAAATGCTATCAAAGTCGCAAAAATAATAATAATCCATTATCGATAAATCATATATATATATATATATATATATATATATATATATATATAGAACAAATTGTTATGTGTACGTCATATTATTAGTTACAATTTTATTTTTAACAAATAATGTAAAACTTTTAAAATAAATGTGTACTTTAAAGATACGATTGTCTCTTTAATTTTTTTTCACACCTGAAATCTACATCCTTAACACACATTCGAAAATCAATGTTGGCTTCCAAGCAAATCTCAGTCTGGCTGATTGCTTAGTGGAAGTTTTGACTCGAGTAATTTAAAAACTTTAAAGAGAAAACATATAACTTAACTATCTCAAATAACTCATTTAAACAAAATATAATATTAACAAAATACTTTAAAGAGAGAAATTCAGAAAACAACTCAACCCTAGCTATGTATAAAACCTCTAAGTCCGACATTGTCACGATCCAACCAAGAGAAGACAAACTAATGCAAGAACAAATGCGGTTAGGGGCAGCAAACAAATCAACCAAAGCAAGCAAAATAAATCAACACACGAGATACCAAATTTAAAATGGAAAACCCTTTGGTATGAAGAGAAAAATTTACAAGGCTAAAGCTCCACAAAAATCAACAAGAGTTACAAAGTGTTCTCCAAAATGACCACTATAAAAATGTCAAACAATGAGCAACACAACTACAAATAACACCAAAAACTAGAGAAATAAAAGAAGTAAAATCACCAAAATGCAGGTACTTCACGAGTCGAAAGTTGGAGCTGTAGGACTCCAAATTAATCTCTCTCAGTTTCTAATCACAGATTAAGTTGAAAGAAATAAATTGTCCAAAAGTCAGCTCAATTGGACAAGAAATGAAGCGGGAACCGCAATTTGAAATTGATTGCTAGAATTTGTGCGAAAATTTACACTCTCTCTATATATATGGATGCTGACCAATCTCTTGTGATAATTCAAAATAAGACCTAAAAAAAATTCTTACATATGAACCATAATATTAGGCAAAGGTAGACTAGTTAAAATTAAGCTTTTATTTTATCCACATGAAAAAAAGGACCCAAAATCCAATCGTCAAAACAACAGATTTTTAAGTTACCTCTAAAGTTAGTACAATGCATAATCTTGAATACATTACGAAGAATTAATAAACTGTGGTTCATTCGTGTGATCGATAAGAATAACTTTGTAAAATTTGTAACTTGAGTTCGAATGTATATATCGTATAACAAATAATATAAAATATGTATGAAAAATATATTGATAAGAATATCTAATATATGTGTGTATATATTCTCTAAGAAGTGAATATGAAAAGTTTACTAATTATCATGTATATAATGTTTATATACATTTTTATAGAAAATGAATATGAAGTGTAACAAACACTTGGTGTGAAATCATATATATATATATATATATAATTGTAAACCTGTTTAGTCGTTTTGAACAACAAATTTTATTTCTGGAAAAACAGGCTGAGGCGACGGACCCCACGACGGACCGTCATGGGCACGACGGACCGTCATGGGCACGACGGACCGTCATGGGCACGACGGACCGTCGCAGGGTTTCGTTTCAAAACACTTAGAAAAATCTGAAATTGGGTACTGAAAATCGACTCTCTGAACTTCGTGACAGAATGGCAGGACGGACCATCACAGGCGTGACGGACCGTCACAGAGTCTTCAGTGAAAATCCAGTCTCTGAACCTTGCGACGACCTGCAGGATGGACCATCGCAGGCACGACGGGCCGTCGCAGATTGCGTAATCTAAGTCTGGGTCGGATTTCTTTATACGTTTCAAGGGACGTTTTGGACTATTCCTACTTTAATTATAAAGTTAGAGGGTTAATGTTAATAAGTCTAATTACTTGGGGGTTAAAAGAGGTAACCTTAAGTTAATTAGTGGGTTATTACTGCCATCTTTTATTCTTAATTATATGCTAATTAGGGTAAAAGAAAGAGGGTTTGAATAAAGAAAATAGAAAGAACAAGAAGAGAGAGAGAGGGTCAATCGAGAAGGGGAAACACAAAGCTTTGGAGAAAATTTGCTTGCTTGATCACTAATCTTCGGTGGAGGTAGGTTATGGTTTTTATGCTATCTTATAGTAAACTCTCAATAGCGAATGATATGTGTTGGTAGTATTGTAAACCCTTCTATATGCTTAATTGTATGCTTGCATGAATATGATTATGTGATTGTGATAAAATAAGCATGATGAAGTTATTGAATCCAAAATCTTGAAAGAAACCCTAATTCACATGTTAATGATGATGCCTTGGTATAAAAGAAGGCTTGATAAATTATATAATGAGATTCATGATGCCTTGGAATAAAAGAAGGCTTGATGAATTAGGGGATCGGGTGCCACGTTCTGGTACCAGGATAGAATGAGGATCGGCGTGTCACGTTCCGGTACCAGGATAGAATGAGGATCGGAGTGTCACGTTCCGACACCAGGGTAGTTTATGGATCGGGTGCCACGTTCCGGTACCAGGATAGAAATAGAGGATCGGGTGCCACGTTCCGGTACCAGGATAGAATGAGGATCGGAGTGTCACGTTCCGACACCAGGATAGTATGTGGATCGGGTGCCACGTTCTGGTGCCAGGATAGAAATAGAGGATTGGGTGCCACGTTCCGGTACCAGGGTAGAATGAGGATCGGAGTGCCACGTTCCGGCACCAGGATAGAATATAGATCGGAGTGTCACGTACCGACACAAGAGGAAGAAAGATAATGAAATCTTGAAAAATGTTAAAATACTCAATGTAATGAACCTAAGTGCCAAATGAGTATGGTATTGAGGCTTGAGTCCTCATGGATGAACTTGGTGGTACTTATTAATGATTTAGTACTTGTTGTTGCTATATGTTGAGTATTGTAGTTGATTTATGATATTGTCTGATATATACTGTTTTCTATTTTGAGTTGGCCGATGATACTTACTCAGTACTTGTAGTTGTACTGGCCCCCTACTTTTATGTTTTCTTCTTTGTTATTTGTGGAGTGCAGCAAACGTGCCGTCGTCTTCAACTCAACAGTAATTCTAGCCAGTCTTCGTCACACCGGATCTTCAGGGTGAGCTAATGCTTCTAGCTTGGACTGGATCTTCCTCTTCATGTCTTGATGCCTTGAAGTTCCGGCATGGACTAGCTGTTTATGTATTTTAGCTTCTTAGATACTCTTAGACTTAGTAATTTGAAGTAGATGTTCTTGTGATGATGACTTCCAGATTTTGGGGATAATAATAGTTGTTGAGTTTTTAGAAGTTATTGAATTAGTTTTTATTAATGAGTTTAAGTCTTTCGCATTACTTTCTGTTGATATTATATTGAAATGGTTAAGGTTTAGATTGGTTGGTTCGCTCACATAAGAGGGTAAGTGTGGGTGCCAGTCGCGGCCCGGATTTGGGTCGTGACAATAATACACTCAGTTTCATCTTAAGAATTTATCAAAAACCCAACACAACAAGATTTAGAATGAACCTCAAGAACACCTATCAAGAATTCATCAAGAACTCTAATCTTTAAACTTCAAGCATGAAATTTCGCTAAAAAAAATTCATGATTGGCGTGTGGTTGAACTGGCCCAAAACTATGGAAGCTTACATACCTCTTAGGAATTAAACTCATGACGAAAATCCGCAACTAAACTCAAGAATATTGACAAACGCCTAAATTGTTGCCTCTTTTCTCCTTTTTTCTTTTCTTGCCTTTTTTGAACTATCAAATAAAACCCTAGGTGTATATTAGGATTATAAAACTGAACCTAAAAGGATTATACTCCAAAAATATTACTAATAACGAATTTAATCTGATTGGATAAGTAAAGGACCAAAATACCCCTCATATTTTCGGCTAACTTTCCTTAATTGGACAGCCTAACTTCAAAAGGTCATATCTCACTCATACAAACTTGAAACTTAGCAAATTCGGTGTCTTTGGAAAGGAAATTCTAAGATATTTTCTATGATATCTTGTAGCACACATAACTAATTTTTTTCTAGGAGTTATGCTCGTTTGAAGTTGGCCCAAAACTCATACTTAGCCTAACCTGCAAAATTACAAAATTTGCTATCTCCAATTAAATTCTTTTATGAACTCAAGGTGCTAAATCTAGTGAATTGACCTTAATACTTAAGAAATTTTTAATTCCTTCGAAAGAATTTATTCACTACGAAGGGTGGTTCGAGTCTTAGCTCAAAAATTGTCTGGGGTGTTACAATAACTCCGCTTCTTTCGTTGTTGCGTTATCCAACTCGCCACTAGCTTCAGCTATATCATCTTTATTTCTCATATCACCTTCTACTACAGACAACATAGGTGGATCAATGGTATGCATACCCCCTTGAATAGTGACTTCTATGCAATGCCCATCATTTTTTGGGTTCTGGATAGTGTTGCTTGGAAGAGTGCCACGTTGACGTGGGTTATCTGTAGTAGACAACTGAGTCATCCATAACTCAAGATGATTCATTGAGACCATATGTGCATCCACCTTTTGTAGAATGCCACACAGATCGCCTCTCATCTCCTTGACATTCTCATCAGTTGTATCAAACCTCCTCATCATCTTCTGCATCATATCCTCAATACGCGCTATACTATCTCCACCTCCCCTAAGGGTAGCTTCCCTAATTTGAGGAGGAACATATGGCCCAACCTAATAGTTCTCGTTACCATAGTTCCAGTTGAAGTTTTCGCGACTCTAGTTCCCATCTCGGACATATTAACCCTCTCGGTTGTAGTTACAATAGTTCTGAAATTGGTTTCCTTGACCTTGACGCCAATTATTTAGATTGGAACCTTGGGCGTTTGGTTGGAAACCCCCCGTCTGATCATATTTAGATGGTGCCTAAATAGATTTGTTCATAGCTGCAATAACTGAAAATTGAAACTATAGCAAAAGAAAATCAATAAAATAGAGGGTATGCCTGCTTCGGGGCTCGTTTGACCTCGAAAATGGGCAAATTTGACATATTAGATGTCGAAAATCTGGATCACTAGAAAAATTGGTGAACTACAGCACACGAAATCAACAAAATAGGGGTATGCCTACTCTAGGGCTCGTTTGTCCTTCAAAATCAGTCAATTTGACCGTCAGGGACAACCAGGTCCATAGGTAAGGTCTTAAAGGACGTCTAGGAAATATTTTTGCATTTTATAGGTTAGAAATTTGGATCACAAAAAAATATGGTGAACTATAGCACATGAAAATCGACAAGATAGAGGGTATGCCTGCTTCATGGCTTGTTTGACCTAGAAAATGGGTCAGTTTAACCGTCAGGGCCAACCAACTTCATAGCTACGAGCGTCTAGAAATATTTTTTGCAATTTAGATATCAGAAATCTGGATAACCAAAAAAGATGATGAACTATAGCACATGAAAATTGGCAAAATTGGAAATATGCATACTTTGTGGCTCGTTTGACGTTGAAATGAGCCAATTTAGCCATCAAGGGCAACCGACTCCGTAACTAAGGTCTTAACGGACGTCTAGGAAAATTTCAGCATTTTAGACATCATAAATTCAGATCATCAAAAAATATGGTGAACTATAGCACACGAAAATCAGCAAAATAGTGAGAATGCATGTTCAAGGGCTCGTTTTAGCTAAAAAATGAGACGATTTGGTAGTCAAGGACACTGCTCTATACCTAAAGTCTTAACGAACATCTAGAAAATTTTTTGGCATTTTGGGCGTCAGAAATTTAGATCATATAAAAAGATGGTTAACTATAGCACCCGAAATCGGTAAAATAAAAGGAATATCTGATCCAGGGCTCGTTTGACCTCGAAAATGGGCTGGTTTGTTCGTCAAGGCCAACCAACTCCATATCTAGGATCTTGACAGACATGTAGGAAAATTTTTGGCATTTTGGACGTCAGAAATCTGGATCACCAAAAAGATTGTGAACTATAGCTCACGAAAATCGATAAAATAGGGGTATGCCTTCTCCGGGGCTCGTTTGACCTCAAAAATGGATCCATTTGGTAGTCAGGGTCAACCGACTCAATAACTAAAGTTTTAACAAATGTCTAGAATTTTTTTGATATTTTAAACATCGAAAAACAAGATCACTGAAAAAATAGTGAACTATAGCACATGAAAATTGAAAAAATAGGGGTTACATGTCCCGTGGCTCGTTTGACCTCAAAAATGGGTTGATTTGACCGTTAGAGCTTACCGATTTCATAACTAAGTTATTATAGAACAACTAGGAAAAATTTCAGTAATTTAGACGTGAGAAATACGGATCACCAAAAAAGATGTTGAACTATAGCACACAAAAATCAACAAAATAGGGGAAATCGCTTCTTCATGGCTTGTTTGACCTTGAAAATGGGTTAGTTTGGCTGTCAGGGCCAACTAACTCCATCGTTAAGGTTTTGACAGACGAATTACAAATAAAAGGGATATGCCTGCTCAGGGGCTAGTTTGACCTCAAAAATGGGCATGTTTGTTTAGAAAGCCAACCAAATCTACAGCTAAGGTCTTAACGAACTTCTAGAAAATTTTTCGACATTTTGAACTTCAGAAATTTGGATCACCAAAAAAGATAGTGAACAATAGCACACAAAAATTAGCAAAAAAATAGGGGGTCTGCCTGCTCCAAGGCTCGTTTGACCTAAAAATGGGCTGGTTTGTGATATACCGTGGTTTCACGGTATTATTAATACTTTTTCCTTAAGTTTAGTGTGTCCAAAAGCCTGTTTGTGCTAATGTTTATATAAGTTTCTCCTTATTTGCAGGAAATTTGTCCAAAGATGAATGCGGAGGTTTTTGAGCGAAGAAATGTAGAATAGACCACCTACGGAGCTTGTGACGGTCCGTCATGCTTGTGACGGTCCGTAGGTGGCAGCGTAGTGCAACTACTGAAGGAAGATGGGGAAGTCTGACCAAGTGTGGGGTTACGGAAAGTGTGATAGACCGTCGTGTCCATGACGGTCAGTCCTGCAGGTTCGTCATGAAGTTCAGAGAGGTAGTCCGAGTACCCATATTCCAAGAGTTTAAGTGTTTTGGAACGGAGACCCTCGATGGACCGTTGTGCCTGTGACGATCCGTCATACCTGCCGTCGAGGGTAATGAAGAGAGCAACAGAAGAAATTGCATCAAGTATGGGACGACGGAGTCCCTGACGGTCTGTCGTGACCACGACGATCCGTCGTGATGTCCGTCGATCCAGCCGCGTTTTGACAGATTTCCAGCAAATAGAGTCCTTTTTTAATTAGGTTTTTATTTTCTATAAATAGTTCGAAAAACCTCATTTTCGAGGTTAGACGCTGGATTATTTGGTTAGGCCCTTAATTATTGTTAGATTCTTGATTATTTTGAGATTCTTTTAATTGATTGTTGGTGATTTTTGTTGATTAATCAAGCGAACTTTTGGATTTTACTCTTTCTCATTGAAGTAAGTACATGAATTCTTATACCATATATTTGAATATTGTGATTATGACTATGGGTAACTAAACACCATAACTAGGGTTGTGGGAACCATAGGCAAATAATGAGGTAAAATCTAACTAAACTAACAATTCTAAAATAGTGTCTTGCATGTATTGATAATTCTTTCGCTTAGAAGTCTTTTTAACGGATGACCAACATTAGAACTCGCCTTAATGCTACTTGCCGGGCCAAGGAGGTAGATAATAAGAAAAGAATTATCAACATAGATTTAGTGTATACTATTTAATACACTAGTATTAATTGGTACGAGGTAATAACTTAGTCAAATATCAAATACGATGCTAATATGAGGTATAGATAAGGGTTAGGATAGAAACACATGTAGCCGGACCAAGGCGCGGAGTGAAATTTTCTAGATGCCGGACCAAGGATTTAGAAATACATAAATTATCACTTTGCATGCAAGATACTAGGAAAGAATTGTGATAGTTAGACTTATCAAGTTATGAACCTGTGGTGAACACGTAAACCCTAGTTACTTTGATTAATTGATTAAACTCCAACATTTGAAGCTGTTAGTTGTCTCCTTTTATTTCGCTAGTTATTTTCATTTATTTAGGAATAGAAACCCCGCTTTTCTTTTCTTTTGATCATTTTTGCTTTCCAAGGAAGTAATTAACTGAACAATAGTAATAATAGATTGAAGTTAAGTCTAAACTATTTTCCTCGTGGGAACGATCCCAACCTCACTAGTTGGGTTATTTACTTGACACGACCGCTTTACTTCTTATTTGAGAAGTAAGTTTGAGTGTATCAGTTTGGCTTTCAAGGCCAACCAACTCCATATTTAAGGTCTTAATAGACGTCTCGAATTTTTTTTTACATTTTTGACATCGGAATTCTGGATCACCAACAAATATAGTGAACTAGAGCACACAAAAATTTGAAAAATAGGGGATATGACTGTTTTGGGGCTTGTTTGACTTTTAAAATGGGTCGATTTTTCCGTCATAACACATAAAAATTACCAAATTAAGGGATATGACATCTTCTGGGCTCATTTAGCCTCGAAAATGGGCCATTTTGCCGTTACGGCCCACCAGCTCCATAGGTTTTGAACGGATGTCTAGGAAATATTTCTTCAATTTGGACTTCAAAAATTCGGATCACCAAAAAAATTGTGAACTATATCACACGAAAATAAAAAAAATAGGGGGAATGCATGCTCTGGAGTGCGTTTGACCTTGGAAATAACCTAGTTTGACCGTCATGGTCAACCGACTCCATAGCTAAGGTCTTAATGAACGTCAAGGAAAGTTTTTGGCATTTTGGACGTCAAAAATTTGGATAAGCAAAAAATATGGTGAACTATATCAAACGAAAATTTGCAAAATATGGGGTATTCCTATTCCGGGCTCAATTGACCTCGAAAATGGGTCGATTTGGCCGTTTGGGCCAACTGGATCTACAACTAAGGTCTTAACTAGTGTCTTGGAAAATTTTTGGCATTTTAGACATTGGAAATTTGGATCACCAAAAAGATGGTGAAATATAGCACACGAAAATCGGCAAAATAGTGGGTATTCCTGTTCCAGGGATCGTTTAACCTTTTAAATGGGTCGGTTTGGCCGTTTGGGCCAACAGGCTCCATAACTAAGGTCTTAACGGACATCTAGGAAAAATTTTGGCATTTTAGACGTTGAAAGTCCTATTCAGCAAAAAAGATGGTGCACTATAAAACATGAAGATTTTCAAGATAGGGGGTGTGCTTATTTCGGGGCTCGTTTGACCGTGAGGGTCAACTGGCTCCATAGTAAGGTATTAACGAATGTCTAAGTATAATTTTGGCATTTTAGAGATCCAAATAAGGATCACCAAAAAAGATGGTGAAGTATAGCACATAAAAATGGTTCTCTTTGGCTGTCAGGGCCAACCGGCTAATAAAATATATCTCGAAAATTCATGGTCAATGGGTATAAATGTTATTATTAAAAATTTAAGTAATCTTTTATAAAATAAAAAAATGCATAATTAAGGTTGTAACGGGTGTCTAGGAAAATTTTTGACATTTTAAACGTAGGGAATTCGAATCACCAAAAAATATGGTGAACTATAGGACACGAAAATCACCAAAATAAGGGTATTCCTGCTCTGGGGATCGTTTGACCTTGAAATAGACCGGTTTGACTGTCAGAGCCAACCGACTTCATAACTAAGGTCTTAACGGACATCTAGGATATGTTTTGACATTTTAGACGTTGGATTTCCGGATCACTAAAAAAGAAGGTGAACTATAGCACACGAAAATTGGTAAAATCAAAAGTGTTCCTGTTCTGGGGCTTGTTTGACCTCGAAAATGGGCCGGCTTGGTTGTCAAGACCAACCGACTCCATAGTTAAGGTATTAATGGGAGTCTAAGAATAATTTTGATATTTTAGATGTCTAAAATCAGGATCACCAAAAAAGATTGTGAACAATAACACAAAATTGGGCCGATTTGGCCGTTAGGGTTAACTGGCTAATCAAACATATCCCAAAATTTTATAGTCAATCGGTATAAAATGTTATTACTAAAAATGTAAGTAATCTTTTATAAAAAAAATAACGCAAAATTCAAAAATTTTAATATATCGACTGTTCGTCTATCCATTGAATATATTAAGAAAAATTCTCTAATTCAAAATATCCAAGATATCGACAGTTTGTCCCTTTATCGGAACCTCTGTTGCCGCCGTTAAACAAAAGGGCAATTTAGGTTAGGGTATTTCATGTATGGTACCTTTGTTATCAGTTTCTCTATGTCTTATGTGCTTTAACTTTCGAACTGAAAGTGTATCAAGTTAAAACAGTGTTTGTTTGATGGCTTAGTCATAGACGATTTGGGAGATATGAAGAGCAATTTCTGTCCTAAATTTATCCCTATATAAAGATTAAGAATTTTTTTATCAAGTATGAATGTCTTGACATACTATGTGATATTCTTCACAAGTGTTGGAACTTGATGGACACTAACCTGAATCAGTAGAACCTAATTCCTATTGCTCCATCCATTTGTGCAATTTGACTTAGCTTGAATCCATTTTGTTGATGACATGCAAGACAACGTCTATTTTTCTTTCCTTGTTGATGTTTTCCTTGGTATTGAGACCAAACATGTTTTTTAATTGCACTGTTCAAGTTGTTTGGTGTATCCTTGTTTGATGGGGGTAAATTTTTGAATACCTGAAGTTACATAAAACTATATGCTTGGTATTTTATTTTCCTCCAATGAAATTTAACCCGAGTTTTTGTATCTATCCTTGCACTTTATTGACTACTAAGCCAAAACATTTGGGTGCAGGACAACATAAGGAAGTTGAAATGAATGATTTGCCTCCGAAAAGTATTATCATTTACTTGTTCCTTTGGTACAAGGAAAGCATAAGCAAAAGGTTTTGATCCACAAATTGTTCTTTACATGTGAACTTATGACTTATGATGATATTTGACGAGTCAATATTTTCTAAATTTGTCTCAATCTAAAGATTATGATTTTTTTTATTAAGTGTGAATTTCTTGACATATTATGTGATGTTCTTCAAAATTACCCGAACTTGATGGACACTTACCATGCGTCCTTGTTAACTTTATTATTTCCTGAGTTGATTCCAATCAAGCTAGTGTCTGGAAGAAGAACATTTAATGTATGGTAATTTTGTTATTAGTTTCTTTGTCTTATGTGCTTCAAATTTCGAATGGAAAGTGTATCACGTCAAAATGTCTTGTGTTTCACATCTCAACTACAACTTGTGTAATTGAAGGTTTCTCTACTTGAGTATTTGCCTATGAAGTTTGTTCATTTATTGTTATCTATTTGAATTTTTTTAGACTAAACCTGATTTTATCAGTTTTTATGTTATCTATATTAAGCATATTTTATCACATAAAATGTGTATGTGTTTCTGCTAGTTCTGGCATGTTGTTGTTGCTGAACTCGAAGAATTAAAAGAGCAACTACTTTCACAAGCAGCTATAGTTCCTGCTGCTCCAGTCCATGTTCCTGTAGGGAAGCAACTTGCTCGGTCCATTCCTTCTCTACTAGTCCTACCTCTACTCTGTGTGATGTGTTTCATATCTCAACTACACCTTGTGCAATTGAAGTTTTTTCTACTTGCGTATCTGCCTCTGAAGTTGGTTCACGGTGGACGGTTTTAGTGGATATTTAAGGAGAGGTCTGTTTCTTTGTGGGGTCTATTTGATTTCTAATAGGAGAAGTACTCGCGGGTATGATGATGGGTCTGTCTATGATAGACAACTTGAACTAAAAAAGTCAGAATGGATGTTGAATTCCTACAAGATGCTGGAAGCTGATTCTGACAAGTCCATTAGTTTTTGGTATCTTTAGTATGAACTTAATAACGTATTTAACCATATCTTGATACTTTCGTCTTATATAAAAGAATATGTTGATCTATATGATCTTGTAGATTTCTCATCTACTCAGTCATTTCCACAGCAGGGGATTATAGGTTACTAGAATTGAGTGTGTATAATAATATTCCCACCAGATGCTGGCAATATTTTAGCATTTTGAACATCGGAAATATGGATCAGTAAAAAACATGCCTAACTATAACACACAAAAATCGAAAAAATAGGTTTGGCCATCAAGCCCAACCGACTCAATACTAAGGTTTTAATGGACATCTAGCAAAAATATTGGCATTTCGAAATTGATATCACAAAAAAAGATGATAAACTATAGCACACAAAAATTGGCAAAATATGGGGTATGCCTTCTCAAAAACTTGTTTGACCTAGAAAATGGGCCATATTGGTCTCAGGGCCAACCAGTTCCATACCTAAGGCAGGGCCAACCAGCTCCATACCTAAGGTTTCAAAAGATTTCTAGAAAAAATTTGGGTAATTTAGACATCATAAATCCATATCACACCAAAAAATATGGTGAACGGTAGCACACGAAAATTGTCAAAATAGGGAATATGCCTTCTCTGGGGCTCATTTGACCTCGAAAATTGGTTGGTTTGGCCGTCAGGGCCAACCGAATCCTTGGTTAAGGTCTTAACGGATGTCTAGGAAAAATTTTGATATTTTGGACATCGGAAATTTGGATCACCAAAAAAGATGGTAAACAATAGCACACGAAATTTGGCAAAATAGAGGGTATGCCAGCTCAAAACTTGTTTGACCTTAAAAATGGTCCGATTTGGACATCAAGACCAACCTTCTCCATAAGTAAGGTCTTAACTGACGTCTAGGAAAAATTTTGACATTTTAGACCTCTGAAATTTGGATCATCAAAAGAAATCGTAAAATGCAGCACACAAAAATCGATAAAATAGAAGGTGTGCCTGCTCCAGGGCTCATTTGACCTAGAAAATAGACCGGTTTGGAGCCACCTTCTAAACTGGAGGCATCCCAGTAGGTGATTCAATCAGTGTGTGCTTCTTATCAGACTGGGAGACAGTGACTTGTTTGCAATTCACAGTTATTTTGCCAATGATATCATGACAATTTCTCTGAATTTGTTATAGGTGGTTCAAACGCTGCAATGAGTTAATAATGACCAGGAGTCAATACATTGTACAACATAGGTGTTTGATAACAAAACCCACTTAGAATTTTATCGTGGTAAGCGAGGCTTATCCCATGGGTAGAAATATACTTTAGAATCCAGAGAATTCAGCCTCTTGAGAAACAAGATGTTAGCTGACAATTAAGAAACCAAAGTATCAGCCTCTCGGGAAACAAGATGTTGTTAGCTGACAATTACATTTGATGTTGTCGGAATTGGATCTATCGAATATTGTGGAATAGAGAATGACCTCCTCTTCCACTGATTATAAATTCAAAAAAACCACTTCCCATCAAAAAAGGTCCAAGTCTTGAAGAAACTGTACCCAAAGGAAAGTTGACATGGACATGCACACCAAACCTAATATGGTCTGGTCCTCTTGTAAATTTTGTGTACTCAAAAGTTGTCATTCTGCTCTTCTACTAGATAAGAACCCTCAATTTACTATGATCACCATACACTTCAGCTTATAAATTTAACTTTCTAAAGAATAACTAAATTCAATTCATATTTCTTAAATAGACTAATGATAATTTAGGACAAGTTCACCAACAATTTGAAGATGATAATTGCAACCTGAAGATCACCTATATTATTAGTTCACTTCATGAAAATACTAACTAATACCCAATGATATACCGATCCCTTAAGAAAATAACAAGACTCGGATTTTATGTAAGTACACCAACATGCATAGGTCCATTATAAAGATTACATTCAATAACTTACAAAATATAGAATTTTAAGTGTTGTTCTTGCACTAATTAACACTTTCGAAGATCTAAGGAGTTAGATTCAATGCTAACAATTCAAAATGCAAATGATATTAGTATAAGTAGTAAACAAGTGAGGGAGACTAAGGACAACTGGAAAGCTTAGTCATCAACAAGGTAAGGCTGCATACGACAAACCTAATATGGTCTGGTCCTCCTGCAGTTGGGGTGGAGTTATACGTTTATAGTCAAAGGCAGTCTGTGTAAAATGGAAAGCACCAAGACTTTGGGAAGAGCTTGCGTTCGACATAGTCTTCTTTTCGGTGTCGTGCCAGAAGAAGTTTGTTCTCTATTTCGTCAGTTGGAGCTAACTCTTGCTCCCTCCTCTGATGCATCTTTTAATACACTATCAAGGCCCTCCTATCCTGTTCCACCTGCGTATGTTTTTTATAGCATGAGACTCAGCAGTGCGGCTAGATCGGTGCCTGTTGCCACAAACACATAGTTCGAGCGGTGCCTCAGCAGGTGCCTTGAACAAGGCCTCAAGAACAGTATCTTCAGCTAGCTGTGGGAGCATGCTCTGGCTAAGTCTCCATCATCTCGAAGATAACATCTACATTAGCTCGTAAACTAGCCAGCTCAATCTGAATGGCAGTGAGATCAATGATGGGGGCTGGTCGTGCCAAAACTCACAACTAAAATGCGTCTAGGTGTTTGTAGACTTCTTGAATCTACTGCTCCGTTTGCTTGGCCACCCTTTTTTCAATGTGGTCGTCGGCTTTTGCTATAGACTTCTGCATCCAACTGTATGTGATGGAGCAGGGTGGCCATCTGTGCCTCGAGTTTCTTAATTGTAGCCAAGGAAAGCACCATTGTTGGACCTAGAAGAGCCAGGGGCCCTTTAGGCAACATGATAAGAAGATGTCGGGGTGGGTCGACATGCTTTGATATTGAAAGGTCAACCACATTGTTCCTGCTCCACCGTTTCTGCAAGATTGTTGCCCAATTTTGAAACCTCGACCCGGGGCCCTCTGCAATTGCCGCCACATTAGCCTCATTTTTATGAGGCCTATATCCAATGTCTCGGTCAGTCGACAGAGTGTATCACGGTGCTAGATTGGTACTCCGACGTCCCTGGACATCTGAAATATCAAACAATGAAATGGGTAAGTAGTGGAGGACTTAAACACCCTCTTATGTATCTTCTCCAGCATCATCCGCACAAAGTCAATCTCCAACCCTACTAGTAGTTCTTTCACCATGAATGCCCTGTCCCATTTGAGTATCTTGTTGTCCTTTGTGGGTGATACTTTGTTTTGGTCCAACAACCAGAAGAGTTTGGCCACAAAGTTCAACATAACCTTCCTGATGAGCCATCGGGGTGCTATGACCCAGTTAGTCCGCTCACCATATACCCAATATATTAGGCCAGAGATATTTTCAGTGCTTCCTGCTTCTCGGTACTCCTCTAAAAATCACCTCCCCAAACTATGACCCACATGTAATCAAACTCCGTAGTGTTGAGTCTCTAGTCTAGACCAGTTGTGGGTCCGTATAGAAATCATCGAATGGTGGCTCGTAACATGTCTACCCGGCATCCTATGACCATTGGGTAGGTGATAGGGTCCTGTTTTATGGGTTTGACCTGCTTGTATATGGACCCTCGGAGAGTGGTAGCATAGGAATCATAGAACTCCCTCACAACCTCCTCGATGTATGAGCCCTTGTCCTGTGTCATCTAGTCACACTTGTGGAGGTTAAATAGTCGTTGCATTTCTGTCACGGTATGTAGGCTCACTGTGAGGACTCGTCGTTCCTCAGCAACCAATCGGGTCATCACCCCCTTCTCATTGATCATCTTGGCATCTCTGTAGATTTGTCATTGCCCTTTGACACACCACCAGTTTAGTTCATCTGCGACCGAATTAGGATCATCCGGTTAGTGTGTGGGTGCAGCTTCCGAGCTAGTAGTATCATCAGACGAGGCTCTTTGTTCCTATTTCTTTGATCTGTTGGCTCCCTAAGAGTAGGAACAATTTGCGTTGGTCGACTTGGACCCTGAAGATTGGGCAAACCTCGAGCCTGAAGCATTGGCGAACTCGGAGCCAGACATTGAGCCACATTCTAAACTGGAGGCAGCCATAGTTGGTGAACCGATCAGTGTGTGCTCCTCATCAGACTGGGACAGAGTGAATACGTTGGGGTTCACCTTCAAGAAGTTCCCCTAGTTGCTCGGAATGTTGATATCGGTGTTCTTGTGCCTGTAGGAACGTAGGTTGGGTCCATCTCTGTGTCGGTGTCTTCTTCAATAAACTAATAAGACAGGGCGACCGACTTGGATTTGCCCCTTTTGGAGTAGACCACTTCATCCTTTAGAGACATGGTATCTGTGGCGAATTTGTTTGTACCTAAATAGTTTAATGAAACACTCGAAAGAATTGTAGGACACTAAGAACATAACAAGAAAAAAAATTCACTTTCTACAGTTTTAGGTTGACGGGCCCCATCGATGGTTCGTAGATTGATCTACGGTCCATGAAACCCTTCCATGGTTTGGATGGATTAAACTTACTCTCTAATAGAAACGACGGATGTACAGAACGGCCCATCGATCTAACGACGGCCCGTAGTCCACATCCTTCGTTTCACATTTGTGTTTTTGCTTCTTTTTTTAACATACGTGGCTAACCACGGGCCCACCCCAATCGACGGTCCATAGGTTGAACGAAGTTCCGTAGACTGGCTCTCGTGACTGGGGCCTATGCCAGATTGCAGGCCCTTCTTCAGTTCAAGTTTCAACATTTAGTGATCAGTTTTAACAACAATCCAGTATATACATATATGTATAAAGTCTACTAATAAAAATGTATTTATATATACAGCGTGCGCTTCTTCCTTATGCTCTTCCTCATTTTCTTTCTATTACTTCTATTGTTTTGTTTTGTATCTTTTTTTTTTTTTTTTGAACATTTTCATATTGGCATTTGTTAATACTTTTAAAACATACATGAAGGTTAAATAGGCTATTTAAATTTAGTGTACCAACGTGTTTTTATTGAAAAAATCAGCTCGTTGAGAAAGAAGAATTGTTACAATGTATAAATATTATATAAATAGTGTATATAGTAAATATATTTTTAATGCATAGTTATACATCATATATACATATTTATACAATTTGATATATTATATATACATATGATCATTTTATTGAATTTTTCTTTTTACTTTTACAGTGAAGTAAAAAGTCCTTATGTGTTTTGCCTCAAATATAAATGAGTCATAGAACTCCATCCTACATAGAGTTAAGACCTTAATTTATCTAATATTATTTTAGTCTTTTATTTACAACCTTAACATTTTAATTACATATATGACATTTTATTATTAATTAAAAATCTATCCAATTTTTTGTTCTATTTTATTGGTTAGTGGACTAAATTTTTAGGAGTCGTATTTTATCTTATATTTTGATTAATATTATAATTTCAATGACAACTATATTTGGATACGTTTTCTTTAATAAAAATCTTACTATTTCTTTCATGTTAACCTTTTCTTTAATTAATTTTTTGTAAATTTTTTTTATCTTTCGTGTTAACCTTACACAGAAGAAATACCATTGATGCACTATTTTTTTCCTTGGTAAATGCATTGTTACTCACCTTTTTTTTTCATGTTTTTCTAGAAAAAGTTTTGAAACTCCTAGAAAACATTTCTCTTTGTTTCTTTTCAAAACAATCTCTTACAACACAATTTGTTTTAACTTTTTGAATAAATCAATTATATGTAAGAAATTTTCTTTTGATAATGCTCTTGGAAAGAGTCCTCGTTTGATGAAGGCTTATATCGATGTCAAGAGCCCAATTGTTTGTTCAAAACCAAAACTTACAATTGTTAATTTGAACAAGATTCGCATTATCATAGTGAATATGATTTGTATCATGTGGTTCATAAATTATTGAAAAAATATTTAAACACAATTTACACTTTGGTGGTCGATTTGGTACAATTATTGATGATATATTATTTTAAATAGTGACATGCATTAAGGAATATACTTTGGTATCTGATCGTGTATAATAATTGGTGATTTTTTGGTTATTAACCATAATATGCTTTTGATTACATATTGATGGATGATATAGTTAAAATATTGATAATTTATTGAATTCAATTTAATGGATGGTGATCGATTTGGTACAATTATTGATGATATGTTATTTTACATAGTGATATGTATTACGGAATATACTTTGGTAGTTGATCCGGTACAACAATTGGTGATTTGTTGGTTATTAACTGTAATATGTCTTAGTGTATATATTTTGATGGATGATATAGTTAAAATATTGGTAATTTATTGATTTCAATTTGATGGATGGTGCGACTAATATTTTGGCAATATACCAATTTAGAATAATTAAAGAAATTGATTTATAATTGATGGTAAGGTTGATTTTAGTTACTCATATGTTTCAACCCTACAATGCATAACATCATAATCTAATCAAGAATATATCAATTTTTTAGAATAATCAAATTAGTTACATAATGTACAATGTGGTGTAACATTTCTGTCAAGTTCAAATTTTAATAACTATAACAGCTGAAAATAATTGGTGGATTTGTTGGTTAAAAACTAATGGCACTTTGTTAATTTAAAGTTTCAATATGTTATAGTATATATATACTTTGACGTATGGTATGACTATTTTTTGGTGATATGTTAGTTTAGAACTATAAAAGATATTAATTTATAATTGCTGGTAAAATTGATTTTAGTTATATTACCACCTATAATACGTAATACGATAATCTAATCAAATATATATCAATTTTTAAATATCATTAAATTAATTTACATGGTGTACAATATGATTTAGCTTCAATGTCAAGTTCAAATAGATCTCACTTAACTTTACCATAATGATTGAATTATATCAAGTTATAACCAAATAAAATTAAAATAAATAAATCACACACATCGATGATAAATTTATTATTAGTTATATGTTCCAACCACGTTGGTGTAAAAAAGGATTTAAACAAAAAAAAATAGAGGGAGAGAACTACAGAAAGATAGAGAAATCTTTCAGAAAATAAAATGAGGTAAAAAAAAAAGAGAGAAAGAAGAGAGAAAAGGGGCAGAGAGAGGAGCAAAAACAATAAGGAAATAAAAATATAGATGAATTAATTATTGAGAGATTTTTGAAAGGTAAATAATAAAATTAGAGAAAAATAAGTAATGAAATCTTATTTAATATAGGAACGTGTGTTGTTGTATTATTTATACTGATTCATTTCTTAGTTATTTTATTTTTGTAAAAAAGCTATTGTTACGTAGGTGAAAAGTTAATTTAAAAATTATTTAGGTGCTTAAATTATACATTTAAGTTTTTAACTCATGTTATACTAACTAATTTTACGGAGAGACCATGAGTTCACGTGCTCCATAAGTTTCATCTATAAATTTGCCCCGGATGCACGTACAATGCATCCGTCTATGTACATTGGTGTATATACATTTCCTAGCTTGAGTTTGAATTGGGTTTAGAAGAATTAATTTTGGGGTTATTGCAAGATAATATTTTGTGCTTTTTATTGTCTTGTATTGCTTTGCTTTCCAAGTAAAAGTAAAACATAACAGAACAATTGAGTTAAAGAAAACAAAAATATTTTATTTCCTTGGTTATTTTGGAGTCTAATTAAGCTGTAATATTTTTGTATATTTCATCAGGTATGTTTGAGAAAATTAAAAAGTTAGTTTGATGAAGAAATGCCGAGATTCCAAACATTTTATCGATACCACTATGAAGAAAAAAAAAAGTGAACTTTGATCTAGGCCAAGAAATTAGAATATTTTACCTAGTAAAGTATATGAAGGAATATGAAATAAAATTTAGAAATATTTTATTATGAAATTTAATTAATCAAGATAGTTTTTGTTTTTCAATTGAAAAATAATATTTGAAAAATAGAATTGTATGAGTAATTTGGAGTGAAAATACATTTTTATTATTGAAATTTTAGAATTCAATTTCAAGTTAAATTCTAAAATTTTATGACCAAATATGTTTTTTAAAGATTTTTTTATTTAAAAAAAATAGATAAAAAAATTTCATGATCGAAGACGTCTTAAAATATCTCAGATTATTGATAGCATGTGATAACATGTCAATCAATGATTATATGGTCATTTAACCAGAGACAGTCATTTGAATTAATTTTGTCTAATAATATGTTGGAGAACATTTATTGCGACATCAAACCAGTAATGGCTTAAATAACTACTTTTTCACCAAAAATTTACATTTACATTAATATATAAATGTTAAATTTTAGAGTACTTTATAATAATGAATATGATATCGTGAATATTCTTAAAAATAATAGAAATTAAAAACCAGCTAGTAAGACTTGTGAACAAAACTTGCATGATGCCCATGAACTATTCCATATGTTTCAAGTTCGTGAATCATTATAGCTACATTTATATGAGTTGCCTATTATGCTTTAAACAAACCTCTTATTTTATATATAAAAAAATTAGTATAAAAATTGTGATGTTTATTTATTTTATGATTAGATCTAATAAAGGATCTTTTTAAAATACTTTGAAAGAAATTTAAAAAATTCTAAAATTTTAATACTTGTTTGGTTGGAATAAGATTTTCTTTTTTTTATAAATAGGAAATCTTTTACCCAGGTTATATCATCATATTATTAGAATGAGAATCTATATAATTTTTTTTCTCTATTTTTACTTCTCTTTCTCTTATTTTATAACGAAAATAGTGTAGTAAATATTTTAATTTGAAGTTACAATGGACTTAAAGAAATATTTCAGTAGAGTATCAAAAGTAAGTTTGACGTTTTCAAGTAAACCAAATATAGAAGAAACCGTAGATAAATTTGAATCTCTACTTGTTAATTCTATTTTACATATTTTTAATAATTTAGTTAAATATTGTGTTGTTTCAATTTAAACTTTTTGTGCATCCAATAATTGTTTTTTTTATATATATAATTTTCATTCAAAGTTTGAACAAACACTGAGTGACGAACATCATTTCTTGGTTTATAGGAAGTCAAATACTAATCTCTCAGCCTCACTTTATTTGATTGAGAATGAAAGTTATTAAAATTAAATAAAGAAGAAGAGATTTTGTATATTGTGAAAAATTTAAAACTAAAGTATTTCTATATATTATCACTAATAAAAAAGATTATGATTTTTTTCCCTACCAGATGAAAAAAGAAGTGACAAGGCAAGGGTCTAATTACAAATAGAAAAAATGCCTTCAATTATGACAAAAGAAAAAGAAAAGAAGAGAGATAAGAAACTTTGAACTCATAAATCTTAATCATGAGTACTATAGTCTATATTTGTGAATTGACACTGCCATGAAAAGAAGAAAAAATATTAGGAAAACGATTGCTCATTTAACAATGTATGAATCAATAATTATGCATGTATCAAAAAATGTAGTAATGTTAAATTCAGTGAATGAGTGGATAGTCCATAAAGTTAGTATATGAATAACTATCTATATTCACTAGGTTTCATGAATCTTTTTGAACAAGAATGTATCTATTTATTATGATACTTAATATGGTGACTTTTGAAGTAATTTCTCAACATAAAAATAGATTTGTGTATTCACTATTATATCATATACAAATGAGTCTTAGATATACTTGAATAAGATGAAAAGTTCTCTCTTCTATCTAGTTGATGGACATAGTTGTTCAAGAGAATCAATTGTAATTTTCCACACACAATTTACTTTGGAACTTCTAAGTTCTAACAGAGGAAGGTACTCAATATTCTATAACTTGGTAAGGTCTTGTTGATACAATTTGCATGTGGCTTTCATATTTTTGTATAAAGTTTTTTTGGGTTCTGTATGGTTTATGTTCGAAATATAACATTACCCTCGTGAATAGTAACATATCCTCTTAGGTGAGGGTTGACTGCCTTATTTCTTCATAAGAGTTACTATTTTGTCATTTCAATCTTTATGCATGTATATGTGGTTTATTAAATATACTAAAGGTTAAATGACTGCAATCAAAGGGATAAAATGATGTCGATAGTGGACTGTTGTGTATAGAATTGTCATTGGTATTTTATTTGTGTAATTGGTTCCATGTTATAGTGAAATGATTTGATTATTTTTGCTTTTACATATATTTGAATAATCAGATTCTCGTTTTAATTATATATATTTCTGAATTCAATTGTAATAATTATATCGTTGAGGTTATAAATTGAAATAGAGATTCTATTGACAATTTGTTGAGAGCAAATTCAAGAGGCTTTGGGATGAGTCAATTAAGTTGACTTACTATGCAATTGATTGAAGGGTAAGACGATGTATTCAAGTCTTATCGCATCAAAATGGTAAGGCACCAGGTTAAATTTCAGATGAAACATAATGAAAAATGTTTGAGGATAAGACGATAGATTCAAGTTTTATTGCACTAAGAGGGTAATACATCAATTTGAGTTTTGATGCATCTGATGATATTGTATTGACTAAAAGACATAAATTTTTGTCCAATTGATTTGCTCCATTCTCTTATGTAAATGTGATAGTAGTACATGATAAATCTGAAAGATGACAATAATTATTGTGATTGTACAGTGAATATGGGCATGACAAAGAGAAAGTATGATAGTCATCAACATGGCTAAATGAAGAACACTATGGATTCTCCAAATAGTCCTTCAAAATGTGAAGATAATTTTTATTATCAAAATGGTATGAAAAGTCATTGGATTTGTGAATATTGTCGACTCAATAATTTGACAAGTTTATATATCCTTCATCAGAAGACAAGAAGATAAAGTGATGGTACACTTGATCTTTCAAAGAGATGTTGCGGTGTGTCATGAAAATATGATGAATTTTAAAGCCATGACAATATGCTTATGCAAATTTATGAAGTACATATAAATGATTACTCCATTCCTTGAAGAGAATGTGACTTGTGATTAGTATCGTGAATGTTCGACCATTCTATAAGAGAATGAGTCAAGATGTGATAAAATTATTATGGGTTGGATATATGTCACAACTCACCTCTATGGGATATTTGAAAAATTATAATATATGTCAAAACTCATCTCTACTGGAGGTTTGAGAGAAATAAATAAATTTTATTTGCCAATAGTGGTCGTGTATGTTTATACGTCATTATGGTATGTTTATTGTGAACTACCGAACAGACAAAAAAAAGAAATAATTCTTGCATATAAAGGATGTGGTCATGATCAAAATAATATTGTTGTGTGACAATACAAATTTGTCATTGGTTGTTTACCCTATGGTATAACAAAAATAAATCAAGAAACATTTCTTGCTCGTAACAATTTTGACCACGACAATAATAATATAATTTCTCCTTGAAGGAGATGTTCACCATATGGATGGTGTGATGAAAGATGTGATAGTACACAAAATTAATTACAAGTTCTAACGAGTTGTATTATTATCAGAGGAATAATAATGGGGTTGTAGTAAGCCTCAAAAGAACTCTTTAAGTTTCGGATAAATTGAAAAGAAATATTGACACTATAAATTATGAAAAAATTTAATATCTTTAGATTAAAATCGAAGCGGGTTATAAATATTTATGTAAACATCTTGTTTGTTGCACACAAACATGGGCATGCTGATGAATTCACATGCAAAAGTAAACTATAAGTGTACTGAAATAAAGATTATTTGGCATGACCGGTTGACCATTCTGGTCTAAATGTGATTCAAATGTAATTGAAAATTTAGGTGGCTTATATGATGAAGAGATAAAAGATTCTTCAAGAATTCTTTTGTGTTGCTTGTTCTCTTGATAAAATTATCATGGTACCAACAAAGATTTGGATTGTATTCCCTGAAATTATGTGTAACATATAAAAAGGTGGATATGATCTCATTCACCTGTCATGTAGACCATTTGCAACTATATGATAGATGCATATATGCGATGGTCACATGTATATTGTTGTCAACTTACAAATTGGTATTTATAATGTTGTTTGCTCGCATTGTTAAATTAAGAGCACAGTTTTAAACTATGAAATTATATTGATAATGTTGATTGTCTAACAGAAATTATATACTTCCAATTATAGCTTAACCATGGGTATGAGAACAAAACTCCAAATGAGATTTGACATGAGTTAAGTAACATGTATGCATCAAGCCAACAAGGTTTTCCCATTAAAATTGGTTTTGGGTCAGGAACCAAATAATTTTCATTTGAAAGGTTGAATGTGCAGTTATGATTTTAATTGTTACACCATGCACCAAGATGAATTTTCAAATAAGGTTGGGATGAATGTTAGATTTCCTAACATTAGGGGGAGAAATGATTGACAACTGAAAATTATTTATGAGGTTAATTATGAATTATCTAGATCCTCGTTAAAGAAAAATATAAACTTAAAGTTTAAGAGATAATTCATTTGCATAATATTACAAATTAATTACCAGATGAATTTGCTGACCCTATGATATAATTCAGCTGCAAATGGTGTAAGGAGAAGTCCTTGAAGGACAGAGTCTGATACGCCGGAAGCGTAATAGAACAATCGGTTTTAAATATAAAATTCTTTAAATAAGAGGAGGATCAAATGATCAACATGGTCATGATAATGAAACAAGTGTTATAAAAGAGCACATTGACATAACACCTCATAAAACTTCGAAAAAGGTTCAGGTACCTGAAAATGATGAAAAATAAAGAGATCTCGATAAGTTATGTCATATTGGAATCGATATCACATAACCGTCGATGGTATCTTTGATATGAGGTAGCGCTCAATGATATAAATTGTGACAAGGATCTTGAATTAAAATCTGCCATAGAGTGTGGACAGATAAATGATTGGCCAAGTAAAATGCATGATTCAAGTATATTTTATTTCACTTAGAAAATTGAAGTTTTGGACGGATAGTCCATAAATCAAGGTATAATGTCAGTGAGGTACAAATAAATTATTATGCGATAGTATAACCGTAAGATATCAAGTACAGCTTGTGTCTTGGGGCATAAAGGTTTGTCGCAAAAATCCTGACATTATTGGAGATGTTTTCTCCTATGGTGGATGCAATGAGGTTGTTTTGAATAGGCAATATATGAAAACTTGAATGCATATTATGAATATCATGTCTACCTAGACAAATAATGAAGGTTATATGAAAATCTTTGAAGCAATCGAGGTGTTTGAAGCATATTAGAGTTTGAAAGAAATTTTTTCAAATAAAACTTAAAGAATCCTTATATGAATTAAAATAATCAAGGAAGAAAAGGGTACAAAAAGAATAACCCTAATTGTCCTTTTATTTTTATGAAAAGGTCAGGATCTGAATTTATTATTATTGTTGTGCATGTTGATGACTTGAACGTCATTCTCACTCTTAAAGAGCTTTCAAAAGTTGTTGAGTGTTTGAATGGGTGAAAAGGTCTTGATAAGACAGAATGTTTTCTTATTTGACAAATGTTGTCAATCAATCAACATACATAGAAAAGTTTTGATGCGATTCATTTGTAGCCTACATGCAGAAAAAATAGTCCTTTGTGAAGCAAGTTGAGAGTGCGTCTAGTTAAGATCAATGACTCACCATATTCAGAAAATATGTTGTTTTTCGTTGAAAAAGAATACACCAACCATAAAGTACGGAGATAATCAACTGCAAATAAAAGGGTCCACGAGATGATTATTGATGTGAACAAGTTGAATGAGCAATTTTCTTGCAACAACGAGGTTATGACGAATATAATGATATTCAAATTCGGCTAAGGTCAAAGTCTTGTCATATTCATCAAATCAGAAAATGACATATCAGGATGAGTTCAATGATGCAACATCTTCGTCAATGTGATTTGATCACAAAGACATTGTCAATGTCAATATTTGAGAAACTGGTCTACAAGATTGGAGACATCATCACAAGAAATTAAGTGATGTTTTAATCAGGGGCAGTATAATACGCGTTGCCTCTTTTTCCCTTGACCAAGGTTTTGTCCCATTGGGTTTTCCTGGCAAGATGTTAATGAGGCAACAAATAATGCGTATCAAAAGATATGTGTACTCTTTTTTCTTTGCTAGAATTTTTTTCCATAGAGTTTTTTGTAGTAAGGTTTTAACGAGGCACAATATTTATGGACATCCAAGGGGGAGTGTTATAAATCCATTGAATGAGTGGATAGTCCATAAAATAGTACATGAACAACTATCCATATTCACTAGGTTTCATGAACCTTTTTGGATAAGAATGCATCTATTTATTATGATACTTAATGTGATAACTTTTGGAGTGATTTCTCAACCTATAAATAGGGTTATTCATTCACTATTGTATGATATACAAATGAGTCTTAGATACACCTAAATAAGAAGAAAAATTCTCTCTTCTATCTACTTCTCTTGTATTCTTCTCTTTATGAATGTATTATTCTGAGATTGATTTCATAAAATGTAATAATTATAAGGGAATTTATATATTATTTTATGTGAGTATCAATTATTTATGTATTACTTATTTCATATTCTATCATGCATAAAATGTTACATAGATTATGTAATGACTCGAAAAGTTATTTTTTTGAAATTGTCATAAAATTACCATTTTATCCATCTCAATATGAATCCCAAGTTATTTATCATTAGATTTTGAAATTGATTTCGAACTTTGAGTTAAAAAATTGTGAATTATGAAAGTTCTAGAATTCGAAGGCTAAAGTTGCTAAAAATAGTTTTTGGTGTCTTTTGGAGCTTCAGTGTCCGATTGAAATTATGTCGATTCCATCCGTCCTCGAAGATGGAAATTGATTTGAGAGAATTTCCGATTTCAAATTTGGAGTCTTAAGGATTTGAGGTAATGGGTTGAAATATTGAGATTTTAGCCTTTGAGTTGACTTTGATGAATATTCGAGTTCCAAAGCTCGAATCTGCACTTCGAGGGTTTTGTTGGATTCAAGGGATGATTTTAGGCATGTGCAAGGTCTTGGTTAAATTTTTAGAGGTCTCTAATTTTTAAGCCTTTTAGGCGTTATTTTCATTTTTTGTGAATTTTACGAGTCCCGAGTCAAGAAGACACTGGATTTGTATTTCGATTGTTTTATTAAGTACGGAACGTCGAGTACAATCGAGTTGCATACATGGTTTGTGTGTACATGGTTCCAAACAAATTTCAAGGGTTCATTCGATGATTTGAAAGTTAGGTAATTTTTCTATTGCCTGAGTTTTGTACTCCTTTTATTCGTGATAGACCCTCCGCTTTAGCAACCTTCACATTAACAAAGGTAACTTTCACGGGATTCACTTTCGCGATCCTGAGTTTGCGAAGTGAGTTTAGAGAGGGTTTTGACTAAAAAATTTGAGGTTTAACCCTCATTTTTCATTTTTGAGTTTTCTAAAATTTTTGAAGCGATTTTGAAGAGATCTTGTGCTAATTATATTGTGTAAGTCTTGTATGCGTCTAAAGTTTCGTTCCTAAAAAACAGCAAACAGGAAAGGAAAAATAGCAAGCAAACAATAATATTTGAATTTGGATTTACGCTAAGGTTACAATCTTTATAAAATCTTTAATAAAAGATGTAATCCTCTGATTTTTCTCTTCATGAATGATCTTGATTTGATGGAATACTTGCGGCTCAACACTTGGAGCGAAAACTTTTTTGTATGCGGAAGACTTGCAGATCACCACTGAAGAGCAACTATGTATTTTGTATGTATGTATTTGGGTGTTGTTTCTTTTGGTCAGAAGAAGACCTCTTCTATATAGGATTGAGTTAGGGCTTTAGGGGTATTTCGGTCCGAGCAATTTTGACCTCTGGGCCTAAAGAGCATGGGTTGGGCTCATCTTGTCAACTTAATGGACTGGCCCAAGTGATTTGGACTTGATTTAAGTCATACAATTTTGACTTATATATTAATCCGACTTTATCAACCAGTAATTTGACTTGGTCAACATATGATGATTTAAGATTTAATCCAAATTTAATATGGATTTATCAATAAAACTTCACTACCTACATATGCCCCCTGCTTCGAGGCTTGTTGGGGTGCTCGATTTGTCGAACTTGTAAAGATAAGCCTTGAAGTATTTGTGAAGCAAATGTTTTTTTTCGTCGTAGTTGATCTTTCACGAGACATTTGAAGCTTCATGAGAAATGATCATGCCGATATGTTGAGGTCAACATTTACCAGAGTCTTCATGACAATATTCTCTAATTTGTAAGAGGTCATTTGACTTTCGGTTGTTTATCAACTCATTTTCGACTTGAAGTGTTACAAGCTCTTGAAAACTTATCGCGTGAAATTTCTTCATAGTGTAGTAATTTCATTTGGGTCATCACTATAAAATGACCGTCAATTCAATGAGTAAGGAATGCGTCTACAGGCTTGGCTTGGTGATAGAGATCTCGTGGCTTCGATGCAAATTTTAGGCTTTCACTTGAATAGAATGCAGAGAATTCAAATTCTCATGACGCGAGTCTATTCTCATTCGGACATATTTATATGTATCTCCTAAGAAAATTTTACCATAATTTGGTTTCTATGGAATTTCCATAATTTGATTCCCAAGGAAAATTTCCATAATTTAATTCTTGTGAAAACTTACCATAGTTTGGTTTCCATGGAATTTTCATAATTTGATTCCCATGGAAAATTTTCATAATTTGTATGAAATAAACTTTCCATCTTCATAATTTTCCATAATTTGTAGGAATATAATTTATGTACTTTGATTTCTATAAATACATATGCTCTTACAAGGATTGATTGTCAATTTGAGGCATACAAAACTCAATTTTCGTCACTTTTTTTTTAACACAGCATGCATGCGATAGAAATTTCATAACTTATTGTAGAAATATTGGAATCATGATCCGTTTGATGTTCCAGAAACTAGACTCATAGATATAAGACATATCCAAACTTCAAAACCAAAATCCTTCAGAATTGACGGTAATTGATTTTTGAAGTTTGCTATCAGATTTGTCTTATTTTTTTTTTGTATATATCTATGCAGTTCCACCAAAACGTTTATATCTTTGTGTAGGATATTTCAAAGGATGAGCGACTTGTTTCTATAGAAAATAGACATCAAAGTCTT
This sequence comes from Solanum lycopersicum, assembly GCF_036512215.1. Classification (NCBI taxonomy): domain Eukaryota; kingdom Viridiplantae; phylum Streptophyta; class Magnoliopsida; order Solanales; family Solanaceae; genus Solanum; species Solanum lycopersicum. The sequence goes on from NC_090807.1 coordinate 54,815,462, forward strand.
TATGAGTTTACTTATTTACATCTTTACTGAAGAGCCACATATTGATTGAGAATTTTTTTTATCATCTACATGGAGAGGCAACATAAAACTCTTAAGCCAATAGGATCATATTCATCATGAAAAGCGCGAGAGCATATGCCATGATTTTCATCATACTGATTTGAAGCTTCGTGCAATTGGTACCCTGAGACATATCATTCATCATGACGAACGTGTGACCATATGCCATAATTTTCATCATGCCGATTTGAAGCTTCGTACAATTGGAACTGTGAGACACATTATTCATCATGACGAACGTGTGAGCATATGCCATAATTTTTATCATGCCTATTTGAAGCTCCGTGCAATTGGCACCATGAGACACATCATTCATCATGACGAGTGAGAGAACATATGCCATAATTTTCACCGCCGATTCGAAGCCTCGTGCAATTGGCACCGTGCGACACATCATTTTCCCTCCTTTTTTTGCAGGTTTATGGTGATGAATTGTATGTGGATCATCTTATTTTAGAGTTATGGCTTTGAAAATGAACCAAACATGAAACATAATTGGTGTCTTTTCTTTTGCAATTGTGTCTTTGACGACGAACCACACTTGAGATCTCTTCTTCCACATGTACGCAAAGTTGAAGAAAGCTGAAAAAAGTAACATTTTGTTGCAATCCTCATATGAACGCTAGCTTACTCGCAAGTCGTCTGCATCCACTAGTTTTTAAGCTCCGCTTGAATAGACTTCTTGGATGACGTATGGTGCATCCCATTTTGAGGTAAACTTGCTTTTCAATTTATGAGATATGATAATTGGCCTTCTAACTTCAAGAACTTGATCACCAACTTGGAAGGACCTTAGCGAACCTTTTTATTGAAAGTACGAGAATCACAAGCTTGGTAGCATTCAAGACTTTGTTGAGCTTCAAATTTTTTCTCATCGAGAGCTTCCAACTCTTCAACATGCAGACGAGCATTATATTCTTCAGTAAGTCCCTCTTGGATGTCAAGCCTCAATGAAGGTATTTGTCGTTCAAGTGGAAGGACCATTTCAGTTCCAAAAATAAAAGAATAAGGAGTTGCTTGAGTCGGCGTGCGATGAGTCGTCTGGTATGCCCAAAGAGCTTCTTCCATTTTATCATGCCAATATCTTTTAGATTTTGGGACGACCTTCTTTAACAAGTTGCACAGGGTCTTGTTAGATGCTTCAGCTAGACCATTTGCAGCAGCATAATACATTGAAGAATTACGTTGCTTGAAGCCAAATAGGTCACAAATCTTATCCATCAATTTATTGGCAAATGGATTTCCGTTATCTGTTAGTATATAACTAGGAATGCCAAAACGATAGTATTCACCTTAATGAAGTTTGCAACATTTTCCTTCTTTACTTCTTTGAGGGTTACCGCCTCACTCCATTTTGAGAAGTAATCTGTCGCAGCAAGGATGTACGAGTGGCCTCCAGAAGATTTCGGAAGTGGTCCAACTACGTCTAGCCCCCAAGCGTCAAATGGACAAGATGCTACAGTCAGATGTAATACATCAGGAGGTTGGTGCATAAAGTTTGCATGAAATTGGCATGCTTAACATGTTCGAGCATAATCCAAATAATCTTTTACCATTGTTGACCAATAATAGCCCATTTTTCTTATATGAAAATGCAACTTTGGCCCAGATTGATGCGATCCAAAAACTCCAGAATGTGCTTCTTGCATAGGTTGATTTGCTTCTTCTTCTCCCAAACAACGCAAGAGAACCCCCTCGAATGATCGTCGATATAGAGTATCTTTACACTAAAGAAACTGAGGATCACGACGGCGGATTTCAGTCTTTCTCTTTGGATCTTCTGGAAGTATATTGTAGCATAAGTAATCAATCAATGCATGTCTCCAGTCGGCTATCTCAACTTGTGAAACATCTACAAGATGTTCAAGATTGATTTCTTCATTTGCATCTGGTGGTACTATCCATTTTTGGCAGATAGTGATTTGTGCTTTGTCGGGCAGAGTCAATGTTGAAGCCAAAGCAGCTAAGGCATCAGCTTTCTTATTCTCCTTTCTTGGAACATGTTGAAGAGTTACATCTCCAAGTCATCTAATCAATTTTTGTGCATAGTCATGATAGAGGCGCAATTCTGGATTTTTGACTTCATAGCTACCCAACATTTGATTGATCACTAATTCAAAGTCTCCAAAAACTTGTAATTGCAATTGCTTCATATCGACCGCCATTTCAAGCCCAAGTTTTAAGGATTGATATTCTGTAACATTATTGGAGCAACATTGTGTTAAGGTGAAAGAATATGGCAAGATCTCATATTGAGAAGTGACGAATATCACTCCATCGTCGGCTCCTTCACGATGTGAGGCCCTATCAAAATACATCTTCCAAGGCTGTTGAACTTTAACAACCATATCATCTTCATCAGGTAATTCATCAGTAAGTTGCCAATCATCTGGTATCGGGTGGTCTGCTAAGAAGTTTGCCAGTGCTTGACCTTTCACATCCTTTAAAGAAAGAGACACAATTTCAAATTGCTGAAACTGGAGGTGTCATCTTGCTTATCGATCATTGAGGACGGGTTTCGACGTCACAAATTTGATGGGATTTGCTTTAGTAACAAAATGAACAACGTGATCTTGAAAGTAGTGTTTCATCTTCTGAATTGAAAAGACCAAGGCCAAACATAGTTTTTTTATTGGTGAGTATTTCAACTCATTTGGTGTCATCATTCTACTCAAGTAGTAAAGGGAATTTTCTTTCCCTTCACTATTCTCCTGGCTAAAAGTGCTCCCACTGAGCTTTCTTGAGCTGATATGTAAAGTATCAATAATTTTCCAGGAACAGGAGCTGCTAAAACAAGTGGTTTGGTCAAGTAAGACTTGATGCTCTCAAAGGCATTACTACAAGCTTGGTCCCATTCGAAAAGAGTGCCCTTTTTCATAAGATGACCGAATGGTTGACACTTTCCAACTATAATGGAGATTCTAAGATATTCTAGCTTCTCTTGCGAACTATTTAATTCATAGATGTTTCTTGGCTCGACCATCTTCAAAATTGCATCTATTTTTGCTTGATCGATTCGATTCCTCGATGACGTACAATGAAGCCAAGGAATTTTCCAAGGTAACTCCAAATGCACATATCAAAGGATTTATTCAAAGTTGATACCTTCGTAGTAGATCAAAAACAATCCTTAAGTCTTGCAAGTGGTCACACTTTTTCCTTGATTTCACTACTAAATCATCAACATAACTTTCAACATTTTTGTGAAGAATGTTATAAAATATATTCTGCATAGATCTTTGGTATGTCACTCTTGCATTCTTCAAAACAAAAGGCACTACTTTGTAGCAATAAATGCCTTTAGGAGTGTGGAATGCGGTCAACTCTTCATCCTTTGGTGACATGCAGATCTGGTTGTAGCCGGATGAACCATCCATAAAAGACATCACCTCATACCCAGTAGTGGCATAAATCATTATCTCAAGGATAGAAAGTGGAAAGTCATCTTTTGGACATGCATTATTGGGATCCCGAAAGTCGACGCAAACTCAAATTTGCCCATTATTCTTCCTCACGGAAACAATACTTGAAACTCATGTGGGGTAATTAACTTCATGGATAAATCCAGCCTCAATAAGATTGTTAACTTCAATTTCGATCACGGGAACTAATTCAGGCCTAAAACACCGTTGAGCCTGCTTGATGGACGTGCACCGCTTTTCACAGCAAGATGACAGACTGCTAGTGAAGCATTCAGATAAGTGAGTTTGGGATCTTCATCAGTTCCAAGGTTGATTTCTTTCAAAGCGTCAACGGTCACATTTACTCCTTCTTCAAGTTCGGGTGGAACATCTTTAGCATCTTCATCTTCTTGAGGTTCTCCATTGCTGAAAGATATGTGGTAACACCATGAAACATTCTCCGACTCTCCAACAATTTTAATTGGAGAATAAGTATACATTTCATCTTGTGTAGTGGCATGATATGAAGAGCCAACACATTCTTCATCTTCCTCACTTTGCTTAGTGTAGAACACAACATGTGACTTTGCCTTTAGTACTTCTCCACAAGAGACCACAATGTGCGTATGTCGCCTCATTCTAGAAGGGATTAGACTTTGAAAGTCTTTAGGAGCATTTTGAGATTTAGGTAAAGCAGATGCTTGCATACCCTAGCTATTTCTTCGAACCTTGTTTTTATTCCTCAATGTTCTTAACCTCTCAAATAAAGAAATCCTCTGTGTTGAGATTCCAAGTCAATGAAAACAGAAGGCCTCTTGTTAGAATTAGCAAACTCATCTTCCGCAGTTATGTAGTTGTTGCTCACCCTTTTTATGGAGACGCGGATAGGTGGAGGCCTTTTGTAGCCCACCCCTTCACGTTTTTGCCTTATTACGGGTTCGAACGGAAGCTTCCCAATTTTTGATGGTTCATTTGGATCGAATCTAGTTTTTCTAGCATCCTGTAAGCATTAGGATCAAAACATTCTTATGTACGCTTCATTGGGAGTGCTTCATATTGGGGTGACTTAGAGGCCACAAATTTATTGTGAAGCAATGACTCGGGATCTATAGACTTCCCATGTAATTTTGTGGATGACTTCATCATATCAATTCGCCTTATAGGAAGGGTAAAACTATCCAGCGCACTTTTTCGTAATTCGAGAGAGTGTGCCTTGTCCTCCTTTGTCTTTGGGTCATAACAAAGAATGGATGTGACCTTTTTACTTAAAAAAGCACCAATCATGTTAGACATCTTGTTTGGATTGTCAAGCTTTGGATCTTCCTTGTTTGCGACTTTTGGCTTACCGACCACTACCTTAGACATCTTGTAGAGGGGTCCAACATTTCCGGATGCAATGTCATTAACTTTTATGGTATATTTCTTCAAATAAAACTTTGCATCAGCAAAGTGAGCTTCAACTTCAGTGAATGGATCATCATCTACAATAATCCTTTTTGCAACTCCATTCTCATAATACTTCAAACATTGGTGGTAGGTAGATATGAATACTTTGTTATCATGTACCCACGGCCTACCAAGAAAAATGTTATATGAAGTCTTCGCATCAATTACATGTAACCACATGTTTGATTGTAACTCTATGATTGTGAGGTCTACTTTGTCGGTCCCTATGGACCTTTGTCCTCCTTGATTGAATCCTTGGATCATCAAGCAACTATCTGTAAGATCTGTTGTTGATATCCCAAGTTCTTTCATTGTGCGAATCAAAAGGATGTTGATTCCAGATCCTCTGTCGACTAGGATTCTATTTTCTCTTTTTTAACGCGCAAAACCGACCATGAATAAAAGGCGATTATGAAATGTATCACCAAATAGAATATCATCGTCAGAAAATGTGATTTTGGCCATACATGCATTTTAGACTCCAAGAGATGAATGTGAAGAATCTTTTGGTGATGAGCATGATGGATTTCAAATTTAGGGGAAGACTTTGGAGAATCATTTGATGATTTATATGATGGAGTTGCATCTTTCACTTCCTTTTCATCGACATTACAACATAGAGGTTTTGTGCCATAACATGTGAACTTTGTGTAGAACCAATATGGCAAATATTTTTCAAATGTAATTGGTTGAAGTCTCTCTTGGAAGTGGTGTGCCTTTATTTCCTTTTTCTTTGAATGCAGACTCAAAGTTTTGGTTTTGGGTCTCCTCACCATATTTTCCCTGAGTGTCGCTTTGTTGACTTTTTGTGCGAACTCATTTTTCATCACCTACGGCGAGTCACAAGATTCATCGATTGGGTCTTTATCTTCTCTCGTCGATCCCTCTCGTACAGAAGCAGCATCACTTAGCATAGGAAGAGATAAAAAATTATTTACATCAACACGCTCAAAGTCTCCAAACTTAACCATCTTGTCTGATTGATGTTTGGGATGTCTTGCTCATTATTTGTTTCAACAAAATTGAAGGTACTTCTGACTTGGTTTGAATTTAATTTCTCATCTTCAACCTCAATCTTCCCTTCGCGAGCTAAGTTCATGATTTGTCCTTAAAGACGAAGCATTTCTCTATAGGGTGTCCAACCGACCAATGATATTTGCATTATTTTTTATCATCACTCCTCCCTGCTTCATCTGGTCGTTTCATCTCTAGCAACTTAAAAGTTTCATCTCAAGGAGTTCATCAAAAAATGCGGAAACATCTGAGTCAAGAAGTCCTTTCGTTGCATTTCCTTTAAACTGAGCTTTTGATTCGTCTCTCTTTCAAAAGAAGTCAATTTTGCGCTCTGTGTATTGCCCAGCCTTGTGGTGAATTTCATATGAGAAGTATTGAAGTTCATGGATTCCATTGTTTTCAATCATAGGCAAATATTTTCCCATTTTCTTGAATTCTTGTCTTTCTTTGACTTTGCGGATTTCGTGGACAGGTGGCACTTCAGTTCAGACTGATGACATGCTCAACTCCATATCATGAGCGCGAGTGCCAGATTCTTCAAAAGTTTTAGGATTTATGCCTTGCAAAATATAGCATAGACCCCAACGCATACCTGGAATGCACATCTCTGTGCCTGAAGCTTCACTAAGTCTATCTTTACAGTTTAAACTTGCATGCCTCCATCGGTTGATGAAGTCAAAGACTGTCTCTTTATTGCGTTGACGTGTGTTTGTAAGTTCCACCAAGCTTACAGTACGTCTTGTTCTATAGAAGCGGTTGAGAAATTCTTGCTCCATTTGTTCCCAAATATCAATGGAACCAGACTCAAGCTCTGTGTACCAATCGAAAGCATTGCCCTTAAGGGAGCGGATAAATTGTTTGACGAGGTAGTCATTGCATGTCCCAGCAATGTTGCACATTTCAATGAAGTGTGCCACATATTGCTTTGGGCTTCTCTTACCATCGAACTGCTAAAATTTTGAAGATTGATAACTGGCAGGAATTTTCAAGCAATCAATCCTTGGAGTGTATGGTCTTGCATATGTCAAGGAAGATTTCGTAGAAACCTCGTACTTGTCTTTAATGGTCCCAATTATGAACTCCTTGATTTGGTTGATGGGGATCGTTCCATCAGAGGAAACTTAGATCTCTTTAGCATGTTCCACTTGCTTTGTAGGGCGATCAACTGTCTCTTGTACTTGTGGACGTTTTCCAAGCGCATGGCTTGATTCTTCATCCATCATGTCTTCCATCCTATCAGTTAGTTTAACTATCTGAGCATTTTAATCTTGAACATACATGGTCAAGACTTTAATAGCTCTTGTCAAGCTCGCAAGTTGTTCTTCTACAGATGAAGTGCTAGTCACCATTGTGTGCATTACCATTCCATCGTATGTGATAGAGAAATGTGTTGATATTCCTGAACATGTGATGCAAACATGTTATGTCGGGTAGATCCAGTGCTCAAGACATCATCGTCGACTAAAGCAAAAGGCTTTTTGTATGTAGATAGGCTTAATTAGGCAAGAACCCTCTTGACCATTTCGGCGATGTCTTCTTTTGCGTCTTTCGCAAGAGACTCCACATATCTTGGGGATAAACCAAAAGCAACAGCAGATTCGGACGACACTCCTGAGGCTTGTTTCCAACAGCTTGGCTTGGTTCCTTGTGATAGGTCCCATGTTTCCCACAAATTTTGGATCCATCAATTTTTGCGGAAACAAATGCAAATCCAGAAGCAGATTTTGATATAGATGTAAATTTTGATGCAGATGCATATCCCAATTTTGATGCAGACGCAGATTTTGATGCAAATGCAGATCCAGATGTAGATATAGATGTGGATGCAGATGTGGATATGGATCCCAATTTGGATTCAAATGCAGATACAGATGTAGATCCAGATTTGGATACATATGCAGATTTCGAGTTGATCTTCTTGGAAGTCATCTCAATGTTATTGAACTTGTATTTTGGAAGATAAAAGATGAGAGTTAAAGATTGTCCCACTGGGCATGCCAATTTGTATGCGTCTAAAGTTTTGTTCCTGAAAAACAGCAAACAGGAAAGTAAAAATAGCAAGCAAACAATAATATTTGAATTTGGATTTATGCGAAGGTTATAATTTTTATGAAATCTTTAATAAAAGATGTAATCCTCTGATTTTTCTCTTCACGAATAATCTTGATTTGATGGAACACTTGCGGCTCAACACTTGGAGCGAAGACTTCTTTGTATGCGGAAGACTTGCAGATCACCACTGAAGAGCAACTATGTATTTTTGTATATATGTATTTGTGTTGTGTCTTTTGGTCAGAAGAAGACATCTTTATTTAGGATGAGTTAAAGCTTTAGGGTATTTTGGTTCGAGCAATTTTGACCCCTGGGCCTAAAGAGCATGGATTGGGCTCATCTTGTCAACTTAATGGATTGGCCCAAGTGATTTGGACTTGATTTAAGTCATACAATTTTGACTTAGATACTAATCTGACTTTATCAACCAGTAATTTGACTTGGTCAACGTATGATGATTTAAAATTTATCCCAAATTTAATATGGATTTATCAATAAAACTTCACTGCTTACAAGTATTTGTAACCCTAAAACTTAAATTTGCTTTGATCAATTATGGATTTTAACATCAAAACTTGAGATTTTGATTGCAAATGATAAGGTTTTTCAACAACTTGAGTTTTAAAGTAAAAATGGTGATTTAGACCTAATTTTAGTTCTTTTTTCAAAATGGTTTAACCAAGGAGTTCCAAATGTCTTGGGTAATGTTTTCAAGCAAAGATTTTTGAACCTCATTTTCGAAATTGAGTTTTGAGTTGATTTGACTCATTCTTAAAGTGTATGATATAGTGTTGCTATTTCCAAAATATTATTGTGATTACTTGTGGAATTAGATTTAGTGGCTTTGGCATTGTTGAAAAAGAAAAATCTCAAGTTTTGGATTGATTTTTGATTGAATAGACAAGAGAATTTCAATACTTTGTTAAACTTGTAGAATCTTGTATTTGCCTTTCATTGTGTGTTGTGTACAATAAGGTGATGGGTTCAATTATTCCACTTGATTGATCTTATTAATAAGAATAGGATTAATGAAAAAGGAAGTGTGTTGATAATTGTGTTTTGTGAATTGCCGAGTTGTGGAACCTTATTTGTTGATTGATGAGATGCTTTAATGCCATATGATAGATTTGAATTGCTTGAGTTATTGTCTCTTTCTCATGATACGAAATTGATTATTTACATTGTTTTTTATGCATCGTGATGAGGCATGTAATGTTTCTACCGAAGGAAAATGATTCTGAGAAGTGATTATATAAAATTGAAGGCAAATGGTTTCGACTAGTGATATTGTGCTGAAAGAAAATAGGTTCGGCAAGTAACATTATATGAAGTCGAAGGGAAATGATTCCAGCTATATATAGTGATATTGTGCCAAAGGGAAATGGTTTATACTATGTAAAGCTGATGGAAAATGGTTCTGCCTAGTTATATTGTACTGATGAGAAATAATCACGACAAGTGTTTAACTATTGTGATTTGATGTACTCGATACTTGTTATTGATCTACTTCATACTTGTGATTGATCTATATGTACTTGATACTTTTTTATTATTGAATTGAGGGTTGGACTATGGATGTTAAGTCTTGTGACTATGTATTGTAAAACTATTAAGTTGGGTTGATTTCTATGCAAATTGTAGTTTTGACGGTTCAGTTGGAATGAAAGGAGTACTCAAATTCTATCATAGATTAACTTTGTTTAGTGGGTTACTTGTTGAAGTCCTTTGCATATTCACAACTCAACCTACAAATTTATCACGTATAAGATAGTTCAACAACACTTAACATTTATAAGAGAACTTGATTTGCAAAAGTTAAGTGAATACTATTTTTTAAACACGATTAAACCTTAACTAGGGTGTAAAATCATGATGCACTAAATAAAATATAACTTTTCAACATAAATCGTCACATGCTTGTCAAAAAGAAACAAGTCAAATCAATAATCTTGTCATAATGTAACAAGGTAATTTAACACAATTTTCATAATGCAACTGAATAATACAACACACCGTGTCAAAATGCAACAAGATAATGAAATTCATATCCCTCTTGACCTTGGAGTTGCATAAGTAATTGCACCTGCTAGAAATCATTAACATAGTCATGACTTGTAGGGGACCCCGAATGTCCATGTACCGTACTAACATGGTATCCTACACAAACCATTCGTTCATAAGCTCACACGAGTTACTTATCATTCAAAAAGTGATTATGTACTCATTATATTTCAATACGTTATCCTCTCCAATGACCTCTTTCGACACACATCAAACATAACATAGCCACAATATCATTGTTCATAACATACTACATTATAGAATGATAACAAATTCATACTTCATAGTACCAATGAATAATCAATTCAATAGATTTGCATGCTAAATGTTACCATCAACACTTAATTTCATCAAAACAAAAACAACTATGATTGCAAATCAATCAACATGCGATACGATTCACATTACATATTGATAACTAAGCAAAAGTCTAACTCTAAGTAAATAGTAATCTACCTCAATCGACAAATTAAAAGCGAACAATTTAAATCTTCTTAGTTTTTCCTTTTCTCAATGCCTTAGAACGCTCAAAGTTTATACATCCAAAGTTTAAGGTATGTTTAACATCCTATTTGTGGAAGGTCTTTGTTATTTCTTTTAAAATGTTTGACAAATTATTAACAAGTTATTTTATTGAATTGAAGATTTTCATCATAATCAATCCAACCTCAATACCGAAATTAAAGTTTGAACCCACAACTTCATGCTTAAAGATCAAATCCAACAAAAAAATCAAAAACATGCATAAATACCCTAACTTGACATTCTTTCCCAACAATTATAACCCTAGGGTTTAATCCATAAAGTTCTACGAAGAAATTACCCAATAAAATTTAATTACATAAGGGAAAGATGGATTGAAATCACTTACTTCAAGCAACGAAAATCTTAACTCTTTAAAAAAGTCGTCATTGACATACTCTAGTCGGATATAATAAATTATGTCCAAGACATGGACAATAAACTTATTTAAACACAAAAATAAAATTTTGACCTTTCCTATAGTGATGGTCGTTATAGTAATATGTGGTGGCTAACAAGAGTTTGTGGTTGTTGACGTTGAGATTTCAGAGAAACCTTCATTTCCAATGGAGAAGTGCAAAAACAAAGACGACGAAGAAGACGATAAAGATAACCTTAGGAAACATCAAAATAATCGAAGTGTTTCAGATCATATGAACAAGGATATTGGGCGGCCTCAGAAACAGGAATGCAATGTTGAGCCTCAGAAACAGAAAAGGATGCACAAGCAAATGAAGGCCCAAAGATATGAAGTCATTATTTTTTCTTAGCCCATGTATATACCAAGGTTTATACTACCTATATTCATTTTTCTACCCTTTTCAGATTTTGTAGAGATTAAAAGTTTATTAGATTTTGAACGAATAGGACTAGGACAGCTGTATAGTCTATTAGGAATAGAAAGTTCTTGATTTTCATGATAGTTGTATATATACAAGTTTGAAGGAAGAGATCAATACACAGAAAATTCCCAAACATTCTTATTTACTGTTTCTTATAAGTTTTAACATGGTATCAGAGCAGTGAATCAAATACAATCATGACTAACGAAGGTATCAATGTTTCTGAATCTACGCCTGTAACTCAAATAGCAGGATCTTCCTCAGGAGCTAAAATTGATATCAGTCATGCATTCTATCTACATTCTTCTAATTCTCCTGGAATGGGTTTGGTAAGCAGCACCTTTAATGGAAGATGTTATCAGGGATGAAAGATATCGGTGCTTATAGCACTCTATGCAAAGAATATGTTGTGTTTCATCATTGGAGCACATCCTTCACCAGCTCCAATATCAGCAGATCTACAGCCTTGGAGTAGGTGTAATGACATGGTAACATCTTGGTTTCTTAACTCCCTTTCAAAAGAAATAGCAGATAGTGTTTATACTCTAGAACTGCTAAAGAACTCTGGATGAGTCTAGAACACAGATTTGGTCAATCAAATGGTGTTAAAAAATTTCATCTGAAAAAGGAACTTAACAGGTTGGTACTGGGAACTAACAACATTGCAGGGTATTTTACTAAGCTCAAGAGGCTTTGGGATAAATTAGCTTCTCTGGATTCACAAGATAAGTGTAATTGTGTGTGCATGTGCGAAGGAAAATAGATATTAGAGAAATCTGTGAAGGATGAGATGCTCATACAGTTCCTTATGGGTCTTAATGACACATATGCTCAAGCTAGGGGTAATATTCTTATGATGAATCCATTACCTAACATAAATGTTGCATATTCCTTGATCTTACAGGATGAGAATCAGAAGGAAACATACATGAGTCTTATTAGTAATTCTAACTCTTCATCTTTCATGGTTAATAGCAATACAAATCAAAACAAAAATAGTAACCAGTTTTAGAAATCCAGCCCAGGTGCATCAGGATCTGGAGCTAAGCCAAACATGGGCTATCCTAAGATGAACAACTATCAACAGGGCCAGCAGGCTCCTAGATATCCAAGACAAAATCTAAGGTTTAAAGGGAAGAAGAAATATAACCCTAATGTTTCAATTGATCATTGTGGTAAAACATGTCATGTCATAGATGATTGCTACAGACTGATAGGATTTTCTTAGGATTTTAACTTCACAAATGACAAAACCTATTCAACACCAGTGAGAGGAAATGGAGCTATCAAGGAAGAAGATGAACCTAGCTAGTACATGGATCAAGCCAGACTACACATGAGTAAAGAACAATATGGCTAGTTTATTCAAGAAATGAAGCAGATGAAACTGCCAGAATCAGCATCAAAGAATACTGGACCTGAAATTAATGCCAATGCAGTGGCTGGTACAATTTTGAAGTATTTTGGAACTTGTTTTTTTGTTTTTAATTCTGAAACTTGGATCATAGATTCAGGGGCTTCTGAACACATGTGTTTCAATTCTGAGTCATTTATCACTTTATCTACTCTTAAGATTCCTATCAACATAAACCTTCCTAATTCTCATTTCATAACTGTTACTCATATAGAAAGTGTTCAAATATTCTCTAACTTGACATTACATAATGTCTTGTATGTGCCAATTTTCAAATACAATCTCTTATCTGTACATAAGTTCATTAATCAATTTGGTTATACAATTATTTTCAATTCTAGCAATTGTATGTTGCAGGTCCATTCAATGAAGAGGCCTCAATCTTTTGGTGAATCAAGAGAAGGTCTTTATTTGTTGTAGCCTTTCCCTAAGAATTCTAGTGCAAGTCAAAATACTTCTTTAGAGTCTAAAATCTGTAGTAGAATCAGTAGTTCTGTTTGTTTTCCTGATTCACTTTCAGTTCCTTTTCCTATTTGTTCAAATGCTTCTTCAGATGTAAGGTTATGACATGTAAGATTGGGGCACTTACCATATACATCAATGAAGAATATCAGTTTCTTATCTGTTCCTCAACATTTTGATTGTTAATGTGTATTTGTCCTAAAGTTATAAAGTTAGACAGTCTAAATTACCTTTCTCTACAAACAAAATCACAACAAATAACAGATTCACATTGACACTTGGGGACCATACAAAGTGTCTACTTATTACAATTATAGGTATTTTTTTACTATAGTGGATGACTACAGCAGAGCTACATGGACTTATCTGATGAGTATTAAATGCAATGCATTCTCTGTGATACAGAATTTCCTATGCATGGTTGAAAGACAATTTAATACCAAAGTAAAGGTGATCAGATCTAATAATGCCATGGAGTTAGGGAAAAGTGATGCTGCCTCAAATTTTTTTGGATTTTCAGGGAATTATTCATCAGACTTCATATGTGGCTACCTCACAACAGAATGGGGTGGATGAAATAAAACATAGACACCTATTGGAAATAGCAAGGGCTAGACTGTTTCATTCAAAAGTACCTCTACCCTACCGGGGGAATGTATTTTAACAGCCACCTTCTTTATCAACATGCTAGCATCTAGAGTCATTCAGGGAAAAACACCTTATGAGATTTTATTTGGCAAGCCACCCTCTTATCAATTCCTCAGATGCTTTGGTTGTTTATGTTATGCAAGCACACTAGTTCATGGAAGGAATAAATTTGATCCTAGATCTAACAAATGTGTTTTTATAGGCAATCCTGGTAACCAAAAGGGTATAAATTACTTGATTAGGAATCTAAGAAAGTCTTTGTTTCTAGAGATGTTCATCTTGTTGAAAACCATTTTCCTTTTTCCCATTTAGTACCAGATAACTCCATCTTCATTTCTCTGATCACGGTTATTCAGAACATGTGGATTTTAACCTTCCTAACACTCTTCACTCTGATCTCTCCTTAAATGTTCCTCAACATTCACCCTGTTCGGAGAATGAATCAGAATAATCAGCTCTCCCTTCTCAACCTACTATATCACAATCTCCAATCACTGTTAGAAGATCTAGTAGAACTAATATTGGAACTTTGCCATCACATCTGCAGGATTACATCTCTAACACAATTTATCTTAGCAATGTTACAGATTCTTGTTTTGCTCCTTCTAGTAATCGTTCTAGTTTCTCTTTTGCTAATCTATAAAAATCCAGTCAAATCACTCTACAATCCACATCCACCATTTCAGAACCTAAAATTTTTTATGAGGCTTGTAAACATACAGGTTGGCAAAGGGCCATGCAAGATGAAATTGACGCTTTGAAATCTAATCATACTTGGGATGCTGTCATTTTACCCAAAGGAAGAAAGGCTCTACCTTGTAAATGGGTTTATAAGGTTAAGCAACATGCAAATGGGAAAATTGAAAGATTAAAGGCAAGGCTGGTTGTAAGAGGGGATATACAGAAAGAAGGGATAGATTATAATGAAACTTTTTCGCTGGTGGTAAAAATGATTACAATTAGATGCCTATTAGCTATTGCCACTAAGAAAGCTTGGTATGTCTATCAATTTGATGTAAATAATGCTTTCTTGCAAGGAGATCTGCAAGAAGAAGTGTACATGAAATTTCCAAATGGTTTAGATCCTCCTCAACCTAATATGGTATGTAAATTAAAAAAATCACTCTATGGTCTTAAGCAAGCCTCTAGACAGTGGTATGCCGATTGGCAGGAGCTTTCAGTTTCAAAGGATATGTGGCTTCCTTAAATGATTATTCACTATTTTTAAAGCAATCTGGTGATTACATTTCCATTGTTGTTGTCTATGTTGATGACATTTTTTATCACAGGGAATGCTATTGATGAAACCTAGACTTTAAAAGCTTTCTTACACAAGGAATTCAAAATCAAGGATCTTGGACTTCTACATTATTTTTTGGGTATGGAAGTGCTAAGAAAAGAACAAAGAATGATCATCACACAAAGGAAGAATACCTTAGAACTCTTGGACAAGTTTGATGTCTCTCATATCTCCGCAGTATCCTCTCACATGGATCCTTCTATCAAGCTCTCTGCAGATTCAGGATCCCCCCTGTCAGATCCAACAATTTATCGTCATCTTATTGGGAAAATCAATTACTTAACCCATACTAGATCTGACCTATCTTTTGTTGTATCAACTCTCAGTCAATTTATGCAAAATCCAACATCTAATCACTACTCTGCTGGTTTAAGAGTAATCTGTTACCTGAAGAGATTTCCAAACTATGGGCTTTTCTTTACGGCTTCTCCTGGTTTATCCTTGGCCACTTACTGCGATACTGACTGGCATCTTGCTGTGACTCTCGCCGATCTGTTAGTGGGGTTTTCATCAGTTTAGGAAGGTCTCCTATTTCCTGGAAATCAAAGAAATAGAGTTCAGTGTCTTTATCATCTGCAGAGGCAGAACATCGTTCGATGAGAAGATTGGTTGCTGAACTGACTTGACTTACTGTCTACTTACCGATCTGTCGATTCCTCCTCCTTTGCCAGTGCCTATTCACTCTGATAGCTAGACTGCTATCCATATCGCTCGAAACCCTGTGTTCCACAATCACACAAAATACGTTGAGCTTGATTGCCATTTTGTTCGCCAGTAGTACCTCGCCGGCCTAATTTCTCTTTCTTTCATCCCTTCCAGATATCAGTTGGCCGACATATTTACTAAACCACTCGCCAGACCTTCTCATCTTCACAATATGATCACCTAGTTCCCCTCCAACTTGAGAAGGGATGTTGAGATTTCAGAGAAACCTTCATTTCCAATGGAGAAGCGCATAAACGAAGACGACGATAAAGATAACCTTAGGAAACATCAAAATAATCGAAGTGTTTTAGATCACACGAGCAAGGGTATTGGGCCTCAGAAACAGGAATGCAAAATTGGGCCTCAGAAACAGAAAAGGAATGCAGAAGCAAATGAAGGCCCAAAGATATGAAGTCATTATTTTTTCTTAGCCCATGTATATACCTAGATTTATACTACCTAGATTCATTTTTTTTTTACCCTTTTTAGATTTTGTAGAGAATAAAAATTTGTTAGATTTTGAACGAATAGGATTAGGACATGTGTATAGTCTGTTAGGAATAGAAAGTTCTTGATTTTCATGATAGTTGTATATATACAAGTTTGGAGGAAGAGATCAATACACAGAAAATTCTCAAACATTCTTCTTTACTGTTTCTTATAAGTTTTAACCGTTGACGGCATACTAGTTGTTATAGTGGAGGTGATTGGTTGTAGGGATTGATCACATGGTGCTAGTGAAAGATAGTGATGGTGTTGACTAAACACAATATGTGGTGGTTGTAATTAATGACAATTGTAATAATGAGGGTGGTAGGTATAATACTGGTTTAAAAGATTGTTTGATATCAATCGTAATTGTGATGATTTTAGTTGTCCATAGTGATTGCAGAACAATCTCAAAATTTATATATAAGTTCCTCTTAATATTTTGAATCTTTCGATACATGATATGATTCAAGAAGGAGTAGCAAGAGGTAAACATACATTAATGGTCACAAGAAGACCAAAGAAGAAAGAGAATAAAAAACAAAATGTAAATAAGTTAAGTAAAAAGCAAAAATTGTGTAAGGCAGTTTTCTCGTAATTCTTAACCATAAAGCTTCTATGATATTTTAGGATTTTGTAGCTTGTTACATTTTTTATAAGTTTGTAAATAATTATGCCAAACTCCACTATTTTTTCATGTCCAATTCATTCATAACATAAATTTCTAACACGTAAATATTGAAAGAATTAGCTTCGCATGCCACTTACAAAAAAAAAATAATAATCTATTTTTACATTAAATGTTTCGTCCACATAAAAAAGCTAAAAAAAAATACATAATAATATATTTGGAAAGGTAATTGTTACCAAAAACAAAATGAATGATGAAGGGGAGATAGATATTTTACAAAGAAAAGTTTTACACTCGTGGGATCGTCCACTTATTTAAATCCAGTAAAAGAAGAAAACGAGTGTCGACCGTACAATGCCAATAAAATAAAAAGTAGATAGGGATGGTAAATAAATTCGTCAAAGATCTTCTCTGCTGAAAAAACTCCAATTTTGCTTGCATCATCATCATTATTTTCTCTCTCCAATTTTACTTAAATGTAATATGTTTTGAATAATAATGACAAAAGTTGTACTGCTACTAATAAAGTAGTAGAGTCTCACAGAGACCATACATACATACACTGTTTACATTTATTTGCCATAACCATTTAGTTGTTTGAATCAAGCAATGAAAGTATGTTTTTTCTTTTCTTATTTGAGTTAAAAAAGCAGATGACTTTTTAGGTTTGTAGAAAAAATAGTGTAATGTAGAGGAGTTCCAGATATTGTTTGGTTCTGATAATTATTGCAGAAAAGGGATGGGCCCTCTGATTAATAAAGGCTGCAAAGAAGAAATGAGTGGAACTGCACTGCTTGCTTGCTTGCCTACCATCAACTAGTAGGAGTGGTGTAGTAACACCTTACCTTCACAGACATACATCACATTTGCTTCACATATTTTATTATTATTATGCTCTAACTCATAATTGAGCGGATTGAGTTCAATTTGAACGAGTTATAATGAGTTAAAAGAAAATAATCACAATTCAATATAAATTTGCTTGGATCCAAATTGGTTACATTGCCCGTCATTTGATCATGCAATATATTATTATCATATAAAATTATGAGATAAAATTTAAGTTTTGTTTGGGTATGCGATATGAGATTTTGGTGTTGTTTATTTTCTTATAGACATAGAATTTTTATAAGTTCTAAAACTATTAATAAAGCCCCAATTGTTTATTCAATATTATCGAATCAACAAAAAATCATAACCACTTAAGTAATTGTTTCATCAATATACGCCTTTCACGGGCTCTTCAAAATTTTATTACTCAACAATCGTGAAATGTGAGTTAAAGTGACTATATGTTAGTGAGAATAATAAATTTTATATCGATGAGAATAATAAATTTAAAAATATAATGATGTGATCATAAATTTTATTTACATGTAAAATAAATGGTTAGTAGTTATAAAGGTGGGGTTGTTTTAACAAAATATAAAGTCGTGGATCAATTTTGTATGGCCAAATACATAAACAAATTCCTAAACTTGTTGGATTTTTTTCCTCAGGTACCTCAACTACGTCATTTTTCAATTGAATCATTGAACCACCCATAATTTGTTTCTTTAAAACACTGTTGGTTGATTTTGATCAACTTTTCTATTGTAAATGTCTTCAATTGTATTCGAATTGTAACAATTTTGATTGAAAGAATAAAGACAAACTGTGTTAGTCTCATTTGTTTTCTAATGTGTTCAAATGACTTAAAGTAAAACACAATTATTTTCAAACATTTTCACTATCAATTGGACTAATGATTTGTGGAACAACATATGTATCCTCTATCAATACCCCTCACAAATCTGATTCCACATCAGACAACGGTATTTGTTTAGACGTAATAAATTATGGGGGTTCAATAATTCAATAGGAAAATGACGTAGTTGAGGTACATGAAGGAAAAAATCCAATAAGTTTAGGGATCTACTTATGTATTTGGCCATTTTGTATTATAACATCTCAAATCATGATATGGCATCACCATGTGATTCGATATCATGGTTTTTGGAGGATATGATATCACATCTCATGATAAGGAATCATATAATGAAATCAACATAAAATGACATGTCCAAATACTGATTACATTTCACGATACCATGTCGTTGATATGATATCGCATGGCCAAACGCATATTAAGTATAATCAATTTTTTTTATAATGTCAAAATACTTTGGATGTAATCAAATTTTTTTTACATAAAATCTTATTTTGTGTGGAATATAGCATCCGATATACTTCATCAATTAGATCACTTTTACCTTTTTCAAAATTAAGGTTTGATCACTTTTACCTTTTTCAAAATTAAGGTAAGTTAAAAGCATTACACACTAGGGTTGTAATTAGTATGGAGACGACTAAGAGGAAATTGGTAAGTAAAAGTGTTCCTATTGAGCCCTTTTCGTTTAAATTTACGATTGTCCGTTTTCTTATGTAATTAAGTTAATCAAATGAAATTGTTTCCTTTAGTTATATTCTACAATCTTAACTAATCTTTTTTTTTTTTTGGAGATTTTATATTGACACAAATGTGTAAATGGCAAAATTTTAATTTATTTACTTGATAAATATTTAAGAATATACATAACAAAAACATTTTATCGTGATTATATGCTCAGTTAAAATTGGACTAGTTCAAAAACATGACTGTCTCAATAAATTTATCTTTTTTGTAGTACGCATAAATTAAATAATAATAACATACTCAATATATTCGATCTTTATGAAGTAAAAATGTACATACTCAGTGTAACGTTATATTTGGGTTGAATCCAAACGAAATGGCCCCAAAATGAGGCACACTATAGTATGTTTTTTGCAAAATTGTATAGTATTGCATGAAATGTGAATGATTATTTTGCGTTTGTGTGGCTCTTCTCTTAGCTATCTTTTCATAATGGGTCCATAAATCCATGTAATTATTCATCTCTCAGCTGCTCTCTGCAAAACCAACAAGCACATTTTTTGGCTTTTAACACTTCTCTCACTCACACACACATTCTTTACCCCTTTTCTTTGTGATTTATTCATGCCCTTTGGATAATGACCCCCCAAAAAAACAAAAAAAAGAAACCCTCTTTTTAATAAAATAATGTATTTGTGAGGAAGATGGTGATTCTGAATTTTCTGAGTTTCTTGGGTGTTGGGTTCTGAATAAAAATCTTGCTTTTCTTCCTCATGCAAGCAAAACATCTTACTTTTTGCATTGCTTTTTTTTTTTTTTTTGTAGTTTTTTGGGGGTGGGTTTTGTGTTGTGGGGTTGATATATTGTACTAGTCCTACCATTATTCTTTTCTTTTTTTTACCCTTCTTATTTTTATTATTGTTAAAGGGGAGAAAAAGGGGTCTTTTGATTAAACATTGTTTGGGGTGAAAGGGAAAAAAACCCAATGATTTGTTTTAAATTTTTCTCTATATTTGGATTTGGCAACAACCTTGGAATTCTATTTTAAGAGGAATTTTGAAGAAGCTGCAGTTTGTGGAAGTTTGGCACCAAGCTTGGTTTCCTTCTTTCTTTCACTACTATTATTATTATTATTATTTTGGATGTGTTTTATAAGCTCAATTATGATTTGGTGAAACAATTTTATTTTTTTAACCCTTTCATGTTCTTTGCTTTACTATTATTAAGTACATATAAGCTAACTATCTAACTACTTGACATGTCCCATATTTATGACTAACACTTTCACTTCATTTGTGACTAAAGGAGAAGTAACCTTGATAATTGTTGTTTTGACATGATGTTTGTTTCATTTATCCTATTTTAACGTATATTGTTTAGACTCTTCAAAGATATCAAAAGACATGTGTTTGTAGTATATTTTTTTAGAGCGTGGCATGGAAAGTGAAGAGTCTATGCAATTTAGTTTGAATTTGGCAAATTAACCATCTCCATTATAAGGAGATTTATGGAAGTTAATGGATGTATGTTCTGAGTTAAGAGTTATGAAATATGTATGTTTGATTCTCTCTATATTTGTTTTTTGTACATCAAACAGCAGATTGCCTGTTTTCCATTTTTTTCTACTGTTATTCAAGATCAGGTTGTGGGACTGAAATAGTAATATTTAGGCACATGAACTTTTTGATATGATTCTGCCTAATAATTCTGTTAACATAGACAGATCAATGTAAAGAGACCAAAAAAAAAAAGTTGGATGGTAATGACTATACAACAAGAAAAAAGAGAAAATGTCTTGTCCCATCCTTAGTGTTTAAAGCAATTTTTTGAGTCAACTAGTTGGATGTAAATGATCAAATTTAGTAGAGGTGTTTTCCTCTACCATCCATCTGTTCTAGAAAATCCTTCGAGATGTTATCTAAGTTGTATTAATAGAACATTTTTCTTGTTATAGGCAATTCTTTTCAGCCAAAAGTATACAAGTGTGAACTATCAAGGTTTCATTGAGCTGCTGTTGTTAGCTTGATCACTTGTCTTTGTTGTTTCATAGAAAATCCTCAAGTGATGTGGAACTCAAATTTCAACTAGAAATGGCAGAGCCTCTTCGGATTATAGATGAAAATTTTCTTCATACGACTATTGTTCCCATTAGTTTTCCCGAAACAGTTTGTATGAACAATCAAAACCAGATCATGGATGGACATGGAATTCCTTATCCTTTTATGCTGCAAGGTGAAGCCGTAAACACCTCTCATGGTTTTCTAAATGTACCTAATTTTCCTCGACCTGTTGACACTGAAGCAATTCATAATGTGTTGCCGGTTGGGAGAAACAGAATAAAAGAGTATTCAGTGAGTACTTCTTATCCAATCAGTAATGCTTACGCAGATGATCAATATATGGAAGGTATACCAATTTCTGCTGTGTCTCTTGCTAATCTTTTGGCTGCAAGGAACGCTATGCACGAGAATCCTGAAAATTTAGCGGTACTAGCTCCGTTATCACATCCTACAGAAGGCCAGAAAATGGATGGTCTAGACTATCCTAATGTGTTGAATCATTCATTTGGATCCTACAGAAACTATGAGTTTGATGGTGTTTCGGAAATTGGTGGGATGGTTGTAGGACGAGCAGGATCTCAGCCTTTCCAATTAACTGAAAATGTGAATTCAAACACATGGTTCTCATCAGAAACAGCTAGTTTGAGTTCTGATAGTCCCTCTGGATCCTCCCGATTTAGCAACGACCTCTGTCTAAGTCTCACAACATCACAATCTGCTGTTGCATGTGGGACTACTATCCGGGACCAATGCTCGGATATAAGTTGCTCCGGTGTAACCAACCATGCTTTCCCTCAAAGACGCTTTGATTCAGAGTTAACTTCTTGCAACAGCAGAAATCTGTCTTTAAGCTTTGGTTCATACAAACCTGTCTACCTTTCACAATTCTTAACTGGATCAAGATATCTCCGTGTAATGCAAGAAATACTCTCTGAAATTGCTCAGTTATCACTTCAAAATCATAACTTGGTAGGCTATCGAGGAAATGGGACGGAGAATGGTGCAAACACTTCATTTGCTTTGAATTCAGATGCTGGAAGGGGCTATGCAGCCATGAGTTCTGATGATTCACCTGATGGTCTGATGGGTTGTGAAGCTAAGAAAAAGAATCTGGTAGCTTTGTTGCAAGTGGTGAGTTGACAAGCATTTGATGATTAGTTTTCGGTTTTATGACAATCTGTTTTGAAAATTCTTGGCTTGCTCTTGTCTCTATGCCTGCCTATTCATCTTTATGTCATGTTGTGCTTTGCACTTGCTGTATATTTAGGTTGACGATCAATACAACCAATGCTTAGATGAGATTCATATGGTCATCTCTGCATTTCATGCTGTGACCGAGTTGGATCCTAGTATACATGCTCGTTTCGCCCTTCAAACAATCTCCTCCTTGTACAAAAACCTGAGGGAGAGAATAAGCAATTACATTCTCGCAATGGGAGAACATTTCAACAAAGGAGGAGGAGAAAGGGGAGTAGAGAAGTCATTTGAAACATCATTCATTCAAAAGCAGTGGGCACTTCAGCAGCTAAAACGAAAAGATCATCAGTTATGGAGGCCACAAAGAGGCTTGCCAGAAAGATCTGTCTCGGTTTTGAGAGCATGGATGTTTCAAAACTTTCTTCACCCGTAAACATGACTCTTAACTTAACATTCTCTTAATTCAAATATGCTTCTGTTTCGTCTTGTAATGTCAATACAATGCGCGTTTCAGATATCCAAAAGATGCAGAGAAGCAATTGCTAGCAGTAAAAAGTGGATTGACAAGGAGTCAGGTATGATAGTTAAACTCAGATACTTTGTCTGATTCAATGAGATTTCTAATATACATGACCTTTGAACAGGTATCGAATTGGTTCATAAATGCTCGAGTTCGTCTATGGAAACCAATGATAGAGGAAATGTATGCTGAGATGAACAGAAGAAAAATTCGTGCTGGAAATGAAGAGGATCATCGAAGAAATCACAAAATTATTGAAAGTCATTTATTTACGATGAAGTGACATGATGATGATTATGTATAATAATATTTTTGAGTTCATAGTTATATCACTAGTTTAGTTAATCTTCATCATCTAATAGTAGAGGAGATAATTTGCGCAATTGTACATCTGTTGTATCTAAGACTCCATGTTGTATGCTATGCCGAAATATGGTTTTTATATATTATTATTATTATTATTGTTCAAAGTCATTATAAATTTTGTATCAAGCTCAAATTGAATGTCAAAAGCTGTTAGTAATTGTCTTTCGATTTTGGTTGGGAAGTGAATTAATTAAGTAGCTTTCAACATGTTGAAATATATATATATGTGATTGGGCTAGAATGTAGATGGCAACTCACTCGTGTGGGAAGAAAAGTTACGAGTACTTTGCCTAAAACATACAAAAAAAACCATAGGGGGCAGCTAGCAAGAAGATGACAGTAAAATACATGTTGATTTTACTTGCATCATGTGACCATATAGCAAGTAATATGTCATCTAGCTATAGTTGTGTTGTCGTGGAGGTTCTATAAAATACATCATAAGACTCATCTCTTTGCTAGGTTCAAATCCAGGTCATGTGAATGGATCCCATCCCTTTAAGCACCCCTCACCTCAAATCCATAAGGTTATGAGTTCGAGTCACCAATACTGGCAATGGGGCGGTGTAGGGGGTGGATTGAGCTTAACCAGTAAAATTTTTAATCCTCCCCGCCACGTATAGCGACACTTTTCATTTTTAACCCGCTCCCGCCCGCTCACATAATTTTCTTAATATTTTCCTTTTCTAGTTATGTTTGATGATAAAAAAAAATTCATAAATATAAATTCATTTTTTCCATCAAGTTATATTAATTTAATAGAATTAGTGACTTAAAATTTTTATTTTTTAGAGATCAATAGAATCACATGCAAGAAATTATATTATTTTGTATTAAACTATTTTCATTTATTATCTTGAATATTTTAGTAGCTTTAATGAAATTGTTTTAATAAATAAAGTTTTATCACCATATAACATGTAAAAGTTAAAATTAAGTTTGAACTCACATAAAATCACATATACCAGCAATTCAGCTCGTCCCACATTAATTAACATGAAACCCACATCAACCCAACCCAGATAACCTTAGACCTGTCCTGCCCCACATAGCCTTAAATCCATTCCGTTCCGCATTCATCCCGCCCCATTGTCATCCCTAATCACCAAGAGAGCAAAAAGTGTGAGACCTTCTCGAGAGGAGTAAAAAAAATATCAAAAACACCCTTTAGAATAAGGCTGATGTTTACCTAATTTGTCTTTCAACCTTGCCACCTCCACCCCAACCACCTAATCCACCCAAACGCCCCTGATCCTAGCCCTCTTAACCTACCGCCTTATAACGTGACCCAACCCGCATCCGACCAGCTTGAGACTAGACTAATTCAAGACCTATCTCATGACTTAACCCTAACCCAAGATATGACACCATACTCGAGACCCTCTCAATCTCAACCTGAAATCTAACCAAAATATCGAATTACAAAAATTACGTTAATAAAAATCGAACCAAATAAAAAATTGTAGAATGCAGGCCATGACAACCCGGTCTGATTTCATGTTATATTCTCTCTAGCTATCATGTTGGGTTACTCACAAATTATGTTGGTTTGTCATGTATGTCAAAGCTATGAATAAAAGAGAGGGAAAATAGATATCAACATTGTGGCATGTAAGTTATGACAAATCGAAGTAACTGTACATATGTTATATATATTTAACCTACGTAGTCTTCCTTCATATCACACTAGTGACTAGTATGAATTCGTATTATTCTCAGTTTAATTATCATGTTTTGGATTACTCATAAATTATGTTAGACTAATAAAGAAAGAAAAAATTTACATTTTAGAACTATAGCTTCATGTGCGTCGTCCTATTATTGAATTACTCGTCAATCATACCAAATAATCATGAATGATTTCACAAGCACATAAGGAGGAAATATATATTTCAAAATATTAAATAATTTGTAATATTTGAGGGAAATAATATTACTGAACAATTTTTAGGTATCGTGACTGAAATATATATATATATATATATAAAACAATTATTTTATTTCAATGAAATGTATTTATTTAAGTGAAAAGGGTCAAAATCAACTCAGAACTATATTAAATAGACTACTTATTATATCCTCCACTACATTTTGATTAAAAAAAATGCACCGTTATTATCTTAAGAGATTATAAATACTATCGAGAGTTAATAACTCAAAAAGTTAATGACGTGGACAGCCACGTGAAACTAATCCCTTTCCCCTTAGTGTAGCCAACTAGGATTCACTTAGGAAAAATATACTTTTAGCGATGACAAAAGTCTTCACAAATTTCAAAATATTGCCACAAAAATTTTGAGTGATTTTTAGCGGCAACTAAGATTGCAATGGCTATTCACTAGTAAAATCTATTATTTCAACAAAAAAATGATAATCAATATTTATTTACAACATAAGTTTCTAAAATCAATGAAATATACTTTTAATATTTAAAAACATCTAATATTATTGCAAAAAATACCAAAATTACTTCTACACTCAAATCTCCTACAATGCAATACATTATTGTATATTTTATGCATTTAGATATGACATAAAAATAAAATATTTAGTGTCTTTAAACTCCTCTTTGATCAATGTCATCTGTGCTTTTTTTTTAAAAAAAATGAAGAAATAAACACAAACAAACGCATAAACTAAGCGTAAAAATCACTGAAAAGCTTTAGTGACAATATCAGTGAAAAGGTATATTTTTTAAAAATAATTTAGTAAGCCCTAGTTGACAATATTTAGGTGGAGAGAGTAGTCTCATGTATTTTGTCATGTCACAAAAAAAATTGAATTGTTAATTTCTAAGTGTATTTGTGGTCTTTTAAGATATCTACAGAGATATTTTTATCCCAAAATATAACGCAAACATAAATAATCTATTTCGCATAAATCAGAGACAATTTTACCTTTTTTCTGTTTATTTAAAGTATTATTTTAACATGAGTGCTATAGATTTATTTTAAAATTTAATTTTTTATTCACCTTTAGTGGAATAAATTATTTTGAAGTATCAGAAGTGAAATACTATTAAAAGAGGAGGAAAAGGCTATTTTAAAAAATAAATAAATTATAACATACAAATCAAAAGAAGACCAAGTATGTGTATAGTCCTGGAACACGTACACTAATAATGTGAGGGGAAATATGTTTTTGTCTTGCTCTAATTAAAAACAAAAGAAGTAGAATTTTTATGAGATTATATGGGAAAACAATTTCGGGCCTTATTTATTGTTGTGTTAAAAAAAACACAACATGTTCCATCAAAATTTATTATTTTTTGTTGAATAAATAAAGACCTGTATGCTCCAAAACTTTCCATTTTTTCTCATTTGTAATACCCTACCAAACTTTGAAAATGAAACACTAACTGACAAAATTAATTATATATAAAGTTTATAATATCCCAAAGCCATTGCCGACACTTAACTTCATATAGTTAAATTTATTACGTATTTTACGCGTGTGCATTATATTAATACGAAATATACATCTAAAAAGGTATATTAATTATAATTAAGTACAATAAAATAACATAAGATAGATTAAAAGTACACCTTAAGAGAAACATATCACTCATTATTAATAATTAAGGAGCAAAATTAAATATTGTGGATAATATTTTACCATTGATATCAATAAATCGAAATTATGTCGGTATCGATGTACGAAAACTCACTATAAACAATTAAGCAAAGAAAAATCAATTACATTATGTATGAGTACAATAATATAAAATAATTATTTGTAACAAATTGATAGTAACAGAAAAGATTGACAACATGATATTTTTGTCACTAAATCAGTATCAAGATATCAATATTTATTTCAAAATATATTTCCACATACCCTTGACGCAAAGACATAAAAAATATCCACCATACGTAGAACCTATTCGAATTGGCTTATTTTAAGTGTTTTAAGCTAAAATATCTTGTAAGCACTTCTAGAGTTTTTGATTAAGTTACAAAAATGTTTATATTTTGATTTATGACTTTTGACTTATAAGTTAAACAAATTCATTTACTTGAAGAAGAATCGATTCCCGTTGGATTTCATGGGTTCCCGGGATTCATCTTTTCTTGAATAAGAGAATGAAAATGTCAGAAAATTGGAAGTGATTTTTTGAGGAAGAGAAGAAGAACAACAATAATAAGTTAATAACAATGCGGGACTTAAATATGAGAATTCATACATATTTTTAATAATGATAAATTTGATTTATAGAGTTTTAAATATTAAAAGATAGTAAATTATAGTTTGATCTATTATAGAGTATTTTAGTAAAGGATAAAGAGTTCAATTAATATTTCTAAGAATAGTTTATACAATTAAAAATGTTTTTTTTTTTTATAATTTTAAGTAAACTCTGTTATTATAAGTAAAATTGGCATCCAATAAAAATGATACTTATAATAAGTTAAACTATATTAATTTAGGTGGGGAACTTCACACTATATAGATTAATTTTAGATAGGAATAGTACGTAAGTAGGTATATATATGATATATATTTATAATACATCACTATAGTTTGGAATTTGGGCCTGGCGTAGCGCATCCAGGATGCGCCTAAATCTCGTTTTCATCACTTTTTTGTTATTCAGTCGGTTTAAGTCTTTTTAAAGTGTTTTAACACTTTTTGTTGATTCTAACTACTCTAAGTGACTTCTAAACATCTAGAAATCATTAGAAACATGAATCATAATCTTGAATTCATAACTTCAAATTCAAGGTAAGTTAAGAGTCAAGTCTAGAAAGTCTTAGAGTCTTTTTCAAGAAGTCTTTTGCAAATGCTTTTGACATAGCTTTAAGACTTAAAGTTCAAGTTGAGTAAAGTTTATGGGAACTATGTATTCCCAAAGAGTTTAAAATGTTTTCACATTTAAATAAGAACGGAAAGTGAGATTTTCAAAAGAGTGTTTGAGCTAATTTTCATATTAGAGTAAACGCTTTTACTATTAAGTAAGAGAGGAAACTTTTATTTCCAAGATAGCCTTTGAGTGATGTTTTTGAGCAATTATCTCAAACCATAAAAAGAAGTATGTCTTTTAAAAAAACATAAGAGCTAGCCGTCAGAGATAGAAAAGGGTCATACTTTTTTAGATGATTTCTTTAGTGTTTTTGAGCATAGACTAGTGGATCCACTTAGTAGTTCAGGTTTCATAACCTCGGCGAGTTATAGGACGGCCCTGGCAGCATGAGGCAAAACGTTGTATCATCACAATAGCTCTTATGTGATGGTTGTCGGTTAGAGAAATTCCCATAGAAGTAATTAATTGTATTTTTATATACACAGTTTATTTGTATTTTTAATATACATTTCATATTTATATGTATATTTGCATGCACACAAAGTTGATATAAAGTTTTAAATAGTTTTTCTTTATATTGCACTTGTTTTAAACTGCTTTATAATTAAATGAGTCCAGTCATGTTGAGTTGAGCTAGATAATTTCTTCAGTTTTTTTCAAGCTTATGCCTTATTTTAAAATTTCCCTTGCATACTCGTACATCCAATTTACTGATGTCATTTGGCCTACATCTTATTATGATGCAGACACAGGTAACCAGGATCAACATCCAGCGCATCATTGATTCTAGTTGAGCTTCGGAGTTATTGGTGAGTCATCTTACTTTTAGAGTATCCTATTTTATTGCTTTCAATATTAGTTAGTTCATTAGGATGTCATGGGTCTGTCCCGACATTTATCATAGTTGTTTAGAGGCTTCATAGATAGACAGTCAGATGTTCGTTCTTAAGTTTCAATTTCCTGTTAAATGGTTGAGACTTGAGTTGCCACTTTTGGCCTTAATACATTCTAAGTGTTTATTGAGTAGATCAGTTTACTTTTAAAAGTATTTTCTTCATGAGTTAAGTCTTTCGTTCAGTTAAGGATTCGCTTGATGCTAGCAATGATTTTCGAGTGACAACCACATCCAGGGTGTATGCCCGGGGGGTGACAGATCTCGTAGAAAGGTCCCAAACTTAGTAAAATTTTAGAGTCAAAGTTGAATTATACGAGTCATAGACCGGTCTCGTCAAATCTTATTGAAATTAGAGCTTTAGTACTTGGTCAGTGATTGACTAATACGGAGCGTAGAAAGGTCTACGGTTCGTAGGTCTCACCCGTGGACAGAGTCGTTAGTTATTTTTTGGGTCTTTTTTACCTAATTTCTGTCAAACTGGCCCCTGTTCTAAGCCCCATATAAGTATTTTAAGTCCTAAAACTATCCAATTCTAAATCATTCTCCTAAATCCCAAATTTCCTCCAAGTTCCTCCCTAAATAGCAAAGGAAGAAGAAGTTAGGATTTCACTTCAAGGTCTACAATTCACCATAGATTTTGGACTTTGATCATCAAGCATGTTAGTCTTCACCAATGGAGTCCATTCCTCCATTGGGATTCTCCAAGTTAAATTCAATTGATCAAAGTTAGGATTTTTTCAATCTTTATTTTTCTTTTCAATTATGATTCAATTGCCTATTTTCTATCTTATAATACATGAAATGAAATATTTACATGATTTTGAATTGAATTCATATGAAACCATGCATGATCCATAATTTTTTACTATGAATACATGGTGAATCTTATGAAGTATGAAGATATGCATATTATTACGAGATTGGTGATTATGAATTAAGGATGGTTTTAAATGGATGTATCAATGAAAATTGAGAAAGATTTTCTCATATATTAACATGATCTTGATTGTGAAAGGAATTCTCACATAAGAATTCACAGGGGTGAAAGATTTTCTCACTTAAGTTGAATAAAAAATTAAAGAGCTAGTCTAAATAACTTTAGCTTGGATTGATAGCTTAATTGTGTCTTTCCATGAATGACAAAATGAATATGATTAATGACTATTCCATGAAATTTTACTTAGCCCCGAGAAGATATCAATATGAAGGCTCTCACGTTAGAAAGGTCTTAGCTTGTCCTAACCATGTGCCTCCGTATGATGTTTAGCTAGTGGATCCATATGATCTAGAAGTTTAAGGTTGTTGCTTTGGCAAACAATGAAATCTCTTTTCGGTGTGGGTAAACATTGAATTCCATGTTCTAGCTCACATGGTCTATGTCGGTTAATGGTAAACATCCCACAATAACGAACTAGGTTATTTTTTAGTATATCACAAAGTGTTTTAAATATGTTAAGTTTGCATTGACCATGATTACAATTTGTGTTTTCTAACCTTTTTATTTTATGACTTAGTTTAATCATTGCATGTCATGGAAAGTCTTTTTAGCATGATTTCATATATTTTATGCAATGGTATCATATTTAGTATATTTCATGTACTATACTGTATATTTGTGCCTACATTGTTTCGTTAATGTAGGGTCTGACGCTCCTACCTCGTACACGTGTGGCTAGTTGATCTCATTGACAATTCAAAGATCATGAGTTGGTGAATCCTCATGTTTTGAGTACTGACCGTTTTATTGCTTCTTACTTTCAATTTTCAGACATTTGTATGTGGTGTATGGTTTACATGTCAACCACTTCTTTTGATGTATTAGATGACTTGTTGAGATAACGTTAGATTTTCATTTTGTCAAAGTCTTTTGATATGAGAATGCTACTTTTAAAATTTTTATTTCTATTATATTGTATGATGTATGCTAAATAATGGCTTGTGTAGGGTTTTTCGGTGTTCTATACGTCATGTTACATCTAGATCATACTTTGGATCGTGACAAATATTTTGATTGAAGAATCTTGACAAAACAATCTTGCAATACTTTGCATAAACCTCTATCACACTACGGAAGGTCACAAGTTCTCCTCCTTCATGTACGTGATCATCATATGCTTTTGAAGTGTGACCATTAAAATCGATTCAAGATGTATATCTTATCTTACAAAATAAGTCCCTTAAATCGTTAGAGATATATATATATATATATCTTACTAATATTTGGTCAGTTTTATAACTACTAAATTAAACCATTAAATTATTATGGGTATTTTCTTTTCAGAAATAGGGTCATGTTGACAAAGAGAACACCAAAAAGAAGAAACAAACAAAGAGCAAATCTAATTATATATTAGAAAAAAATATACGGAGAAACAAAAGCCTGGCACCTGTGCCTGCCTTTTTTATTATTCTTATTCCTTTTCATCAACATAAATTACTATTATTATTATTATTGTGCAGCATGTACATATCGATTCAAAACTTCCCATTACAAAGAAAAGAAAAAGAAAAACCTCTTTTTTCCTATTGTTTTTTCTTCCACTTTCTATTTCCCAATTCTCTTATCTACAACCCTCCCTCTTCCTCTATAACTTCACATTCCTAACTGTCTTCAATCAAAGTGGAACTTGTTACAAATTTTACAAAAACTTATTTTAACTTTAAGCCCAGACTCATACTTCTTCAGAAAATCTAGTTTTAATTGGTTTTAACTTCAAACCCATACTTTCTGGCGAGAAAAGCTCCGGAGAAATGCTGGTTGGACTTAAAGGGCTTCTTGGGCTGACATTGCACTGAGACGGTCGATAAAATCCAAATCCCATTAGAAAGTATTCCAGTGGGACCAACATTGCCTCTGGCTGCTCTTCAGTCACCATTGAACCACATGCTTGAACCTGAATAAAACAAACACACCACTTATTTACCTTATAATCCTTCACTAGCATCACAAGGCTGAAACAAGTTTGGCACAAACCTCAACTAGCGCGCTCAACCTTCTATCTAACTTTGATGTCATATGGAGAGCCTCAGAATGAAAAGGAGAGCTCTCTCCAACAAATATTAAAGAACGACATTTTAGTTTCCGCAAGCCTTGGGTTATGTCTGGTCTCCTGTCAGATAAATAAAACAAGGTTACTCAATCTATGTATCAATACATGGAACTAAGTTAAGTATATAAGTGGAGAAGGATAGAAGCTAGCCCATTATCCACAGGAAGCTAGACTTGGTAGAATGATTTCTTTGTTTATCATAAGTTAGCAGATACATGGTTGTTCTAAAACTCTCTACAGCCACTGTAGTAGCAACCTTATGCTATACTGAGCTGTGAGCAGCATCCTATTAGTGTTGAGAGAGAGGGGGAACCACCCATGACCCAACCCGCCTACTTGAGGTGATATGTACTGCTCCCCGCAATAAACAAGAAGAAATGAGGAGAAAAACAGAAGTAAACAGCAGAGATCCCCTTGAAGTATATTTTTGCTGAAGGACTTACTCATTCATAGCTTCGAGCAACCGCAATACATTTGGACTCTGTCTCTCACCTAGCAACTGCAACAAAATCATACATTTTGCAAAGTCAGACAAATGACTAACATTGTCAACAGGGTAATGTCATATGCAAGCTTCTTTATTGCAAAGCGTCATACAGGAAATAAAGGACTCCAAAAAATTAAACACTAACTCTTCGGCATGCTTGAACTACATCAGATTCTGGAACTTCAACACTGCCGCGGACTTCCTGCCACATCATTAAGCATCCAGTTGAACTCTCCACTAATTATAAGAAAACAAGTATATAAGTAGTGGAAAAGAGCAGAAAGGAACCTTGCTAAAGTACCGCAACAGCAGTAACTCCTTCACCAACGTACACATGCCACAATAGTAAAGCAGATTTGTCATCACCTGCATATTGCACAATAAGATGCGAAACTGTAATTTCAGGTCATCTAGAGGAGCAAGAATCATAATTTACAAACTGATCCTCACATATCTTGAACTATAGAAGAAAGCATTAAAAAATGCACCTTATTACACAACCATTCTGTCCAAGAGGGTGCTTTGCACAAGGGGGAAACGAGTATCAAACCCATAACCCTTTGTGTGTATTTTACCTATAGGGAGAAAAACATTAAAATCTTGTCACCAAATGACCGTATCAGGAAAATTTAAATAAATCAGCAAACAGAAATAATATAAACACTTACCGCAAACAAGGTAAGAATATATGCTCCAGCTGTTACACCCATACACATTACTTTACCAAGCCTGAAGATGGAAGATAAAGGGGTAAAATCAGTTTCAACTTCTCATTAAAACAAGCTAAGCCTATCAAGAAGATTCTACAAAACACACAACAGCTCTTAATGTCATATTGAAGTAAAGAGTCATGCATAATCGTTCTGCCAACCGCTTGATTGTGCAACACAAGCATGAGGTATAGAACTACAGAATTGACTGTGTTGTAAAATGCCTATGCTGAAGAGGCCGCGTATTATAAGGTTATAATAGTGAAGCAGATGCCAAAAAGGAAGGATCATGATAAATACCTAAAGTAATCAAGCACCTCCACAATCTGGTCTGCTAAATCATCAACCGATAAGACAGGATCATCAAGACTCATGACAGCAGCTCCCAACTGCAAAAACTCTTGACGAATATACAGGGTAAGCAACATTGTGAATAGAAGCATTAACCAAACAGTCCACGTGCTACTGTAATGCAATCAATGAGAGTTCAAGTCACAAACCTCATGACCAGGAGGACTTATGTGGTAAATACAGAAGTTATGGAGCAGCAATGAAAATGCTTCTGGACAATAGAATAATCCTTGGAAACAGGACATATCTGTTCAATGACATGGATGCAAGGCAGAAAGAGAATTTAGGATTAGATGGTAAAAGAACCACAAAAGCATCAAACACCTAGATTTCACTAAAAAGTTGATATGTTGGAATTTCAATAGACGCACCATGATCCAAATATTCCAATTTCAATAGATGACAAAATAAACTGTCTTAAGCAATTGAACTGCAAGAGATGACAAAATAAACTGGTTTTACTTACAATTTAAAGCTAAATCAGGGTAGGTGATAAGAGCCGGCTTGTCCTGGTCCCCAAAAACGGCAACAGAGACATAACCACGGCCAGTTTTTACAAGGTGCTCCTGAGGAGAAAAATTAGGAAAACATGATAAGTTTGACAAGGAAAAATATTCCTAGATATCATCAAGTAAAACTATGAAGTACAGAGCTTCCGAGTTCTAAAAATAATTCCACTCTTTCCGCATTCATTATTTTTTATAGGTCCAATTTACACACTTCTTTTTCTCGTTTCTTTACATTTCCAACATTTGATTTGGCCATCTATAGTTGTGTCATATTAGACGCAAGGAGAACATTTTGGAGACAATTGATGTTTTTTCAAACTTACTAAAGCAATTTATAAATGAAAATATGTTTCAAACCTAACCGAGACCCAAAACGAACCGTGTAAAGTTAATATACGGTTATTCGGAGGTCCCGTTTTCACAACTTATCTAATTAAAACTGGTGTGATACGCAAATTTCAGAAGGATAGGAAAACAAACACACGAACCTTCTAGACTAGGTTAAAAATGCATGCTTAGAAAGTAGGACAAAAAGAACACATGAATCTTATAAACTATAACAAACGGCATATATCAGGAAAAGAAAAACCATTATAACAAACTGCATATATTTGGGGAAAAAAAAGATTTGGAGAAATAAAGCATGATCAATATAAACTTGCTAGCGAATACGCAACAATGCCTTGTTTTGCAATATACCCAATGGCGTAAACCATTAGAAGATGAAAAGCAGTTTAAATCATATAGAAGTGCAAAGTTCGTTGGGGCTTTAAGTGCAAAGCGGAAGTTGGCTTTAACAAAGAAAAAGTATAGAAAAAAATACATGCAAGTCAGGTAAAAATGACTGCCCAAAAGTAACTGTTTGAACAAAGAATTGTATAACTATACTTAAGCAGAACATATGAAGTAAAAATTATATCAATAAGTTAAAAACTTTTTGAACTTCTTATTCCTGATAACTAAAAATGCATCGGTATTGTTTTTTCTGCTTTTCACTACCAGTTTACCAACAATATTTGTTTTCGAGAAGACACTGCCCCTTGGAGATAAGGCACAAGCCTTAACATCTACACTAAAGGGCTATTTAAGCACACAACCTAAGCTTTATATGTACAACCCTTTTTCACATGATTTTAGGGGAAATGCTTTACCATCACTCGTATTTTTTTGCTCGGAACAACATCGTCAATAATGATGAAATACAATAAGGGATTCATTTATAATGGCAACAAGTTAGCATGAACCATTTGCTAGGTTTGCTTCTTCAACTTCAGGTATTCCACGCACCTCAAATGAATCATGTGAAAAATATTGCTCATTTGAATGCTCAATAACTTGAGATTAAAAAGAAATACAACTCAAATATTTGACTGAAGAACATTTTGAAGCTTTAATCCAGTAAATCAAATTGCTTCCAGAATAGCCTCAACCGAATGAGACTTTTATAGCAACAAAAATTTCCTATTTAAATAAGCGTCATACTGAAATTGCTGTACAATATATCCAACCCACATTAAGATAAAAACACCATAACTTCCAAATTGCAACAACAAATTAAAAAAAACATTTGCTCTATCCACACGCTAAAATCAAAAATGTTGCTTAATTAACCCAAAGTTAGGTGAGAATTAATCAGAAAACATTTAAAAACCAAAAAAAAAACTACCATTTCTAATACATTTAATTAACATATTCTCAGAAAATGATTATTACAAAAAAAAAAATGCCAGTGCGTCGGTGAGAGAAAATGTGAGTGAAAAATAAACCTTTCCGGTGACGGAGATTGTTTCCATATCCACCGAAACGGAGCCGCTCGAGTCTCCCATTGGCCGTACTTCTCTCCTCTTTTAATTTCTCTCTCTAAAACTCCCTCTTTTTTCTCTCTCTAAAACTCTCTCTTTCTCTTCACTTTGTTTGAAGAAGCATTGGAATTAGCATCACTTGCTTATATACCAATCTTTCTCCCTCACCAAAAATATAGTTTTTGTATATATTTATTTTATTTTTATTTTCAAAATATATTAATAAATTAATTATATGGTCCCATTTTTTTATTTTTTGAGAGACGTCATTTTCGGTCACCGAGTTAATTTCAGAATTTCACCGGGTCACCGACGATCTTTTTTTTTAAAAAAAAAAATGAAACTCACGAGTGCTCCGTATAGTACCGACGCATTAACTAGAGTGGATGGTTAATAGTTAACCATGGTTAGAAACCGACAGTATTCGACTTAAATACCCCTTCTATGGTTTGGTGTCAATATCATTTGACATTCAGAGTGGCTTATATTTGATACTTACTATTATGCTTTTTTTAATTTCTTTTTGACATAATTGACATCAAAACATCTAACCACCATTTAAGGTGGCATAACCAAATATACACACGGATTTCATAATGTGCATCTTTGTTTCAAAAGGCGGACGCGTGAGACGGAGCACTAGGGTTAGGCATAATGCGGGATGTAAGTTTTATAGATTTTTAATATTGTAAATTAAAATTATAAAAATACGTCAATAGTTTGAAATAATTATAAACATGATTAAGAAAATTTATAAAAAATAAAACTTCTAACATAATCATACAAGTATAAATTAACTTTCTAATAATAAGAAAAATCTTTATTTGAAAAAAATACTTTTTATCGTACTATACATTTTAGGGAAAATTGTATATAATAGCAAATTAATAACCTAAAATAAATGGAGTAGCTAGGGTTTGATTTAATTGTGCTCCATACATAGCAAACGTTTGCAAAAAATTGTCAGGCACCTCTCTTCAAAATATCTCGCTCGCCACTCTTCTCCAATCTCTCGCTCGTTTTCTCACATTTTATACAAACAGAAGTGTATAAAATTGTTTCTAATTATATAAAGCTGAGAAAATTGTATAAATACATATATTTTTGTTCCCCTCTCTCCCCTCTTCCAGATCTCGCTCGCCACTCTCTCAAATCTCGCTCGTCACCCTCGCCTTTCTCACTTATACAAACAGAAGCGAAGTGTATAAATTGTGTTTCTGTTTGTATAAAGCGTGAGAAAATTGTATATACACATGCAAGTACATATATTTTTGTCCTATACACTTATAATTATACAATAAAAATACTCCCCTGTCCACTTTCTTTTGTATTTCTCTCTTTCTCCTTTTATACAATTTTCAAATTCTATCTAATTTCTCTCTTTCTCGTTTTATGCAATTCGATTCAATTGTATATTCTTTGTCAAGTCTCTTTTGTCTTTCTCTCTTGTCATTTTATACAAATTCAAATTGTATATAATCGTTCCATACACTTATAATAATACAATTCGTTTTATACACTTCGTTTTTATACAGTTCTCTGCCCAAGTGTCTTTCTCTTTCTTGTTTTATACATTTTGTTTTATACAATTTGTTTCAATTGTATATGTATAGCGAATTATACAGTTTCTATGTTTGGTATTGAGCTCAATTATGTAAACTTTGCTATAGCATAACAAATATGATTTTTTTTATTTGCTATATGTGAAAGTTGTCCTATATTTTACCCTCTAAAAGAAAATAATCAACTAAACTTAGTATTATTATAATAAAAAATCACCTCATCATGAATAAAAATAAAATTACTTTCAAATAGTTAAATAAAATATGATACTTCTGATATATGTGAAAACCATGAAGACCAATTATAAGTGAAAAAAGAGTAAAAATTCGCTACGTATTTTTAAAAGAAATATTACGTACTAAATAATCACCTTCACAGTATTATCAAATAATAAAGATATGATACTACAACTTGTTATTTGAGTTACTCTCGATCTTTTTACTATACATTAAAAAAAATATTAAGTATCTTTCATTTATTCAAGAATTGGGTCAACAACGTCAACTAAATATTTTAAGGTTTTAGTCTTTACGAGGCACCCCCTGACCAGATTCAATCCCAAGGGTCAATCAAGCCTTTGAAACTAGTGAAACATAATTTATATAAGATCTATTAGGCTAGCCCCAAGCGTTGGGCGTGCTTAGGGCGTACAATCGAGTGCTTAGGATGTAAGTCTTACGGAACTAATTTTCACACTTGAGTCTCTGGGCGTTTGTAGAGCCTCGCCTCAGGGCGATCCCCAAGATGAGTCCCAAAAGAGTCTTTAAAAACACTAACGTGTATAAAAATAGTATCAAATATTATATATTAATAATATCAATATTAGTTATATTGAGATTATTTCATTTATAAGGTTGAGTTTTATGTATTAAAATAAAGGGAAAGAAAATTATCTATAAGTGGTTACCTAGCCCCTTACTTTTATAATCTCGTGCTTTTAATTATTAATGTGTGTTTACTGTTTGATATTCATACATACTCTGATAGCATCAAAGAGGAATAAATATTATTTCAGTCAAAAGACTATTCAATTATTATTTGATATCATCAGAGCATATAAATACGAATAATTCAGCAAATAGAACAAAAAGGAAAATATAATTTAAATTGTCAATCAAACTAAATATTTTAAATTAGGTCCAATTTGAATGAATACATTATCTAATTGATGTAGTTTGTTTAATTTTCCCTTTAAAATAAATGCAACCGATAATTTTTCTTTCAAAATAGATTTTTATTTTAGAAATAGTATGTCTTTTACACGCAAGAATAACTTTATTGTCAATATCAATTATTATTGGACACGTATTCCATGAATATATTTCATTAAAAATAATTTAGTAATTGTATTATCACTTGTGATGTTTTCAGTACTTTTTTTGTCATAAATACCTTTACTTTATGGTCAAAATCAATTAAATATTGAAGCATTTTTGGGGTCCTTTTGTTCGAGAGTGACAATTTTGTATTTCACATTTTATTATATTAAACTTACGAATTATTTGTTCCACAAATCAACAGTTTTGATATTAATTTAACATGGCTTAATGTGGATAACAATTCTTCAGATTTTTTATCTTAGGTTAAAATACTAAAATGACGTTAAAATACTAATAATAAACATGCATTTCATTGGAGGTAAAATTAAATTTTTGAAGTTAAGACTATAGAAAGACAATATTTTGTTTTTAAAATAAATTAAAAAGAAAAGTATGTTATATGAATTAAAATGGAAGAAGTATCATATTATAATTTAGATAATTCTACTATAATTTGTTCACCATCTAAATGAACTTTAGAACTATAATCATTGATTTGAGACATATTGTAATAAAAAATCTGAATTTGATTTTTTGAAGTTTTTTATTTTTTCATTTTTGGCTGGTAAAATTGTACTCGAGTTAATAAACTAATTGAAAATCAGAAAATTTTTAATTTTAACTGAATTAAAAAATATTTTGCTCTATTTATTCAAGTCTTGATTGACATAGTTATCCAAATTATATTTTTCTAGCATTCATCTTTCATAATATGTTATATCATATATTTTTATATTAATATACTTTTTCATTAATAATCAAAATATATAATAACAAATGGTATTATTATTATATAGAGGTTTAAAGGTGCTATTGAGACTTTCAAATTTCAACTCTTATGTCATTAGTTGTAACTTGTACGAGTAATGTTTAATATTGTTGGTCATTATTGTCTATTGATTGTTCACAATATTATGAATTTATAAAGGTCACCTTCAATCTTATAATATTTCACAATCAAATTTTTCTTTCATTCACACTCAAATAACTTTTAAATTTTCTTTAAATTTTTTAACATTTGATCTTACTCTCTTTCTTCTTTCTTTTTGCTTGAGCACTTAAGTTCCTCTCACTTTTTGATAACAATTGTATCTCAAATGACCATTTTTTATTTTATTTATAAGTAAAAGTATTGATGAAAGAATTTCGCGGAGATATAAATTTAGAAATATATTTTTATTTTATTTTAAAAATTGTACTCACTAAAATTCTTCTACATTTTCCACTTTCAAAATATTCATCCTAGAGTTTAATTGTTTTCTATAATTTTTTGAATATTTTAAATTTTTATTCAACCTTTGTTTAATTCCAAAAAATATAAAGTAGCTTTCGTATTTCAATAAGTTTTCTTCAATAAAAGTAGAGACTTATGTCTATACGTCTCGTTATTTTGCAATAACAACTTTACTTCGCAAGTCATAATAAGAATGATATACAGAACTCTCTTAGATTTGTGTTCTAGCGTATACTTTTGAACTAAAGTAAATAAAAGGTGAAGTTAGTTATTCCCTTTCATCTTTAAAAGAATTGCTTTTAGAATAGGGGTCAAGAGCTCTTTTATTTTTAATATTAAAATTAAAGTTTGAAATATTATATGGAAAAAAATATTTTTAAATTATTCAAAATTAAACAAAATTGTTGCAATCGTCAATAATTAATTTGATTCACTCACAAATGCTTCTATTGTTGCTTGATGAGTTAAAAATGAAAATAAATATATCATTTCTTTTCTTTTAAAACATATTTTTTCATATATATATAGAGAGATAGATAGATAGATAGATAGATACTAAGAAATACAATTATTTTCTATTTTATTGGAGTTTTTTTTATCGTTATCGAAATCTAATATATAATGGGGTTATTATATTCTTATAAATATGGCATCTCTATACTATTTGATTTTTTCTTTTAAAAACAGAATATGGTTCCTTAAAATTAATATTTTTAGGATTAAAATATGTTTTAAAAAATAAAGAAATAAAATTATTTTTAAAAGGTTATTTTTGACTCGTTAAATAATAATATAAAAATATTTAAACTAACTAATAATGATGAAGACATTTTTATTTAATTTTACATAATTGAAGAGTGATATTTTTTACCTTTTCCAAAGATTGTATTGGAGTAAGAAAACAATTATGTAAAGTGCTATAGAGCATGGTGTCAGAAAATTCAAAATAAATAACAATAATAAACACTTCAAATCAATACATAGAGTCGTAAATCTCATAATAATTATAAGAAAAAATTATCTAATTACAGATTATTTTTAATCATATTTTTCACAATTTCTCCTTTTTTAGATATATCATTGTAAATGATCGCCTCAAGATTTTTTCCCTCCTCTTCAAATCTAAAATCACTCTAAGATATCAGCAATAATCTCCATCGCTCTATTTTGAATTACAATTTTTTTTCTTTTTTCAATTTATGATTGCAAATTATTGAAGATATAGTTCTTCTTCATCAATTTTTTTCTTTCCACTTTATAGGTATCAATTTCATTTTTATTTTTTTAGCCTTTTCATTTATAAATTAGTCGAAGAATGATGCATCTTCAATTTAAAAATTGATATTGCAAAAACATTTGAAAAAAGGAAAAAAAAAAAAAAGCTGAGCTGTTGGGAGCTCTGGTAAGAACTTTGGGTCGAAATTCATAGGTGACATCATCGTTAAAGAAATGAAAAACAAACATAACGGGATATATTTATATTTTTTCAGTGGCTCAACCAATATATATTCAAACTGTTAGAAGTAATAGAAAGCAAATATCACAATATTATTTATTCTGTTGTAAAATCAAGATTATAAGAAGAAGACAAGAGAAATAGATGTAGGAGAAGACTTTCTTCTTATTCAAGTATATATAAGTTTCATATGTATATATTACAATAGTGAATGAACAACCCTATTTATAGAGTGAGAAATCATTCCAAAGGTCACCATATTAAGTATCATAATAAATAGATACATACTTATCCAAAAAGGTTCATGTAACCTAGTGAATATGAATGGTTGTTCATGTACTAACTTTATGGACTATCCACTTATTTAATGGATTCATAACACTCCCCCTTGGATGTCCATAGATATTGTGCCTCGTTAAAACCTTACTAGAAAAAAACCCTATGGGAAAAAATTCTAGTGAAGGAAAAAGAGTATACATATCTTTTGATACGCATTATTTGCTGCCTCATTAAAAACCTTTCTAGGAAAACCCAATGGGACAAAACCTAGATTAAGGAAAAAGAGTACAGTGCGTATTTTGCTCCCCCTGATAAAAACCACAATTCAGATGGTTAAGTTTCCGCATTCCAATTTTGTGAACCATCTTCTCAAGAGTTGAGGCCGGTAAAGATTTAGTAAATAAATCTACTGGATTATCACTCGAACGAATTTGTCGCACATCAATATCACCATTCTTCTGGAGATCATGTGTGAAGAATAATTTTGGTGAAATGCTATCTCCTTTTATAAAGCCTCCTTTTAATTGAGCTATGCATGCAGCATTGTCTTCAAAGAGTATTGTGGGTATCTTGACGTCACACTTCAAACCACATCTTTCTTTGATAGAATGTATTACTGATCTTAACCATACACATTCTCTACTTGCTTCATGAATGGCTATTATCTCAGCATGATTTGAAGAAGTAGTGACAATAGACTGCTTCGTAGATCGCCATGATATAGCAGTACCTCCATATGTGAACAGATAGCCTGTTTGTGATCGAGCTTTATGTGGGTCAGATAAATAACTTGCATCCGCATGACCAACAAGATCTGCAGTATCTTTGTTAGTATAAAACAGACCCATATCACTAGTTCCCCTTAGATATCGCAATATATGTTTAACTCCTTTCCAATGTCTTCGTGTAGGGGAAGAACTATATATTGCTAACAAATTAACAGAAAATGCTATGTCAGGTCTCGTAGCATTAGCAAGATACATAAGTGCCCCAATTGCACTAAGATAAGGTACTTCTGGACCAAGAGGTTCCTCATTCTCTTCTTGAGGTCGGAATGGATCCTTACTCACTTCAAGTGATCGAACAATCATTGGAGTACTTAATGGATGTGCTTTGTCCATGTAAAATCGTTTCAAGATTTTCTTAGTATAGGCAGATTGATGGATGAAGACCCCGTCTACTAAATATTCTATTTGTAGTCCAACACAAATTTTTGTCTTTCCAAGGTCTTTCATCTCAAATTCTTCCTTTAGATATTCAATTGCCTTTTGAACCTCTTCTGGAGTTCTAATGAGATTAATGTCATCAACATAAACAGCAAGAATAACAAACCCCAATGTTGTTTTCTTAATAAATATACAAGGACAAATGACATCGTTTATATAACCTTGTTTTATCAAGTACTCACTGAGACGATTATACCACATGCGCCCTGATTGTTTTAAGCCATATAATGACTTTTGTAATCTGATTGAATATATTTCTCGAGATTTTGAACTACATGCTTCAGGCATTTTAAGTCCTTCTGGAACTTTCATATAAATTTCATTATCAAGTGAACCGTAAAGGTAAACTGTAATCACATCCATTAGATGAATTTCAAGATTTTCATGTACAGCTAAACCGATGAGATATCGAAAAGTTATTGCATCCATAACAGGTGAATATGTTTCTTCATAGTCGACACCAGGTCGTTGAGAGAATCCTTGTGCAACAAGGCGTGCCTTGTATCTTACAATCTCATTTCTCTCATTTATTTTTCGTACAAAGATCCATTTATAGCCAATTGGTTTAACATCACTAGGCGTTTGGACTACTGGTCCAAAAACCTAACGCTTAGCAAGTGAATTCAATTCTGATTGAATTGCTTCTTGCCATTTTGGCCAATCATGTCTTTGTCGACATTTTTCGACGGATAAGGTTCAAGATCCTCATTTCCTTGCATAATGTTAAGTGCAACATCATATGCTAAAACATTATCCTCTATGATTTTTGATCGATCTAAACTTATCCCATCACCTGTAGAAGAACTTATTGAGAGTTCCTCATTTACTTGAGTCTCGGGTTCACTGATTTCTTCAGGAATATCAGGATTAATCAGATCTTGAATTTCTTCGTGAAATTCTTTTGTAGTGTCATTTTTTGTACTTCTTTTTCTAGGATTCTTATCTTTTGAACCCAGTGGCCTACCACGCTTCAGGCGTATTTGTGATTCAGAAGATATGACACTTGTAGATGGTCCTTTTGGGACGTCGATTCGGATAGGCACATTTACTGCAGGAATATGTGACTTTGTTATCCTTTTTGAATCAGTAAATGCGTCTGGCATTTGATTTGCTATGTTTTGCAAATGGATGATTTTCTGGACCTCTTGTTCACACACAGGGGAGCGTGGATCAAAATGAGATAATGATGAAACTTTCCATGCAATTTCACTTTTAAGTTTATTTTTCTCTCCCCCTAATTGCGGAAAATTTGTTTCATCAAATCGACAATCTGCAAATCTTGCAGTGAATAAATCTCCCGTCAATGGCTCAAGGTAGCGAATTATTGAGGGTGAATCAAACCCAACATATATGCCTAACCTTCTTTGAGGGCCCATCTTGGTGCGCTGAGGTGGTGCTACAGGCACATATACAGCACATCCAAAAATTCGAAGATGAGCAATATTTGGTTCATGACCAAATACCAATTGTAATGGGGAGTATTTATTATAATGAGTAGGTCTGAGACGAACAAGTGATGTTGCATGTAAGATAGCATGACCCCAAACAGTAGTAGGCAACTCACTT
Source organism: Solanum lycopersicum (assembly GCF_036512215.1). Classification (NCBI taxonomy): domain Eukaryota; kingdom Viridiplantae; phylum Streptophyta; class Magnoliopsida; order Solanales; family Solanaceae; genus Solanum; species Solanum lycopersicum. Next base: position 54,860,295 of record NC_090807.1, read on the forward strand.
TTCATAAGTAGAGGTCTTGCTATCAATTGTAAGCGCTTAATAAATGACTCAGCAAGGCCATTTTGAGTATGAACATGAGCTACAGGATGTTCAACTTTTATCCCTACCGATACGCAATAAGCATCAAAAGCTTGGGATGTGAATTCGCCAGCATTATCAAGACGAATTGTCTTAATGGGATAATCTGGAAATTGCGCTCTTAATGGTATCATTCGTGCCAATAATTTTGCAAACGTCAGGTTGCGAGATGATAAGAGGCACACATGAGACCATCTAGAAGATGCGTCTATTAGGACCATAAAATATCTAAACGACCCACAAGATGGGTGAATAGGTCCACAAATATCCCCATGTGTTCGTTCCAAAAATTGAGGGGATTCAATGTTAACCTTCATTGGTGATGGCCTACTAATCAATTTGCCTTGGCAGCAAGCAGCACACGAAAACTCATCATTTGTAAGAATCTTCAGGTTCTTTAATGGATGACCATTTGAGTTTTCAATGATTCATCTCATCATTATTGATCCAGGATGACCTATTCGGTCATGCCAAAGCACAAAAGTCTTTAAGTTAGTAAAATTCTGGTTTACGATAGAGTGTGATTCAATCATACTTATTTTTGCATAATACAGGCCAGAAGATAAAGTTGATAATTTCTCCAATACATATTTCTGGTTTGAGACAATCTTGGTAATACCAAGGTATTCAACATTCATTTCATTTATTGTCTCAACATGATATCCGTTTCGGCGAATATCTTTAAAACTTAACAGGTTTCTTGGGGATTTAGAAGAGAACAAAGCATCTTCTATGACAAGTTTTGTCCCCTTAGGCAGAAATATAGTAGCTCTTCCGGAGCCTTCTATTAAGTTTGAATTACCAGAAATTGTAGTAACATTTGCTTTTCTTCTAAGCAAGTAGGAGAAGTATTTCTCATCTTTGAATATGGTGTGCGTTGTTCCACTATCAATTATACAAATATCTTCTTGATTGATCATTGAGGTATCCATATATTCTTCAAGATAAAAGATATAAAAGAAATAAACATTATAATATTATTACTAAAAACAATACACAACCTTTTAGTTATTTACAAATCTAGGAAAACATATTCATACTAGTTCATATAAACGACGAAAATGAAATATATTTATATTATTACAGACCCATCACCTATCAGGTGATCTATCTTTCCTTCGGGGTTCTCAAAGAAATCCGCTACATCTAGATGAATGGGTTCAACAGTATCTTCCGTGATAAAGTTGGCTTCTGCGTTATTTTTCACCTCTTTCAGGGAAGCTTGATATAACTCAACCAGGTGCCTTGGCGTACGACAGGTATGTGACCAATGTCCTTTTCCTCCACATCGATAACATTTATTGTCTGAATTTTTCTTCTGCACTACGTCATGTTTTTCATTCTTCTTTTTACACTGCTGGTGTTGAATGTTATTATTTAGTGCAAGACGATCACCATGATTAAAATTTATTCCTCGACCACGACCACGGTCACGACTGGGGTCACGACCTTTTTCACGCTTAGATTGGTGAAAATTTGCCGTATTTACTTCAGGAAATGACATAGAACCAGTAGGTCGACTTTCATGATTTTTCATCAGTAAATCATTATGTTGTTCAGCAACAAGGAGATGTGAGATTAATTCGGAATACTTTTTAAATCCCATTTCTCGGTATTGCTGTTGCAAAAGCATACTCGAGGCAGTGAAAGTGGAAAACATTTTTTCCAACATATCATGGTCAGTGATATTTTCTCCACATAATTTTAATTGTGAGATAATTTTAAACATAGAAGATTTATACTCACTGATAGATTTAAAATCTTGAAGTCTCAAGTGGATCCAATCATAACGTGCCTGTGGAAGGACAACCAACTTCAGGTGGTCATATCTATCTTTTAAATTGTTCCACAACTCCAGAGAATCTTTAACAGTGAGATATTCCATTTTCAAACCCTCATCAAGGTGATGACGGAGAAATATCATCGCCTTAGCACGATTTTGATTCGACGCTTGATTATTTTCTTGGATGGTGTCTGCTAGACCCATCGCATCAAGATGAATTTCTACATCGAGTGCCCATGATAGATAGCTTTTTCGCGATATGTCTAGAGCAAGAAATTCAAGTTTAGAAAGATTAGACATTATTTAAAAATAAAGGAAATTCTTACCTCCGAGGCTTTGAAAGTCTTTACTTGAACTGGTAGAGACTCGTGCTGATAACATGTTGTAAAATCAAGATTATAAGAAGAAGACAAGAGAAATAGATGTAGGAGAAGACTTTCTTCTTATTCAAGTATATATAAGTTTCATATGTATATATTACAATAGTGAATGAACAACCCTATTTATAGAGTGAGAAATCATTTTAAAGATCACCATATTAAATATTATAATAAATAGATACATACTTATCCAAAAAGGTTCATGTAACCTAGTGAATATGAATGGTTGTTCGTGTACTAACTTTATGGACTATCCACTTATTTAATGGATTTATAACATATTCTGTTTTAAAGTAGCTCAAAAAAATAATAACACTCTCATAAAGTACACGTAATTAAAAATTTGATAATAAATTAGGAATTATTTCACTATTCTCTCCTTAAAAAGAACATTAATAATATGAGCTAAAGCCTATTTGAATTGATTTATTTAAGTAATTTTGGATTAAAAGAGTTTATGCATTTACACGGGCATGAAGTGTTTGTTTTTTTATAAAATAAAATAAAATATTGTAAACGAAAAGTAAAAAGTTGGGATTTGTGTTATTAAAGAAACAAACGTAAAGTGATACACTTTTGAGTGGGGTCCACCTCCAGCTTGGACTGTGGGCCCCACAGTTGTTCATTGATTACTTCAGCTAAATCACATTTCTCCAACGCGTATTTTACGCTCTCTTTTCCCCTTAATTACCTCTCATACGCATAGAGAATCTATTTCTTTTTTCACCTTTACAATTAAAAAAAAAGATAAATTATTATTTTGTTTGTAAAAATTTAAAATTATTAACATTTTTATATCGAAAGTAAAATACTTTCTAATTCAAATGAATTTGAAATTTTTAATAAAAGAAAATAAAAAATGATATACAAATACTAAATAATAATAGCAAATATAAAAAGTCATTTTGAATCCTCACTATTGTTTTACCCTGAGCAAATTATTTGTAATTTCATTTATTTTCATGTAAATATATAAATTAATTGATCATTGGCATGCTACATTGAGAATTTGTGATTAGCAAACAAAATCTTTATTTTATGCTTCAAAATTTTAAGTCAAAAAAGTTAATAATATGAGCGCGCATTTTGTGGATGAATTATACTAAGAAAATATTGAAATTAATAGATAAAATAAGGAAAAACAAATACAATTAATTTCATTAAAAGAAAAGGAAGGGAAAGTGACATCGTAGTTAATAATCGAACAATCGAAATATAACTTAATCGTATATCATATTAATTGATTTGATTTGATTTTAGTAATTTAAAAATCGACTAAATTGATTGATTTTAATTTTGATCAAAATTCAATTCAAATCAAATCGTGAACACTCCTATCCCTCACTTGTGGCGAGAGATCAGAAAAAAAAATTAACAATTTGTCACAATGTATTAGGTTACCAACAATAATAATATTATCAATGTAAGGTACACATAGCTTACTCCTGCTTTGACGTTGTTTTAATAGATCCTCGACTCAAGAAAAACATAGAAAAGTAGTTTGGAAAAGAAATACAAAAGCAAAAAATCCCATGTAAAGTAATGAAGGCAACGTGACTACATTTCGAAAAAAAAAAGAAGAAGCAATAACTATAATAAAATAGTGGGGTAATCAAAGTAGAAGAAGCAATCATTAGTAACAGAAATCGAAAATCAAAAATATTAGTATGAATATGAGTATTAGTATGAAACTGTAAGTAAAACAACTCAATTATCTATTAATTCTTTGCCCTAATTTATGTCCAATCATAGATTACTATGTTAGATCGTCTTTTTTATAAGCTGAAATTGCACTATTTTTTATTCTCAAAATTTTCACTAAAGAGATTCAAATATAAAAAGCAAATATACAAAATAGTTAAGAAAATTCAACATTTATTATATAAATAAAAAATATAATTTGACTGTGCATAACTAATACAATTTTCAAAAAAAAAATAAAAAATCAACCTTCTTCCAGCACCCTAGCTATGCCTGTTCTTTTAGAATTGGATAATTTTGCATTTCTATTATAAAAAAAAAATGTTATTAGCAGTGTTATTTGCTTTTTTTTTTATATATATATATAATAAAATAAATGTTACACTATAATATACTGAGTTTTTATGATTTGCCTGATCAGTCTGATTAATCTTCAACTTCCCATGATATATATATAGTTTATTAAGATAACTCCTTAATTAACCTTAAATGTTCCATGATAAACATAATAAAGCAGATTTATGAAAATTCGTTTTTCTCACCCAAAATTTTGGATTATTACTACAAATTTCATGAAAGTTCAATGTACTTTACACTATTTTCCCTTTCATTTACTGGATAAATAAAAGGCCCCTCAAATAAAAAAATTGCTTTTAATATCAATCAATAAATTAATTAAGTTGAGTCAACATTGATTAACCATAACTATTGGCAATCAGTTGTTAACTCGTTCTATATATTGAAAAGAAATATTACTATTTTTTAACTAAAAAGATTACGTGCTTGACCAAAATACGAACATATAGGGTGTATTTGGTAGGAAGAAGAATATCCTCTTAAAAAATAACTAAATTTTGTAGCTTAGTTAATATTTGATTCCTACGATTTAAACAATTTTAATCAAGTTAGTTAAAAAAAGAGAGGATAAATCTGATATTAATTACATAAAATCTTGGACCGTTTATTGGTTACAACATACATAGTACAGAAATCGGACGAAAATAATTCTTGGTAACAAAAAATAATTAGATGAAAATGTTTTCCGAAAACTAACACGAATAATCTCCAAAATATTTTCTCGAAAAATTAATCAAAATGCATAAGAGTTTTTTAAACTTATTTTGTGAAAATATTTTCCAAAAATTAAATTAAAATCAAATTCTGCTGTCAAGCTCGTCCATGTTGGTAAATTCCTCAAAAATTGATAAATATTCCCTATATTATAATTTATCTGATGCAATTTAATTCAACAATATATATATATATATATATATATATATATATATATATATATATATATATATATATATGGGTTGAAAATTGTGTTCAACCTGTTATGGTACTTATATTAGCTATAGCTTCTATGACTTTTGAAATTTATTATGTTAAACCTCCGTAATAATTATGTACCTATAAGAACATTTTATTAAAGACAAAATGATAAAGGTTCATTATTTTTTTAAAAAAATACTATATTTTTATTAATTTTATAGATAATTCTGATCGAGTTGATGTAAAAAATAATTGTTTCATGTAAGAATTAATAAGCTTCTCACTATTTTAGTGGAAATTTATTTTTTACCATGCATTATATTAGCAAAATAGTTAGATAGAAAATGAGTAAGGAAAATAATATTCCATAACATAAAATTTCACTAATATGTGGCGGAGAAAATCTTTGCTTATAATGGTGGTTAAAATTAATGATTTTTAAATATATAAATATGTCAATTCCTTTTAGAATAAATTACTAAATTAATCATAAAGATTGTGGTGTAGTAGATAAAATTATTTCTCTCTTAATCAGAAGTCTCACGTTTAAATCTTGAATATGAAAAAAATAGTTGATAAAGAAAGTTTTTTTAAAAAAAAAAATAAAATTGACTGACGTTAAATTGATGAGATCATAACCATTCAAATTTGGACATTAATTTTTAGTGAATAATTGGGACATTATGTACCTATAAGAATTGATGAGATTAGCTATAGCCTCTATGACTTTTAAAATTAATTATTTTAAACCTCCATAATTCTTGTGTACCTATAAGAACATTTTATTAAAGCCAGAATGATAATTAAAAAAGTACTATTTAGAAAAAATATTTTGTGGTTATTTTTATAGATATTTTAATTGAATTAATATAGAAAGTAAAAAGTATTAATTATTTCATATGTAAAAATTAATAAGCTTTCTACTAATTTAATGATAATTTTTATTACTATGCATTTTACCATCAAATTAATTAGGCAGGAAATGAGTAGAAAATTATATTTTATAACATAAATTTTACAGTAATCTTCAATAGAAAAAATCTTTGTTTTGTAATGATGTTTAAAATCAATGATTTCATGTATATAAGTATGTCAATTCTTTTTTAGAACAAATTATAAAATTCAACAATAAAGAATGTAGTGCAATAGATAAAATTGTTCCTTTCTTAATTAGAGTGATCTCAGATATAGATAAAATTATTTCTTTTTTAATTAGAGATTTCAGATTTAGAAAAATTCTTATACCGACGTATAAATAATAAAGTTTTGAAGAGATTGTAGCCATTCAAATTGGGACATTAATTTTAGTGAAGAATTGGGACTTTGATGTATATATATATGTTTGGTATGTGTCATTCCCCTATCACCTTAATTGTCTTCCAGAAAATATCCACACATGTCATTCTCACTTAATTTTCAGCACAAAACACATTTTAAGTCTCTAACTTTATTTTTAATTATTTATTTCTGGTAAGAAGTTGCTAACTTCGCAACTTGTTTCTAATTCCATGAAAGCACTTCTTTATCAAATTTATTGAAACATGATTATTAATTTTTGATTTCTTCATATTTACTTCAATGATGTAAAAATTATCTCACGTCAACATATCTTTTTTTTTCTTTAAATAATAAAAAATAAAAAAAATGAAGTTCTCATTGTGCATACCGGAGTACATTTTCTTCTATTTGAATTATAAAATGCGTACATCTTTAACAATCAACTCTCCATTCATATATATTCTTTAAGGGTTGAAAGTCGAACTTCGTATATTTATTTAAGCTTTATATAGTAGTTTCAGTGATAGGATACTTATCAATGGCGAAATCAGAATTTCAATTGAAGAAATGTCAAAATATAAAAAAGTTAAATTATGTAATACATATATATTATAAAAAAATAATTTCTTTTTTTTAATCTAACTATGCAATATAGTTTTCCGATAAAATCCCTCAATTATATGTAACTCATCCTGATAATCTCTAAATTATCATCATATTTTATTAGACATTTAAACTACGACATATCCAAATTGGCCATCCAAATGAACAATAATATGTTCATGTCAGACAATTCCAAGTCTCCTTTTATAATTATACTTATTACCATCAATAAGTTGTTAAAAAACTTATGCACCTTTGAAGTAATGCTGATGTGGATGACCAAATGAGATATATTTTATATAATTAACTTATTTACTTAATAAGTGTGCTTATGAACACAAGCTTTTTAATAATATGATCAAGAAAGTATCTAAATACTAATACTTAATCGCATATATTTAACTGGAATAAGTTAAAACTCATAATATCTACACCATAAAATTTAATGAAAAATTTAAAAGATTGTGCAAATGTATCCGACTCTTTTTTGAATCCACGATGAAATGAGAACATGAAATGATGTATTTAAATTATATTTTGTTCTTTTCTATTTTAAAAAGATGAGTTCAAATTCTAAATATTTATTGCATAAAATATGATCAAATATAATTTACTCCAAACTCTAATTTTCAAATAATATAATTAATATTACGTTCATGACTAGACGACCACTAAAAGACTCTAATTCAAATTTCAGTAATTTGAGAAGTTTTTTATAAGGAGCATACTTTTCTCCCTTAAATAATTCTTACTCCACGGCAATACGCTTTATTTCTTATATATCACCAAATAATGAATAGTAGAGGCTAAAGATTATATGCAAAATTCTGGTATTAGTTACCTTATTTGATTTGTGAAGAAAAATAATGATTAATTTAAAATTTTTATCATAATATTTTTAATTTATTGATATTACCTTCATTCATTTTTATTTATTATATTTGAACTTGACATTTATATTATTGACATGATTATTTACTATATTAGTATCTCTATTGATTAATATTTAGTATTAGTTCTTAAATATAATTATTTAAGACTAAATAAATAATACAAAGGGTAAACCATGAAAAAGAAAAGATCTTTTCATGATACGTGAAAAATGACAAGTAAAAAAAAGATTTTTTTTTAAAAAAATGCACAAAGTAAAATTAGATGAAGTGTTTAGTATTATTTCTTAAAAATAATTTGGAAATAAATAATTAATACTAAGAGTAAATCATAAAAAAATATTTATTTTGATATACTAAAAATAATAAATAAAATTTATTTTTTGAAATAGTACACATAAAAGTGACAGAGGAACTAGTAAATATCTAAAATTATATACCTCTATATAAAAAAACTATGATATGATAAAAATCCTAAATTTAACCATCCTAACTAGCTTCTTTTATTCTCTTTCAACCAAAAAAAAAAAAGCAGAAGGTACTAATTAAATTAATTGCGTCTCCCTTCTCATCTCCTTTAATTTAATTTAAATTTAATTAGGGGTGTTGGTAGATGTCTAAATGATGGTTGGATCAATTAATTAAAGCTGCCTTCCCTCGTATTAATAACCATTAATTATATATCCCATCTTTATATTATTTGTCGATCGTATTAAAATTGATGTTGATTTTTGTTTGTCCGGTATATAAATAATTGATATTTATTTTTATTTATTCAGTGTACAAAATTAACAGACTATTTAACACTTAGTTTTATTTATAATTACTTTTTAAAAGAGCTTAACAAGTCAATTCTGTGGTGGACAAGTAAAAAAACAAAAAAAAAAAAACTCATTATTCATAGATCTAACCTCTCGATTCACTCTATACCATATGATTAAATAACTTTTATATATCGACGATGTAAAAGTATTTATATATTAAAAAAATATAACTTTATTATTATAAATGTTAATTGATGATTTGATAAATATAATAAATTTGTTATAATTGATTACAATATGTTAATATAATATAGAAAAATTATTTATATTAGCAATTTCTCATTCCTCATTTGGTAATTGGTCAAGATCCTTAATCAAGTGTGACCTCATTCATATTTCTGCAAGAAAAGGTAGGTATTAGTCAAAGCTCATATTTTTTTTGGTACGTTAGGTGGGTTAAAATAACAGCAAACTATATAAGTCTTAATCAGTAAAAATATATGTTATATTTATAATTTGTCACATCTTTCCTTTCCATTTTGTCTTTGTAATAATTGTGCGTCTTTTTATTTTCACACTTGATTCTATTATTGTAAACAATACCCCATGTACTTGACATATACATACGTACATATAAACAAAACTTGCATTCGATAATCATAATTTTGGCATATCCTATATGAATTAAATATTACTTACATGATAATTTTAAATTAATAAAATCTTATCAAATAATTGAGATTCGATTAAAGATTTAAGAGTGATTTAAAATTTTATAAATAATAAATTATTTATTTTTTTAATATCGGTTAAACAATTAACTTCTTAAAAAAAAGAAGCTATACAGTATTATCCTTGACTACATAAAGTCACCGAGGGATGCTAAATCCTATAGATAAGACTGAGAAGAGATCAGAGCTCTCGCCTCTTCAAAAATTTTCATCAAAACGATTCTTTGTTAACGTTGATTTCTGTTTAAAATTATTTAATTTAATGTAAAATCAAATCATCAATATCTTATGAATTTTTGTAATGATGTATTAAATATAAAAAATTAATAATTAATAAACCAAATCACTAAATGGAAGAATTAAACTGAACCATATGATATACACCCCTGAACCTATACGTACACGTAACATATTAATCATTACTTAAAGCAAAGACATAATTAAACACCAGCTCATGGATTATTGGTTGAAAGTTATCATTGTGCCATATATTATCAAATCACAAACAATATTTTATAAATTCCATCACGTTCTTTAATCTTTTCATTTATAATTATGATATTCTTATTCCAAACTTTATATAATAATAATAATAAAAGGAAGCCGTCCGTCCAAATAAACATTAAAATTTTTTAACTACATTTATTTGTTCCAATGTTTTAGTATCATTAGTAATTCCAAAATAATATTAAACAATTTTTTCATTAGACCATTCATTTTGATGTTACAATTATAGTTTTGTAGTGTACGTAGTTAACTTTTACGTAGGACTAATAATTAGTCATACATAATTATAATTATATGAAATGGAAGAGTACATCATATCAACCAACAAACCCCATTCAACGCGTCCAAATTTTAGTCATAAATAATTATAATTTTCTTTAGATTTGTTTGGTACAATTAAAGTGAAAATATTTATATAAAGTTATCTTGTCTTGATGGCCAATAGATAATAATGACTAGCCATTGATTGTTGGTATCCGCAAAGCCAAGAAATTAAAGCACACGTTTTATCAAAGAGAAACTAAAACTCATTCCAATTCTTTTTAGAGGAGCTCGTGTTCGAATCAGTTTTCACACAGATATCAAGTAAATCTATCTATTAAAATTAAGATAGATGGAAAATAATCACCTATTTTTTTTTGTCTTTCTAAAATCTTGAGTTCTTAAACACTTCATCGAGCCACATTCTTTGATGCCCTTCTAAAGTTTTACTATAAATCTCTCATTTTATCTAACTGTACTAAATATAAAATCACTGTAGTGCAATTAAAAAAATCACCATGTATTTTTTCAATAAGCTGATTTAGTGAAAAATGAATTTGAAAAATATATGTTTTGTGTATTGCATTTAACAAGGAGTAAAAAGAAGAAAATTGAAAACTAAAAACATTTTTTTTAATTGATTCTTAATAAAGCTAATGGATCAAACGCGATCCAACTCATCACGTCATAATTTTGATTCCTAAAGAGAAAAAGAAAAAAAAAGATTTCAAAAAGAGTACGACGTAATATATATGATTAAGATGTAATGATGTGATTCTTTCTTCTTTTTATTTTTATATACTTTGCATTTCTTTACTTTTATATATAAATTCAACAATTAATTAGTATAAGGAGAAATTATTTGGTCAATAACTTTTATTAAACTTGTTATGCATAAATGTAAATTAAATAATGTATTATGAGTGTTTTAAAATATATTATGCTAATACAACATATTATAAGTTTATTAAATTATGTGGTGGATATATTATCCATGAGTAAATTTACTTATATTATATATATGGTTTATAATATTATCCATGAAATTATTATTATTATAAATAGTAAATATTTTCTTTAGAAAAGTTATTCATAATAAAAACCCTCGGTATAGGCGGGTCCAATATATTAATTAATTTGTTTATAAATCAATCCTAACTATATTTTCCATGCAATCCAACACCTAGCATATGATAAAAAATGTAGTACAATTGTTCATACTCCATCGATTATTATTTATATGTCGTCTTTATTAAAAATAAATATTTTTTAATATTTATCATTTTACAAAATTAACACATAACTGACATTATTTTACTGTTGAAAGTTATTGGCATTGAAATATACATTTGACTAAGATAAAAAAATAAGGTCATTAATTCATATTCATTAATCATGTAAGTAATCAAAATAAATTAATTTATATTCATTAATTGAAAATTTAAATTCAAGAAAATACTTAGAAAAATGAATGGTAAACTTATCAATTTTTTTTTTTAAAACGTAAACCCTAAAATAACAACAATAAACGGATATTAAATAGTGTAATTTGAATCACACTAAGATTCAAGTATCGTTATAATAGTAATAATAAGCTAGCTCTTAAAGTTAGTTAGTTTACCTCGTATTCCTATAATATAGTAAGTAGTAGCTTCATTATAAAAATCAATTGAAAATAAGTTGACCTGATGAACAATTAATGTACACGTGAAATAAATTATGGCTTTGATATGAGCAAATCTAAGATTTGGGATTTATCACACTTGCCTCCTGCCTGCCTAACAATCCAACCCAACTCTCTTAATTGTTAAGCTAATTTTTTTAATTATTCACCTGAAGAAAAAAATTTTAAAATTATTTTTTTATCATGTAAATATACATATTTTAATTTATACCTCTTAAAAACCCAAGATCAGATCTTACTTCAGTAATTTAAGGGTGCAAAATTCAAATCTTAAATACTACATCTTTTTTTTTTTAAAAAAAAAACCCTTGATGAAAATTTTGATCACGTCATTTATCAACTTAGAATTAAGTAAAGTTTTTTTGGTTGATGATTTTTTTTTCCGATCGTCCCTTGGCAATTGGAGAGCAGTACGTGTTTAATAGTTAATCCTAACTGAGATGGAATAAAATCAAAATTGATTCATGACCCGATGCATCGTAGAGTGTATTTCTCCCTGCGAATCACTATACTTATCGTCTTTATTAAAAATATATAATTTAAAATACGCTTTAACATTAAAAAAAATATATATAAACAAAGTAAAGAGCACATAATATACTACAATATTATGATTTTTTTTAAGATTAGCCCTCTTTTTATTTATTGAAGAGAGAGACATTTTAAATAATAGGAGCGATAAATAAAAATGATAATAATTATTCTTTCTGTTTCATTTCATGTGAAACTTTTTACATTTTGAGATTTAAATAAGTGTATCTTTGATCGTAAGTTTTTCATAGATCCTTTTAACATTTTGAATTATCAATTATTATAACTTATAATACTCTTGATGTAGTTCACAAATATATAAATTTCATTTAAATTTTTTTAAAAATTCCATACTAAATATTCGATCAAAGTTAAACTGTTTGATTCTCAAAAAATGAAAAGTTACATAATTTTTTAAAGAACATCTACACAAAAAATATGACAAGTAAAGTGATTAGGAGAAAGTACTATATAATGATAATGACCAAAACAATTCTTCTAAAGCTAGCCGTATTGAACATATATGTAATGGTGAAATCAGAAATTTTTCTCAAGAAACCTTACCCAGAACATGAACCAGGTTCGTGTTAGTTGCTTTTAAGTAAAGACAGAATAAAGACACAAACACTTATTGAATTAAAAACCTACCTTCCTCACTCAAAGAAGGAAAAACCTCATTTTATTAATTCAACTATAAGATTTTGTGATTACAACTCAATAATCAAAAGCCTTATCTCTACTACTCCCTCGATTGACTCCAATCGATCTCTCCAAAAGGCCAAACCCACCTTTTGTTACAACTCTTACTAACACTGAGCCAAACCCACCCTTTGTACAATAAACTGTAAACTACAATTAAGAACAAAAACAAGACAAATAGTTCTACACGATAAAAACCTTCTCACTCAAGAATGTTTCGACCGTAGCAATCCTATCAATCTTGAAGACCTCAGTTTGATGAATAATTTTCTCTTGTTCTCTGCGTGAAGTCGTGGAATTTTTCATCAGCATCTTCTTCTTCTTATAGAGTTCCTTTTGCCTTGGAAGTTATTGTTAAACAAGGATTCCCTTTTAAAGTGCAATCCTTATTATATACAACTTCCTTCCTTAATAATATATTTAAGGTTTTCCTTATTTGTATCAACTTATACCTTTAATATATTATTTTTGGTTTTGACAAATAATTCTATTTTCTTGTTACTTGGCTGACCCATTTTACTCGATCTTGGACTCGATCTTGGCTTCTTTTGCTGCGTACATTTGCTACTGATTATTTGTGCTTCTTGTCTATCATCAAAACATGAATTATTGATTCTATCATATTCTATCATTTTCTTTTAAAAAAAGTTAAAAATATAAAAGTTAACACATGAATTAGTCGAAAGGGATTCAACATCTTGTCATATACTATATATATCTAAAAATAATTTTAGCTAGTAAAATTTTTCGACAAACAAAATTCGAATGAACCCATAAGTATATGCTGGCTCCATCCGTATATATATATATATATATATATATATATATATATATATATATATATATATATATATATATATATGGTTTTACAAGGAAAAATGTAGAGCATGGTTTGTCAGTTCGACTGAAAATTTTGTGCTTCAAAGAAAGAAAAATGGACCAAGCATTCATTAATGAAATTAATAATATATGTGTGTGCACATTAAAAATTAATAATATATGTGTGTGCACATTAAAAAGTCATGTCACAATGATGCAGAGCCATGACTAGATGGGGAAGATTTTACTTTCATAATTGGAAGAGCCATAATATAAACATTTTCATTAAAAAATAAAATAAAAGTACAACAAATACACATTCAAAGTTCAGACAGCAGACATGTTAGTTTCTTCCCTTATTTGACTTTGTAACAAGTCATATACTAATTATTTTTTTCGTATCGACGTGAGAGCTTTATGATGTGAAAAGTTGCTATATATTCATGCATCCAACTATGATAGGTGGATCCAAATTATTAGATTGATGGGCATCACACCTTATATTTAGTTGTGATACGGTTGTGAATACGGGGTATCGAGTTAGAGAGGATCAAAATGTGTTGAGTTAATAATTGATGGGCATCACACCTTATATTTAGTTATGATATGGTTGTGAATATGGGGTATCGAGTTGAGAGGACCAAAATGTGTTGAGTTAATAAATATTTACTAGTTTTATTTATAGTTTGAAATAATTACAGTTTATTTTCCTATTTTATAATTTCATTATAGTATTCAAGTCAGATGTAACTAGATACATATTATTTGCTACTAGATCCACTGAAATAGGGTGGGGGGAGACGAACGAGATTTGTCTATATATCCCCAATAAGTGCGAATGACACTAGATACATCACTACAACAAAAACAACTTTTAGCGGCATTAAATATTGACACTAATAAAGTGTGACGTCTTTACCGGTATTAGTTAAGTGCCATTAGAAGCAATGTAGCTAAAGACTTTAAAGACATATACAAAGAGCGACAATTGCCGCTAAAAATACATGTTTAGCGACAATTAAGAATTAAATGCCCCTAATGGTTTTGTTGTAGTGCATGTATATGTGATTTACATATATCCAAGATACAAGATATACAAGCGAGATATGATAGTGGCAAGCGAGATGGGGGGATGGGGGGAGGGAGACGAATGAAATTTGTCTATATATCCCATTTACATGCGAATCACTAGTATGCATTGTATCTAGAACAAATTACACCTAATTTTGACTTCATGTATCTCGAAATACATGTATTTAGACGTGACAAGACGTACCAAAATCGATAAGTTTAGTAATATTATAAATTAATGTGTATCTAAGTAATTAACTCATAACTAGTGAAATTTCGATAAGTAGCCCATAAATTAATTAGGCTAAATTGGCTCAAAGATTAGTTAGGCTAAAATGAATTGGACAGAAAATAGCTAAAAATGGGTTGGGCCAACTAGCCCAACTTTAGCTAATTCATTTTTAAGAGATTTTTATTACTAATTAAAAAGATATTTTTCGCTTCAAATAGATGGGTTTAAGTAGGAGAAATTTGCTAATAATATTCATAGCTACATGTTAGAGGAGGAGAGAGGCAAGCAATATTGATAGATGGAGGAGAGAGACAAACGAAATTGAGGGAGGAAGGAGAGAGACAAGCGAGAGAGTGGAGAGAGGCGAATTATATTTGTAAATCTATCAAATAATATATGTATATTGTATGATATATAATTGTATATATGTATTTGTATACCTGACAAACGAGATTGGGAAAGGGAAGAGAGAGGTGTGCGAGATTAGGAGAGAGAGGAGAAAGGCGAGCGAGAGAGCGGAGAGAGTCAAATTGTATTTGTATGTTTGTCATATATTTGTATATGTATATGTATTTGCATATGTATAAGAGAGGAGAGACGCATGTAATTATAGCTAAAAAGAAATTGCGAGTAATAATTAATTCAGACTATAGATATGTTAGCTAATTAACTAGTATATGTTTGCTTATCTCCTTAATTTTCCCTTTTTAAGTAAACATGCTCAATGCTCAATTTTACCTGATGTTATTTTAGATAAAGCAATATGACAAAATATGAAGACTTTTATACCTAAGAGAATGTCTAAATTTATCAATTTCTATCAAAAACTATTTAAAATTAGACCCCATTTTTTGTATTAGTCCTTTATTCTAAAAAAGATATTTATTCATAAAATATCTTTCACGGAAAGAACTTGGAAAATATTTCGAAGGACAATTATGTCTTTTGATCATATTAATGCATGCATTATAATTCTTTCCTTTACTAATGAAATAAATATCCATATTTTAGTCATACATACATTAATATCAAATAGAGTGTATAACTATCGAAAATATGTTTAAAAAATGTACCTAAAAATAAGGAAAATAATAAACAACTAATTCATACATTATCTTTTTTCTAACGCAATCAAAAGATATCAAAAAAATTAAACGATAGTGTAGGGATAAGTTGAATTTACTTGACATATCGAAAAACTTGAACGATAGTGTTTTGAATTTATTTGACATATCGAAAAAGTTGAACGATATTGTTTTGAATTTATTTGACATATCAAAAAAATTGAACGATAGTGTAGGGATCTAGTACATATCTAGACCATCCTATTGTCGTTAGTTGTATAAAACCTAGAACACAACATTTTCTCTATAAAAGGGGAAACAACCTTAGTTCTTTTAAGTTTTGCTATCAAAATAATTCAAAAATTCTATTAGTTAATTCAAAATCAAATCTTTCAACATTCACGATCTGTATTTTTTCACGCCTATTTCTTATAAGATTCAATCCCAACCTTGTTAGATCTCTATATTTGCAGATGATCGCATTACATCATCTTATATAATAACTTTGAGTTTATTAATGTTGTTGTCAATGAAGCTCAAATTTTTGCAGTTCACTTAGACTTGTACTTGTAATCTTTCGTATATAAAAAAAATGTAATCTTTAACTCAGTCAATAATCTCTTGCAATTTTTAAAGTCAATAATCTTCTATTAGATCTTATAACTTTTTCAGGTCCAAGTACCAATAGTGACCAATGATCTTGAAAATGAGTAATCTTAGACTTTTCTTTAACCATTGCTTGCCCCATGAGCAAAGTCTTCAAGGTCAAAAGTGTTGTCCATGGGGCAAGAAGGGTCAAAAGTTAAAAGACAATTCACTTCCAAAGGCATTACCTGATACAATATAATGAAACAAGTATGCTTTTAAAGACATTAGGTCTCCTAAGGTTTCGATTGTATCGATACATTCCCCAAGAGGGGCAACTGTTCTGAGTGAGTGATATACTACTATGCACTGTGCCAATTAGGGTCCAAGCACTGGTACATATACATAATTTAAGCTTTGGTTCCATCACCCCATCACTTCCATATCTTCATCAGAGAAAGGAAGAAACTTCTCTCTGTTTGGACTTTCATGAACATTATACTTAACAAGCTTGACTGGTGTTCCTCTTATATAGGTGTCCTTCACTAGATCTTTGCGCTTTCTGCTACCATCAACAGGCAATTTATCTTTACAGAAGTAAGCATTAGAGAATGTTTTGTCCATTGAATCGTCCATTTCCTCATCGCCAATGCATTTTCTGGGCTGAACTTCAGGGAGAAAGCAGTCCGGCCTTGAAATGCATATTGCTGTCTTGGCATCGAACTTCAGTTTGTCATGATCAAACACCCAGAGACCTTGGTCTTCCAGGACAAAAAGCCATTCTGTGGATACATGCAACTTATCTTAGAAAACACGAACACGACAATGGAGAAAAAGTGTAATTTATTATTCACAAGGTAGATTTGCTATTGATTTTGAAGAGCATCACTATGGTCTGCAATTTTCTAAAACCTCAGCCTCATAGGAAGGAAAAAATATGAAAATGGTTAGGTATAAGCAAAATCAAAACAATCTAATGTACTCGAATATAAAACAACACTAGATAAAAGACATACTTATGAGAGCTTTAGGTGTCATAAGTTTTGGATTTCTCAGCTTTTCTTCTATGCCAGCTTGGACAGAGACCCATTTAAGTAACTCACTGGGTAGCTGAGACTCAGAGAAAGCATTTGCATAAGCAGTCAGCCTATCTTGATCACATATTTCCCTAAAACCCAACAATTCCCACATTTATTAGCAGATAACAAGTTAACAAGCTTCTTTTCAAATTTTAGAGCAGCAATTTTCCTCTACCTAGCAAACTGTATTGCGTTATCCACTATTAAGGACCATAGCAGAACCAAGTTCCTGAAAGAGGATTCCGGTATCTGAAACCATCTGCCAGAACTTAGAAATGAATGATCAACCAGTATCACAGCATCGTACAATAGTTTCTGTAGAATAACTGCATCTTCAGAACTCTGCAGCAATAAATATTGAAAACAAAAAGTGAAGAGCTTAGCCTTACAGAAATCAACCTGATCTGCAAATTTATGTGCATTAGAAGGGACTGGATACATCCTTAAAACCTGTATAAAACATGAAATGTACACATACAAACAGAGTGGGGAGCACAGCAGAGCATGGACCTTGTTGGGACATCGTACATGCTATCCACTCTTAAATCTTTGCGATAATGAAGGTTGTCATGAATACGTACCAATAAGGCAGTGACCACAAGCTTTTTTTCCGAAAGAATTCTGAGAAGCATATCTACAAGAAGTAAAAACTAAAAGCCATCAAGAATCAAGTGAAATATTGTCAATATAAAGCTTGAATACATTACTTGGCTTTCAAAGCCCACTCTAACGCTAAAAATATACAACTATTTTAAGTAAAAAAAGAAGTTTATGTCTCGGCTTAAAAAGAGCAAAGCAAAAAGTGCAGCTAATTCAGTTTACAAAGGTTTTATCATGCAATGAAGTCAAAGCTCAAAATAGATTACCTAAGAAAGGATCACAGTGATTGGAGGTTTGAATACTCTTAAGTTCCACATAGTTTCTTATTTATGGTACATGTGGGGGTTAAGTGATGCTGGCAGATAAAGAATGATCTATCCACTTTTGCCAAGATTAGTTTTCTGGAAAGCACACAACTGCTTTTCTTCACGTAGGCTCCCAAACATGATTATTCTGCTGTTTGCTTTTCCAACTCAATTACAAAGTCCCATGGAATATATGCATGCCATTGTGATATGTGTACTGTATAGTATACAACTAAAAGTAGCAATTCTAGCAAATGCAAGTGTTGAGATTTCATGGAAATTGCATCAGTATCAATAGAGAGAAAATTTTATGCATATGCACATGGAAGATTTAAATAGAGAATAAGTTGCTTGAAAACAACTTGCACTTTAAAGGAAATAGAGTTCCGTGAAAATGAACTCTTCAAGAATGCCCAGCTGATCAAAAATAATTTCAAGAGCAGCTGAACAGCCTTACTTCACAAGCAGCAGCTTCTTTTCACAAACCATCAACCGAAGTCCAAATCAAAAGAAAAGAAAACTGATGGAAATAATATTGTACAACCTTAGCACTTTATATCTCTTGCTAAAATGAGACAGAGAATATATTGGATGTGCTGTCCTTAGTTTTTCAAAAATAAAAGAAGAACCTCAGCCAAGTCACAACAACACAAGCACATGAAGATTAAAGGTTTCCCAGCTTTAGTGATAAACAACCAACTTGACTCGCACCCTATTAGCATATCAACATTTTTATCCATAAATTTCAGCTGTGACAAGCAAAAAAGATATAAGTTGGACTACCTGCAATGAGACCACATTGACCCCAATACACTGGACATCTATGCTAACTAAATCCGAAGGGATTTATAATAGAAGATGAATGTGTAAGGGTGTAACCAACCTTGGGTTATACAGTATAGGCATCAAGGAAAATTAACATCAACTCAAGCAAAAATGAGTGACACGCAACATTCGATAAAGGGTTGTCCTCAACACAATAATTTTCTTTTCATTGAAGGACTGAAAAAATGGATTTGTTTTCAACATTCCAGCCACATCTACAGCTAATTGGTTGGTGAAATAAAGAATTTAGTACGGACAACAACATACCCAGTATAATTCCACAAGTGAGATCTAGGGAGGAGAGACTATTTGTATAAACCCTCAGCTCAGTATAAACCCTCAGCTCAAAACATATGCAAGCAAAGCATGACAGAAAGAAAAAAAATTCGACAACAAAATAGCAAAATAAACAAGACAAATGAAACAACATGTAATAGTGAAAATTTAGATAATAAGATCTCTTGGCTACATATTACCCCTCTACGCTTATATCGACCTCCAAATCTTTCTATCTTGGGTCATTTCCCAAGTAAGCTGAAGATGTGTCATGTCCTGTCTAATCACCTCCTCCCAATTCTTCTTCGGCCTACCTATACCTCTGCTGAAACATACTATAGCCAACCTCTCAAGGAATTTAGTACAGAAAGGCATACAAATACAAGAACAATGATATTTAATTATTCATATGATGCAGACAATATGGCGTGATATCATAAGACCTATACATTTAGAAACTTGGAAAGACATTAGGAAAAAAACCCCTATTGATTATTATTATTTGGTTATTTGTTAGGAAATATAAGCATATTAAGTGGATCACTTTTAGTCAGCCGATGACACTGGTATCCTCCTAAATCCCCATAAAAAATTATGCTCGACATATTATTGGGCTGTGCCC
Organism: Solanum lycopersicum; assembly: GCF_036512215.1. Taxonomy (NCBI): domain Eukaryota; kingdom Viridiplantae; phylum Streptophyta; class Magnoliopsida; order Solanales; family Solanaceae; genus Solanum; species Solanum lycopersicum. Next base: position 54,880,935 of record NC_090807.1, read on the forward strand.
ATCTTCTTACAAAATTTGATATGGATTTTGTTATCTCTTTATGACTGGTCGGAATAGCAAGGTGATGTTACTGCATAAAACAATGAGCTGTGATACATAATCAGGTATTGAACTAGCAAGAACTCACCTAAAAATTCAGTATTTTGGAACTGCTTGAGAGTGTGAATTGCCCAGTTTCGTGCATTCTTTTGGAAATCCTCATTAACAAATCTCATATTGAACTTCAAAGAAAGAGCAAGCAAGAACACCTCGCAGATTACGATACCAGCTAGATCCCTGATCCCTCGCCTACTTTTCTGACCCTTGTGAACCTCTACACTAACAATCGGAAAGAAAACTCCTAAGTTCTCCTCAACTTTAGCACACTTCCCAACCAAATGAACCATCCAAACCCCAGCCAATTCCTCAAAACAGACAATATCGTCATCAATCATATTTCCATTTTCAGGCAAAACCAAACATAGACATATATAATCAACAATTTTCTCTACCAACTCCTTAATTTCACTAGTCAAGCTCAACCCATTTCGCGAAAACTCACACACGATATCATACAACACATAGATTAACGGGGCAAGCAAGGCAATCTTTTTCGTCCCATTACACGAACCCGAACACGAAATTAGCAACTGAAACAAGTCCTTAGCAACTATGGTTTTGCTAAAACCAGCTGATTTTGAAGAGTGAAAAGTGACAGCAGAGTAAAACCATGTAATTTCAAGAGGTGGGTCAGGCATTGTTTGGACTAAACGAAAGAAAATGGACTCAAAAACAGAGAAATCACAACTTCCATTTTGGTACGAGGCCAAGAAGTGATTGATTGATTCTTTCAACATGGGCTCAAAGCCCTTTGTTGATGAACACATCGACAGAGATTTTTGAGGTTGTAAATGAAAGCTAAAATGGGGTTTTCTCAAGCTTGATTTTGGAAGAATTCGATGGGATTTAGGGTTTAACAGTAACCTCAAAACCCTAGTTTAAAGGAGTAGATGGAGGTGGGAATTTTTGGGGTCTATTTGTAACGGACATTTTTGTTTTTTTGAATTTGGTTTTGGGAATTGTATTATTGTATGGATTAGCGGGAATAAAAGAAATAGCACCAACTCCATATTTCCTTTTCTTAAAAAATGAGAAAATAACGGAGTCAACGCTCAACTACACACTTATATTCTATAACGCTCTATTACCTTTCAAGGTTATTTGGTTTGATGAAAAGTTGTGTTGAAATTAATTTTGATGAAATTAGTTATAATGAGATTAGTCATATTAATTGCTGAGGTTTTTTTTAAATTTAGTTATTTGATTTGTTATATTCAAATAATATGCATGATATAATTTCTAAAAATAAGTTGTTTGCTTACAAAAATATCATCCATTTAATTTATTTCTTAATATCTTTGAAAGCTTTAGTTTCTTCCATTTAAGAATATAAATTTCATCTTACTTAGATTAAATATTTTTGTGAGTACATTCTCATAATTATACCGTGTGTTTTTACATATAAAACAACTATCTTATTTAGCTTATAAATAAAATTTTCAATCTTAATTTTGTTAAAGTTAAAAAGACTTATTATTAATGTCACTCATTATTGTAATTATTTAGTTATCTTTATTTTAATTTATATATAAAATACAATTTTTCAAGTGATTTAAAAATTATTTAGTTAAAAATATGTAATTAAACAACGGAGTGAATATTTAAAGAGATATCAAAATATAAATAAACATAAGAATTAGTTAAATAAATTCAATGTATAATATACTTATAAATTACAACTATATTTATTTACTGTAATTTTTTAATGAAAAAATATAAAGTCATAAAAATAATGAGTAGTGAAGATTGTGAATGTTATTATGAATGGTATTAAAAACTATTTGACTATACATGTATGTAAAAGTGATGTATAAAAAGTGGGTTTAAGAGAGTATTTAGGAATAACTTATTATAGTTATTAATCAAATAAAGAACTAAGGAATACTAAAAACTTATTCGAGAATTATTTTTCCTTACCCATTACATCAAACGATCCCTTAAAATATTTTAAATTGAAATTCTTTCCTTCTTCAACAGTGATATAACACAGAGAGTGAATTTAAAGAGAGTGAAGTAACACAATATTGTAAAAGTTAATTTTATACTTATACTTTTTTTTAAAAATATAGTTTTCTATCTGTTTTTAATAGATTTGATTAGAAAAGATCTAATAAATTCAATCCTTTTTTTTCAAAAGCATATAAATCTACTCAAATGGTGATATGTATAAAGGGTAATATTTACTTTTAATAAGCAATAACATTTTAATTTTAACGATAATTTTTATTTTAGGTATAAAATATACAATTCGAAGTTAATAGCATTCGTGATATTTCTGGAGTGGATTTTCCTTTTATTTAGTTTTAGAATTTTATAATTGGATCTAGTAGGAGGAGAGATAAAAGAGACCTGTTTTTGACTATTTTCTCTCAAAAACATAAGAGAGTTAAAATGTCCTTTAACGTATTAATAATGGTTTGAATAAACACTTCTTTTATCTATGGATCAAAATTGTTCTTTAACATTAAAATGTTGCTTTTAATGGAATGTTGACATGTCATTAGTGAGGTCTTCTAACTAAATGTCACGATTCGCGTCTACACCTTGGATGTGGCCGACTCTCAAGAACCATTGCTGGTCCCTGAGCGAACCCTCATCTTGGCTGACTACAAGCGGAAAACTAATTTAAGCATGTAAAAAACTTAAAATAGAATAAAATTCATGAAACTAAAATACAGAACTTTAACTCAAAAGAAAATAATATGTTTAATTCACCATAAAATAGTCAATTTAAGTCTTTAAAACATTTAATAAAATAAATGATTAATACAAACTCCTCAACTATACTCACTATCTATGAACCCTCTAACTGATAATGATGGAAGTCAGGACAAGACCGACGACATCCTGACTGAACTTGAAAAGTAAATGAAATTCTCCCGAAGCAAGGAGGCTCACCACAGCTAACTCAAATTCTCGCATGTATCAATGAAACTCTTGCTGATGATCCTAAATACCCATATTTGCATCATGAGCAGATGCAGACCAAATGACTCAGTACATGGAATGTACGAGCATGTAAGAGAAATTCTAAAGCACAACATAAGCTTTAATCTTGATAAAAGAAACATACTTACCTTTCTTAACTCACTCAACTCAAGAATACTCAAACTTACTCAACTCAAAAGTACTCAAGGATAAGATACTCAACTCAGAGATATGATATTCGACTTCAAAGATATGATGCTCGACTTAAAAGAAATCAACTCTAAATACTCAACTCAATATAAAACAAGAATACACATGCAATCTATGGAAATCTTTATAAAACAACAAAAACAACTTAGTTCGTTAAAGAAAATAACTCTACTTATATAATAAAGTAATATAGTTTCTGTGGGAGATTCTCTAATCGATAACCACCACTATGAGCCTAAGTGATGGTACATGGTTTTACCTCACGCTGGCAAGGACCATCCTATGCCTTTCCATTGACATATGACCTTACTTAAATTAGTGGATCCATTAGCTTAACTTAAGGAATCATATAAAAAGTATGATCATTTACTACCCATGATGATTACATGGTTTTATGGAGACTTGAGTTAATATGAACTCGCATCCCCATATCGGTGCTCAATGCTACTCCAAAAACATACTTATCTCATATATTTTTAAAACAAGCTTCTTTCTTTGGGTTGAGATAATTACTCAACACTTAGCTTAAAAGCTCTCTTAGAATCGATGTTCCCTTTTCTTGCTCAAAACTTATTTGGAAATTCAGTTTACTCTTATCTTAAATGTGAATACATTTATAAATTCTTTGGGGGAATACTTAGTTCTCAATAACTTTTTGAGAAGTGAACTCAACTCTTTACTTTTAGCTTAACTTGAAACTCTTAGTCTTAAAACAAAGTTAAAACGTTTGTAAAAGACCCTTGAAAACTTTGCTAACTTCACTTGACTTGCTCTTAACTTTTAGACTTGACTCTTAACTTCTCTTGACTTTGATCTTAGATTTCCTTGAATTGGATTATGAATTCAAGGTTTGTGATCTCTTGCTTACGCATGATTTCATGATGTTCAACTTGGAGGGTTCATGCAGAATTATGAGCATGAACTACTCAACTCAAGGACCCAAAGACACTTCTTATATCAAGATTGTTCGACTTATAGGGTTCATGCGGAATTATGAGAATGCACTGCTCAACTAAAGGTCATAAACACCGAAAAACCGAAACACCGTACCGAATCAAATTTTTTTGGTATTTCGGTTTTCAATTCGGTATTCGGTATATGTTTTTGTATTTTTCGGTATTTCGGTTCGATTTTCGGTATGTGATTTTGTGTAATTCGGTATTTCGGTTTACCGAAATATATTATATATATTTATATTATATTAATTATTAATATTAAATAATAAATATTATAATTTAAAATAAAAAATTAAAAAGTAAAAGACTTTTTGATATAACTATTTTTAGCCCATTAAGTTAAAAATCAAACAAAAAAATTGTAAATTTTTAAAAGCCCAACTAAGCAGGCCCATTAAAAAAACCAAAATAACAAAACTGAACCGAAATAATAAAAACCGAACCGAACCGAAATATTTTGGTTCGATATTCGGTACACAATTTACAAAAATCAAAAACCGAAAAAACCAAAAAAAAAATCGAAACCGAACCGAAATACCGAATGCCCACCCCTAGGAACATGTATTTGTCCCATGATTAGAATTATAGTCTCAAAGGGGATAATGAACTCAATACTCAAGACATAGAACTTGAAGATACTACTCCTCTCCATAATACTCAAATTTATGGAGTTCATGCGGAATTTATGAGCATGAACAACTCAACTCGAAGATTTACATAAATACTTGAAACTCATGTATACAACTCTTCTCATTCTCTTACTTACTTCCTCGAATCTTAGCTCAAATCAATAGTTGATCTCAAAGGATTCACAATTGAACCCAAAGACTTTTGTTGAACTTCACTCTTTATCTCTCTTGAATGTGAATTATGAATTTAAGAGTTATGGTTCATTATATGAAAGATCTTGTGATGACAAATTAGAATCATGAACACTTTTTACTCATCCTCTTACTCACTTACTCGAACCTTGAAACAAATTACTAGAAGTAGTAAAAGACTCCTCAAAAGTGCTCAAAGGGACTCTCTTAGATTGTTTGAATGAATTCTCAAAACTTAAATATTAACTCTACCTTGAATGTGATTATGTGATTTATGGTAGGAAAGATCTCGTGACGTTTAAGAGTATTTTTAGATAGCTAAACATGAGAAAAGGTCATAAAATCACCGTCTTGGAACAAGTCTACGACCTAGAGATGTTTTAAATAATTACTTGCGAAATTAAATTTTGAGACTTAGGAGTCCGCGTCCTAAAAGCTATGAGAAGAAAACTTTTGTACAGAGGGGGAGCAAGTCCGCAATACGGACTTGGATGCCAGATCACACTCGACTTTTTCCATCTTCGTTTTCTAACCCCAAATTGTCTAAATTCAATTTTATTGCTCAATCTCTCTTTAGATTCAGATACCCTGCACATGTTCACTAGAATCTAACTCTAAAAACTCTTTAAATTGACACAACAACCTTAAGAACTTATCAATCTCAGCCCAATTCATGAACGAAATCAAATTCAAGAATACATATCAAGAGCATCAAAGCTTCAACTTTTAGAACAAATATAAATATGAAATTTACATAATTGCGTGTGGATGAGCGAACCCAACACTATGAAAGCTTACATATCTGAAAGAATCATATTCTTGAAAATCATGATAGAAAATCTGGAAAGAAGAACCTTGACCTTAACTTTTCTTGAATTTCTTGAGTCTAGAATCTTTGGAGTGAATGAGAGGGTTTGATTTGTGAAAACTGATTTTCCACACATTTAGGGCAATTTAGATGAACTTCTAAGGGGTTTTAGGACTAAAATACCTCTAAAGAAATAATTAAAATGAGTTAGTAGTTGAAATCATTTTTCACCGGGTAGTAAAGTCCGTATTGGCTCCGCATCGCAGAGCCATCGCGGAGGTGCTGCCAGGTTTGCACGGTGTTGGTAAATTCGTCATAAATTTTAACTCAGAGCTTGGAATCAAACAAATTCGGTGGCTTGGGAAATAGGACTTGAAGGGCTTTAATTTAATATCTTATGGATCTCCTAACTCATTTTGTACTAAAAGTTAGGTCATTTGAAGTTGACCCAAAACTTAAGAAAACTTAGGAAAGACTTGAATGCTTTTCTCTTTGGTTATTCTTGAAACTTAAGGTGCTACATCTGGTGACCTTAAAACTCAAGAAATTTTAAATTCCTTACAAAAATTTCACTTATTATGAAGGATGGTTCGAGTCTCAGTTTGATTTTTTTTGGGTGTTACATTAAACAAGTGACATTAGTTTGTTGGACCACATTGACTTTTAACTCTACAATTAAGAGTCTACTTATCCATAACAAACCCAACAAACAAACCCTTTTAAAATAATCTAAATCTTTAATACCTTTTCATTTTACACAAAAAATTCAAACAACATATAAGTTATAAAATTGCATTAACGACCTGTAGGTCGTTTTGAGCACTGAAACTCTTTCCTTCATAAAAGAACCATCTGAAAAAAAACTTAAATGGATTCCAGACTAGGGTGACAATTTCAGCCATATAAATGAAATGAAACCATTCTTCCCATATTAAATTAAATGAATTAATCATATTTTCTTTCCTCTTTCTTAAATAGGCTAATATGATCTTCAACCTATTTAAGCTTTTACAAATATGGACAAAATGAGTTAACATGAGAATCCATATCCAGCCCATATAAGAGAATCAAACAATTTTTTTTTTGGAAAACAAAAAAAGGGGTCGGTTAGTGGAAGGTGGGGTCCGGGGGGAGGGCGTAATTTTTTTTAAAAAAACAGATTTGTTTTTTATTTCTGTAAAACAAAAATTTTTTAGGGGTAGGTTTGTGGAAGGTGGGGGGGGGCAAGGGGTGGGGGTCCCTGTCGGGAGGGGTAAATTTCTTTTTTTTTTTGAAAAATAAATTTATTTATATGGGTTAGAACAATTTTGCCCAAAACATCTTTGACAATGTCCATATTTGCCCATATCAAGATCATCAGTGTCGGTATATTGGTCTCGTGAGTACCCCATGGGTCATGAAATCTTGATGTATTTTCGAGGAGTATCATGTATATACGATTGAAGAGTACTTGACATATGAGGCATATCATTTCATGTTACATTGCATTGTATCTCATTACATCCCTCATTCTAATTGATTATGTGTTTTATTGGTGGTTGGACATTGCGTGATATTTGATAATCTTTATTTGATGAAACTTGGCTGATAAATATGATGTATACTTGTAAAATTATAGAACGATGTTCTTATATACTCTTGTCACTACTTATTCGTTGTCGATCTATGAGTTATAATGGATACACATGTTTCATACTCATACTACACTTGCTGCACTCTTTTGTGGTGCAAATTGAGTTTCAAATTCAAGCACATTTCTTGGAGCTTTGAGTTTGAGTTCGGATTATCTTCAAAGTTGTGGTATGCTTCTTGGATATTCTGCAGCCTACACCTTCATCTATCTCTATTTATTAGGTTGTCGTGGTATTCTGATAGGATATTTGTTATGTTTATACATGTCATAGTCTAGACTAGTGTCATATTTTAGAAACTCTTGCACTTGTGACACCAAAATGTAAGGTGGTATTTAGCTTTCCGCACTTCATACTTATGAAAGACTCAGTATTTTAGGTATTCTAACTATTGTTTGCCTTTTCACCTTAATTATTTAGTTAAATTGGTAAAATTAGTAGGTTGACTTACCAATCAGTTGGAAACATAGGTGCCATCACGACATGTGAATTTTGGATCGTGACATTTCCAATCTGTATTTGTCCTATTATATAAAGACTTAAGCTTTTCTTGGAGAGTTAAAACAATTTTTTGAATATCCTTTTTCTTCAAGTAGCTTAATGAGTATATCCAAATAACTTGAATTTGTGTGTAAAATGTAAATAGGTTGAAAATGGGGGTGTTAAATGAAAAGAAATTAATGAGTTGGATTATTTTAGAAGAGTTAGCTTGTTGAGTCTGTTATGGACAAGTCGACTTTTAATGGTGGGTCTAAAAGTTCACATGCACCAACAAATTAACGTCACTTGTTTAATTAGAAGACACACTAATCACATGTCATCATTTTGTTGAAAAAAAGATAATTTTGAACTTATAAAAAATATTAAGGAAAATTTTGATCCAATATATGGAAGGAGGACATTTAAAAACCATTTTTAATACGTTTAGGATATTTTAACAATTTAATTTTTCGAAAAGATAGTTTGACATCAAAATTTTATCAGATTCAATATATAACTCTACAAGACAAGTCAATCTATCTTCGAGCTTTCATTAGAATTTCTTGAAGACTATTTATCTTAAATTCTAGTTCACGCCTATAAAGAGACATATTACCTTGAAAAGTCACCTCAAATATCTAATAAACTTTTGGTTATTTAGAAAGAGATTTAACTGACATCTCAAAATTTGATAAACTCCTAGATTTTCACAAAGAGTCAATACATTGAATATTATCTTCCTCAAATCGTCACCCGATATTCCTAGCGAATAAATACATTACAAAAAGTTTTAGATCATCCTACATTCAAGAAATACGGAACTAACAACCCTCAAATTATCAAGAGAACTCTTATAGAAGAATTAAGCGATGAAAAAATTGTGTTCTCAAATATTTATCGATAAAATCTTTTTTTTGTGCTTGAAAAATTTGATACAAGGAGAAAATTGTAACGATCCGAACTGTCGTTAATTAGAAAAAAACAAAACTTTGAGAAAAAAATGGGGCCACTGTTGCACCAGGGCAGGACGTATACCGCTTGGGAGGCGGCGCTAGCGGGGTAAGTAGTCGCCAGGACGGGACAGGTGAGACATAACGTAAGTAATACAAATTCTTATTTCCTCATTCTTCCTTAAATTCCTAAATTAGTCGTAAAACACCCAAGAAACCCCTAAAAAGCTTCTCTAGCTTGGGAAGGAAGGAGAAGGAGATTTCTAGCGTAAGGAGTGTTGTGGACGGCAGATTTCCGGTCAAGATCACCATCACGAAGCTCAGAGACAGTAATCAAAGCCAAAACTCCGTGCAACTGCTTTACTCTCAGGAAATATAGGTTTTATTAATTGAGTAGTTATAAATCTATTTTCACTGCGTAGTATAATGAAAATCAATGATGAGATCTATGCGCAAGCTTTTGTGCACCAAACAAAGGATGAATAAATGATAAAAAGGAGACTTAGATGACTAACTAAGACTATGGTTGGGATATTGTTTTAAGTAATATACGTAAGTGATGGTTGAGATTCTATGACAGTGTAATGCATGTTTGGTTTTGCTTCATTATGATACGTATATATATGCGAATGTTGTATTATTGATCACAATTGATTGTAAAAGAGATATATGAATGATGAATGCCATGAATCATAACTTAATTGTATGATCTTGAGAATATACTTGTGATTGTTATTATAATTGTGGCTTGTTGAATGAATTGAATTTTGCGTTATGAGACACTAACCTAGATCGGTTTCCATGTTTTAACATAATTATGGGATCGGTTGCCACGTTCCGGCATAAACATTGAATCGAGTACCATATTTTTTATATGCTAACAATTTAGGTTTGAGTTCCATGAGAGAACCAACTTCTTAACATAATAGTATATCTTGGCTTGTGATAACGAAACTATTCGTTAGTGATAATTGGTGTTGTTTTCTCCGAAATTGTTAAATAATTATGATGAACCGTATCTAATTGTTATACTATGTGATACGGTATGTGAAGGACAAGGGTTCAAGGTTAGTAATAATTAAGAGTAAGGGTTATCCGCGTGTTATAAGGGTGATAAGTGGGGGTAGTGTACGTGATGTAATAACTTAATGTGGATTTCACCTTGGAGGAAGGAATTCGTGGATAGTTGCTAGAAAGATTGAAATAATATAACGTGTCATGTGACACAAATAGGGTAACAAAGAAGAGAAAGTAAGGGTATGACGTGGGTGATTAGTCGAAATACTTGTAGTTGTATTTGTGGATTCTTTGATGGGTTAGAATGGTCAGGCTGTGATCAAGAACCTAGTTAGTAGGTCGACGAAGAATGTGGTTAGTAATAAGGGTATTAGTGTAATTTTGAGATTTTCAAGCGAGGGTAAAGGTTGAGAAGCGAGTGGTTATTGCATACTCTTGCTAGTAATTTTTCTTATGTTATTTTGTGGGCGTCGGGTAGATCGATGATGCCTACCAGTACGTGTGGTTTTGTACTGATACTACTTTTGCTGTGCCTTTTTGGCATAGGGTGGATGCAAGTTGGTGAAGTTTCCTTAGGTGAAGATGAAGAAATTCTCCAACAGCTTCTTGTTTTCATTCCGCATGGTGGGAGTTGTGTATTTTTATTTAATTGACCAATTTCACCTCTCAGTAGCTGTTGTACCTGTTTAGACTAGATCCTTTGGGGTGTTAATTACTTTGCAAGTCTTAACTAAAATTGTGTTAAAGCTTATTATATTTTATTTCTACCTTTATGTAAATTCTCCGTATGTTTTAACTATAGGGATATAAGGGTTCTCCTACTTAGGTGTTAGAGCGGGTGCCCGCACGGTTCGAAGGATTAGGTCGTGACAAATTGGTATTAGAGCCTAGGTTACTGGTCTCCTAGTACAAGCAAAATGTGGACTAGACTCATGCGAATTGGTGTCTTGATGTCCACATCTAGTCTTCAGAAAGGTGGAAAACATTCTAGGAAATTGTTCAACTCATTCTCTCCTTTCGTACGAAGTGTCGCTTGTGGTATGACTTGAGTATATCTCGCGATTGAAATTGGTATATAAACAAAGTGAATCGTACGTCGTGGTCACGACTGAATGAACACAAACAAGGTAAAAAGGAACTGAGTAGGTTCCAATTGGTATATGGCCCTAAGGGCCGTGTGATTGCATGTATGACCAGAAATGGTCATCCATGTGAACTAACTAATAATTTAGACATGACTATGAGTTGTATCCTTGAAACTGTTAATATGTATTCTTGTTGTCTGAACTAACTGCAAATATGAAGTTGTAATTGCTTGAGTGTGACGAGGTGATAATATGAACTATAAATGTGTGTCCGAAGTTTGATATATGAACTGTGCTGTCCTAATTGATTGGAGTTATGTGATTTGTACATGCTTTAGTATCTTGAAACTTGTGGTGAAAACAAGACCCTGAGTAGGTTCGATACAAGAGTTAGATAAAAACTAAGAGGAGATTTGGTAGAAAGATCTGATCGTGTCTTGCTTGTGTAATAACTATGTGCATATATGTGTGTATCCTAGGATGTGTAGGGTTGTGGTGCTGAATTAATAAGAACGAATCAATTCGTGTATCGTGGGTTTGACTTAAATTAGTCAAGGAATTCTCCTAGCTCAGAGAAGTATCCTAAATTTGTCTTGGTAAAGCTGGAATCTTTGTGAAATTTAGAAAAGAGAAAACCCCTCAAAAAATCTTGTTCCGGATTCTGGTACCTTTTGAGCCACTGGGGCGGGAATATTCCTGTTAGGATGAGGCCGCCAGAGTTAAATTTCTCCCTCTAGAGTGGGATGAGGCGAGACAGAACCTTAACCTGTCCCATCATATTTCCAAGTTACCCAATAAGGACCCTAAATGGTATCTGGACTAACCCCTGCAATTCAATCAGTGTTCACCAATCAAGAATAGTTATAAAAACATAATAATTAACCATTTTCTATAAAGAGTGGAAAAACTAGCGTCTAAGTTCTTGCAAAACATAAGAAAAGTAAAAAGATGAAAACAAAGTCGTCTAAAATTTACAAACCCAAGAGTGGCGAAGCAACAATTCATGAGCCCTGAGATCAGAGGTGTCGATGTCAAAATCTAGTTGCTGGGTGGGACACCAAGCCTGTCATGGCCACCTCTAGACTAGAGAACCGATAGAAATCCCCTTTTCCACTATGAGAATCTCCCACCCTGGAGCGACACAAGTGAAAATGATCTTCACCGCCTTATATATCCAAACCAGCAGACATTCTCTCTCTAGGTCCTTCCTTCTATCTTTGTGCAACTCACGACGAAACATCTCAAGATCTAGGGTAATTCTGGGAAAAACTGGTGTGGTGGGAGTAATAGGGCACCCCATCCTCTTTCACACAACTACTAAGTCCTCCTTAACTTGTGCCCTTGAAAGTGGAGGTTGATACCTAGTAGGATGAGTGTCATCGCCTCCCTTCTCATCTAACTCCGCGGCCTCTTCGCTGTTTCTATCCCTATCCGTCCTCTCCTTTTGCTCTGAGAAGTAGAATCCTTTCTAACCAAAAGAGGATTAAAGGGGGGAGGGGATCCATGGGAAGTGCCTCATCAGTGTTGAGAAGTGGTACTCCCCCCAGCTTGCTAAACATAATGATAAGACCACAAAGGAAGTACACCTTTTTGTTACCCGATAGAACATCTTCCTCTTTGAAATAATATTTGCCCCGACATTTAGCTCAATGCCATGAATTGCGCACACCACCACGAAGGCCTGAGGGAATGTCACGTCGGTGCGGTTGCCTGATGGGCGAATCCTCCTTGTGACCAAGTAAAACCACCTCTTAGCATGTGGTGACCAATCTGTGCTAGTAATTTCCTCATCAAAAGGCCTATAGACTCTATGCTGACGTGCAGGCTCCACCAGTGTGTTCCTCAGCAATTACAGATCCATCTCTCTCAGCTTGTCCTTGTACTCAATGTCCGAGACCTCAAGCAACTCTAGTAATCATTTAGGGTTGTGTCGTTTAGAGAAATGTCAACTCCCAGATGCGGATGAGAGAGAGAGGGTCATCCCAGCGGACAGTGGACATGATATCATAAAACTTCTGCACTTTGTCATCATGTGGAAAAAGAGGAGCCTCGGTTAGTGTAGTCTACCCGAACTGCATCGAACAAGCATAAAATACAAGTTTTTTTTATCCTCCAGCCTGAGTAAGATAAAGCCCCTCTCACATTAAAACTTGTTGTTCCAAAAGTCACGAGACCTCTTTTGATTAGCAGTGTCGGGAAATCAGACAAAAGGAAAATTTTCCTCATTTTGATCTTCCATTTAGAAAACCTGCAAAAAGTTAAAATATATGTTAGATTACTGGGGATTAGGCAGAATCTAGTAAACTGGAAAGGAAGCATGCTCTATTTCAAGGGGGTTCAGGCTACTAGTTCCCTTTATCCCACCACAACAATGCAAATCCTAGTGAAGCGGTATGCGGGAGGCCCCCATAACGGGATGAAGGCCCCCATAGGACGAACACGAGGTGCAATATTTACCCCTCTTTGTTCCAAAACCTCCGTTTTTGATAGAATTTGAGTACATCAGAGTATAATAACTACCTTAAAACCTAAATATGCAATCATATTAGCAACTAAACCCCTAAACAACGCCCAAATTAGAGTTTTTCATCAAGAGACCCTTCAACAACCATTTTTGTGCCGATTTAACCATATCTTTGTGCATTCCTTACGCCTAGGATGTTGTAGATACGTTAGGGATGTAAGGGGTTTTCCATCCTACGTTTTGTATCAAAACTTGAAACTCAAGTTCATTTTCAAAAATAAGCCCTCTAAACCATTTCATGGGGGCACAAATTTTTTAGAGAAGTGCATCATATCCTTGAACGGTCCTTTAGAGTATAGAACCTTTCGTGAAATCAGACTTGGGAAATAAAAACCATCCTCACACATGATTTCATTATGGACCAAGTTGTTGGTTAAAAATACTTCAACATGGGGTGCATAATGATCCATCCACTAGTCGTTGGGGGACGAACGAGGTGTAAATTTGTGTATATTGCAATGACCTAAACCATCGTTAATTAGGAAAAAGAAAAACTTTGAGACTTACCAGGACACTGTTTTATGGGGCGCCACATATGCTGCTATGGCGAGACAAAATGTAAATAATGCAAATTCTTATATTCTCCTTATTCATAAAATACCTAAATTAGTTGTAAAATACCGAGAAATTCCTAAAAAGTTGCTCTAAGCTTGAGGAGGAAAAAGAAGGAGATTTATAGCATCAGGAGCATTATGGATGACAGATTTCCTGTCAAGATCATTGTCACAAAGCCTGAAGACAAGAATCTAAGCGAAAACTCCGTGCAAATATTTGCGCCCAGGTAGGCTATGTTTTATTAATTGATTGGTTATAAATCTGTGCTCACTCCGTAGTATAATGAAAATCAGTGATATGATTTATGAGTAAGCTTTCACGCACCAAACAAAGGATTAATAAATCATCGAAAGGAACATTAGATGAATAAATAGGGTTATGTATGGTCGGAATATTATCTTAAGTAATTTATGTTGGTGATGGTTGTGATTCTATGATGATGTGATGCATGTTCGTTCTTTCTTCATTATGATACATGTTTTTATGCAAATGTTGCATTATTGATCACACTTGTTTTTAAAAGAGATAGATGAATGGTGAATGCCATGAATCATATCTTAATTAAATGATCTTGAGAATTTATTTGTGATTGTGATTATGATTGTTGCTTGTTGAATAGATAGGGTGTTGTATTATGATGCACTTACCTGGATCAATTCCCACTTTCCGGTATAATTATGGGATCGATTGTCACGTTCCTGCTTAAACATTGGTTTGGATACCACATTCTGGAATGCTAACATTTTGGGGTTGAGTTTTATGATAGAACCAACTAATTGACGTAATAGTATATCTTGACTTTTGGTAAGGAACGTTGTTTGTAAGTGATGGTGTTGTTTTCTCTGGAATTGTTAAATAATTATAATGAACCATATGAAACTGTTCTATTATATGATACAGTATGTGGAGGCCAATGGTTCAAGGGTCGTAATAATTGAGAGTAAGTGTTGTCCGTGTGTTATAAGGGCGAGAAGTGGGGGGGGGGGGGGGCAATGTACGTGATGTAGTTACTTAGGTGGATTTCAAATTGGAGGAAGGAATTCATGGCTAGTAACTATAAATCTTGAAATAATATAATGTGTCATGTGGCATGGGTATGGTAACGTTATAGAGAAAGTAAGGGTATGTCGTGTGTGATTAGTCGAAATGCTTGTAGTTGTATTTTTGGACTCTTTGATGGGTTAGAATAGTTAAGCTATGATGAAGAACCTAGTAAGTATGTTGATTGAGAAAGCAATTAGTAGTAAGAGTATTAGTGTTATTCCAAGGTTTTCAAGCGAGGGTAAAGATGGAGAAGCGAGTAGTTATTGAATACTGTTGTTAGTTTATTTTTCTTATCTTATGTGGTGAACGTCGAGTAGAATGATGATGCCGACTAGTACGTGTGGTTTTGTATTGATAGTACTTTTGCTATGCCTTTTTGGCATAGACAGGATGTATGCTGGCTAGCAACTTCTATTTTTCCTTCCGCATGATGGAACCTGTGTCTTTTTATTTAATTGAACAATTTTTAATCTCAGTAGCTCTTGTACCCGTTTAGACTAGATCCTTGGGGGTGTCAATTACTTTGCAAGTCTTAATTAAAATTGTGTTAAAGATTCTTATTTTATTTTATTTCCATTTTTATGTAAATTTTCCGCATGTTTTAACTATTGGATATGGGTTGCGCCATGACAAAAATATATTTGAGACAAAAAATAATAAGATGGATCAATTAGTAAACATATAAATATGTAGTACAAATTGCAATCATTAAACTATTTCAAAGGCATATGTGTATGTAGGTACATAGCATACGCGAGTATGTGTATGTGTATAAAGAAAAAAGTTACTGATATACCACATGAGAAAAGATATATGATAAAAATAGAGGGATAGGGAGAGAAAAGATGACGGGAAAAGGAAAAGAAACTTAATTGGGCAAAATAAACACACAAAGAAGTGTGAGTTAAATGATTGATTCTTTTTTCATACTTTGTACAACTTCACTACATCTCCAATCTTAATGATAATCTTTTAATTTCGTATATTGATTCAAAACGGAAGTCCTCATATATATAAGACATCGGTGGTACACCAACTTTTCAAGTATATTCAATCAATAAATTCTTAAATCTCGAAGAAGTGGGTTACAAATTAAATGTAACTAGTCAATTATTCTATGGAAGTTGGAAAACAAAATGAATTAGCTTTTGGACCTATTATTTAGTGCTTAAGTAAAAATTAGATTTCTGAAATTCATATTATTGACACCCAATTGTGACCGACTTATATCTTATTTTGATTACTATTTGTTTAAATAAATTTATTTAAAATTTGTTTTTTATATGTAAACTAGCATATTATTTTTGTCTAAACTGACTCGAGCTTACACCATGGACGTGGCTGCACTCGGAATGATTATTGATCCGAAGTGAACTCTTATCTCGACTGACTAAAAGCGAAAGACTTAATCAAGCATACAAAACTTAAAAACTAAATAAAAATTCATGAAACTCAATTCAAAGTTTTTAACTCAAATAAAAAACTCTGAATAAAATAATATATTCAACTCACCAAAAAATAGGCAACTTAAGTCTTTTAAAACATTTAACTAAATAAATGATACAAACTTCTCAATTATACTGACTATCTATGAAGCCTCTAAATGACAAAGATAGTATTTGGGACAAGACTCACAACCTCCTAACTAAACTAAAAAGTAAATGAAATCCTCCCAAAGTAAGGAGGCTCACCATATCTAACTTGAACTCCATGTGGTATCAACGAAGCTCCTGTTGATGATTATGAGTTCCTGATTCTGCATCATTATATGATGTAGACTAAATGACTCAGTACGTGGAATGTATGAGCATGTAAAGGGAATTTTAAAGCATAAACATAAGTATGAACTTGTTAGAAATGAAACATACTTACCTCTTCTCAAACTTATTCAACTCAACTCAACTCAAGAATGAGATATGGGTAGATGTTCTTGTGGATCTTCAAGGGTTTTTACCAAGAATTTGATTCTTGCGAGGTATGTAAGCTTTCACAGTGATGATTACATTCACCCTCACGCCAATCATGAATTTCGTTATCATGTTCGTTCATGAAATCTGTGTATTAAAGTTCTTGATGAGTTTTCTTGAAGTTCTATTTTTCAATTTTATTGTTGGAGTTTGATGAGTTCTTGATGCAAGAGTATTGAGTTTGAGGTTTGTCCTTGAGGATATTTGTGTAGATTTTGTTTACTTATGTTGGGTATATGAATTTAAGAGAGTTTGGAACAAATCAATCAATTCTAGGTGAAGTAAGGCCAAAAATCAAGAAGAAAAATTTGTTAGAACATCATGGGGAGTTGGTGGTGGGATGCGCCATGGATGCCCCAGGGGGGCTAGCGTGCTGCTCCCTCTACTGCAGAGCACCAGAGTTAGCCATCTGAAGTGAGGAGTTGGCGCGGTGCGCCAAGAATGTGCCAGGGTTGCTTGATTCACTCGTCTTCCATCTTTTGTCCCATCCGAGTTCTTTTAAAATGTATCTTCGCTCTCTTCCTGATTATAACTATCCAAACTTAAACTACATCTAATCATTAAGAACTCCTATATTAAAGTTTTTTTTTCATGCTATCAAACATTTCATTAATCAATCAACGAGGTTACAACAAGATAATTCACAAACTTCATTATCATCACATAGCCTTTTCATTTCCACCCTTTTTTATTCATTAAGAGTATACATAACCCTTTACCTCAGTTCCATTACTCCCAAAACACAAGCAACAAAGCGAATACACGAATTCTACTAGAATACAAGGCTTAGGAGATTACTTACCTTAATCAATCAATAATCACTCCAAGAGTTGAGTCTTCCCCTTTCGAATCATTTCCAAAGCCACACAATGTATATACTAACAAACATTTACCATCACATTCCACAAACAAAAATAACCACATAATTTATATAGAAAATGGGCTAATCAACTCAAAACCCAAATTCAAAATGGAGGCTTGAATCTGAAATTTAGTATTTGAAAACAATACTAAAGGATTTAGGAACTCATTGGACAAAGTTATTTTTGAAAAGGACTAAAAAATAGTCATCGTCTCCATTTTAGCTAAGAACTTGAGTTTTTAAAAAACCTTGCCATTTACCAATACAAATTTCAGATTTTGATGTTAAAATCCATAAATAATCAAAGAAAATGAAGTTTTACAATCATAAAAGCTTACCCAAATGACTTAGAACAAGAAATACTTTCTAAAATCGCCT
Organism: Solanum lycopersicum; assembly: GCF_036512215.1. Taxonomy (NCBI): domain Eukaryota; kingdom Viridiplantae; phylum Streptophyta; class Magnoliopsida; order Solanales; family Solanaceae; genus Solanum; species Solanum lycopersicum. The sequence continues at coordinate 54,899,250 of NC_090807.1, forward strand.
CTAATGGTTCCCCAAGCTAAAAAATAAAAACTGGGTCTTAAACTCTGAAATTGGTAGGTCAAAACCCCTCAAATATCACTTGTTCAAACCAGGTTTCGCTTAAGTAAACCTCACAAAAGCTGGGGGTGTTGCTTTTGTGAGCCCCACCCAAAAGGCCAATCTCGCTTTTGTGAACCAGGTTCCGCTTAAGTGACCATTGTTAAAGAAAGCCGATTCCTCTTAAGCAAATACTGTAACACCAAAAGTATCAACAAACACAAAACATCAAAAGGACTCTTACGATTTGTTCGGAACCCCGTGCACACAAACCACATATGCAAATCAATGATGCTTGATGCTCCAAACTTATTAGAACCATCAAAACACGAATCTGAGGTCTTATTGACCGAACATCCGTGAAAATTACAAGAAATTAACTCAACGCCTAAAAAAGCTAAAACAAGATTGGGACCTCTGAAATATTGGCCAAGACCTCACCTAGGCCTGAAATCATCTCCCGAATCCAAAGAAACTTTCAAAATTTTGGTTCAACTATCCGAACCTCGAATTTTGACCAAAGTCAATCTAAAGGTTAAAATTTCACAAATTTACAACTTAAGACCTCAAGTTCCTAAAAAGACATTGAATCTAAAACTAACAACTCTCACATATTAGATTTCAATTTTCGTGATTGATGAAATCACAAAATTATATTTCGACACTCAAAACTCCAAAAGACACCAAAAATTTCTTAACTACTTAAGACTTTCAAACTCGAAACTTACAAAATAATCAACTTTTAACTCAAAGTTCAAAACCAACTTTTAAAACTCAATCATAGAAGATTCAAGGTCAATATCCGGAGGGTTAAGCTATAAATTTTATGGAAAAACAAAATAATGACCAATGGGTTAACTCAATTTAAAACTAAATTTCTTTTCTGTAGAGTTACAATACAACAAATTTTTAGAGGATGCATAGTTTAATATTATATCGACGTAGTTCCTACAATAAATGAGAAGTGTAGAAGCTATCAAAGATCATTTTCATCTTCACATATGAAACATTTCTAAATTCCGCAACAAATTTATAAGCATAGTTTTGTTACGGGATTTCCAAATTTCGTCCTTGATGATTTTTCTTGAAATTTCTTTCATAATATTAATTGTTGAGGTTTTAATGAGTTCTTGCGATAATTGTATGAGTTTTAAGTTTGTCTTTTAGTAGATTCTTGTACATGAGTTTTGGGTATTCAAATTTAAGTGATTGGAGACGAAACCATTCGATTTTACGTGAATTGGGGTTAGAAAACAAGTAAGAAAATTTATCAAAATTTCTTGGAAAAGGGGTGGGGCGCTGCGCCACTCAGTGCACCCCAAGCCATTTTCTGTAGTTCACGGTCTGGCGCCCTGTGCCACTCAGTACGCCAGGTCTTCTACCCTTTACAATTTATTTTTGTATGAGTTTCCTCAAATGTTACCTATGTTTTCTAATTGTTTTCTACACTCTAAGGTATGTCTAAACATCAAAGTATCACCCATAACATGATATAATAACCCTTGAATCCATAATTCAAATTTAAGGTAGAACTAAGAGCTAAGAGTCAAGTCTCGAGAGTTTCTTTGAGTCTTTTCAAAAAGTCTTTTACCATCGTTTTAAACATGTTTTAAGACTTAAACATTGAGTTTGAGGAAGAGTAGAGCCGAGTTCATTTTTTTCAAAATGATATATGAGAACTAAGTAGAGTAAATATTTTCACATTCAAGATGAGAGGAAACATTGATTTCCAAAAGAGTTTTCATGAGAAGTTTTAGCCAAGTTCTTTTGACTAATAATTTCAAACCATAAAAAAATTTATGTATACATTTTAGGAGCAGTATTGAGCACCGCTATGGGGACGAGTTCAGAAAACTCAAAGTCTCCATTAACCATGTAGCCCACGTGGATTGAAAGGGTCATATTTTTTAGATGATTACTTAATGTTTTTTAGCATAGAATATTGGATTCCATTAAGTGGAGAAGTTCTATACCCCAGAAAAGTGTTGGACAATTTTGGCAGCATCGGCGAGACGCTATATCATCACATAACTCATTATGATGGTTATTGGTTAGAGAATCTCTCAACCCATTTATTTTTTATTTTTTTTACTGAGATATTATTGTATTTTTCAATACATCGAGCTATTATATACTGTTTTAAATGCTTTATATAAATTGCATCTTTATTGTTATTTTATTTCTACATTGAGTTGAGTATCTCTGAGTTGAGTAGAGCCGAGGTGAGTATGTTTCCTTTTATTAGTTCAAGCTTGCAATTTATGTTTATATTTCCCCTCTCACACTTGTATATTCCATGTACTTATGCTATTTGGCTTGCATCTTTTATGATGTAGATGTAGGTAACCAGGACCAACATTCAACACTTCTTTGATCCAGTCGAGTTCTGAAATCATTTGGTGAGCCTCCTTGCTTTCTGGAGGACCCCCTTTATTATGCTTTGGTTATTTAGTTCTATTAGAATGATCGTAGTTCTTGTCACAATCCCTCATATTATTTAGAGGATTCATAGATATATACACACTAGTTCTAAAGTCTTTTCATTTTCATTTCATTTATGTTGAGACTTGAGTTGCCACTTTGGCTAGTTGAATGTTTATTTTTAAAATATTCTAAGTTATCATATTGAGTTACAATTACTTTTAAAGTGCTTTTATTATGATTAAGTCTTCCGTTAATAATTAAGCCAGACCAAGGGTTTGTGTGGGCGAGTAGTGGTTCTCGAGAGCCAATTGCATCTAGGGTATAGGCTCAAAGTGTGACAAAGAGTATTATAAATACAAATAATACATACTGGTAGACATCATTCAACTTAATCAACCGATACATGCAACTTGGAGATAAAAATATTTGTAATGTACCATCAGGTTATTTCCACTGATTTATTATATTTTAGTGTTTAGATCTTTTTTTACTGCAGTCTCAATAAATTTATGATTTGTTGAGACTGATAGTTTGATTTTCTGATTGTTCATTTGGGTTTTGTTTGAGTTTTTGTATTATGGAGCCTTTCAAACTTGAATGATTGACTTTGGTAAGAAATTTAGATAGACGACCTTAGAATGGAATTTTGATGGTCTCCTTAGATGTGAAACGTCTAGTTTGTCTAGAATGACTTTGTGATTATTTCTCTCAAAACTTTTTCAACGCTTTAGATCTGGAATGTTGAATTTGGTCTTGTCGGACGTTTTGGTTTGGGTCTCGGGGTCTTCATTTCAATTTTGAACACTTTGTTACTTTCTTTGTAATATTTAAAGTGTTAAATTTATGCAAAATATTTAGTAAATGACCTCTTATTATTGTATTATTGATTATATTGTATCTGTAATAATGTTTAGAATAAAATTTTACATACAATTTGTGTTTACGGGACTCCAGATTAGTCCGGAGCATCAAAATCAAAGTTTAGCCTGTGTTGGTACTGGTGCAACTGCTTAATCGGTTTTCCAACCGCTTTGGATATGTTTGAAAAACCTTGACTTACTCACTCGAATGTTAAATCTTCATAATTCTTTTCATTGCCTAAGATGTTGTTTTTTCTTATGTTATCCTTGTTGAGTTGGCTAGAGTATTTTGGGTTTGAGGCTTTGATTGAGAATCAATTGATTCTAGGTTAATTTTTGTGCTTTAGGTGTGAGGTATTGAGGTCTTATGAATTATGTAAATTTGATGATGTTGTTTGGATGCCGATGATGGTATGCATTGAATTGATTTCTTATTCTCATGTGATTATAGTATGACCCCGATGCATGCATTATTCTCAACATCTTCATTGAGAAGTAGGATTTTTGCTCACATTACTTCGAACTCATCTTTTTATGGGAGTTGTAATACCTTTAATGCTTTATAAATAGACTTGAAATATAGAGGCATCAAGGATGCACTGAAATTTTACTTGATCAGTGTGAGAGTTGCGATCCTTTTGATATTGGCTCTTCTATTTATCTTTGGTCCTCAAGATAAATTAGATCCGACCAGATCGATTATGTTAAACCTACACTGGGACCATAAAGGTATATACAAAGTGTGATCCATTGAACATAAAGAGCGAGGCATATGGGTCCTACCTGGTTGTTAGATGCATGATATATGTGTATATACCTTCGCGCTGATGGTACTACTACTTTTATTGAACAACTCGAATTCATATATATTGACTATCAACAACATAATTGGTTTTTATTTGTACTTGTTTGTTTTATTGGGTGCTGTATGGGTGTAGTTTTTTTATTGCTTACCTTCTGGGCATATAAGGGCTCGACAAGGTTATTGGTTGATTTATTGTGTACTTGAGGCAATATAAAGGGCAATCCTTTGTTTGAAGGTAGATATATCTTTTGTTCTCTTCTAATTGACATTTTCTTTATGTAGGGTATGTTTTACGAATGACCTTCTTGGCTTTTATGTGATATTTGTGGTTATTCCAATTAATATACCTTTGACTAGTTGTCATCCTTAGTTGAGTTTTGCTGTAAATTAGGTTTTTGGCCTTACACCTCTGGGTACGTCCCCCTAGTTTATTTACCTTCTTCATTTATCCTCTTTTCCTTTATTAATTTATTTCCTACTACGACTTCCTAGTTATTGCTTTGAATACTTGTGATATATGCTCCCTTCTTACTTATTTTTATGCTTACTTTATCTTTGGAGCTTAGTCGGCCTATACCTACTGAGTTCCACTTGTTGGTACTCATATTGCCATTCTGCACCCTATAGAGTTTTCCCTACTGATTAGGATCTCGTGCGAAGAAGCTCTTGGGATTCAGGGATTGGGGTGAGCTACTGACATTTGGAGTTGCCTATCTCCCTTTGTTTTGAATAGGATTGGTTCAGCCACAAGAAGGATTGGTGTAGGTTCCCTTAACGATAGTTTGGGTTGTGACATCAATATTTTAGCCCACGATTATTATTCTCAACTTCATCATTATTCAGTGTTCAATATTATCGTATGCCAAATGAAGGATTGCTTGGGATTAGTAGTTGTTATGATTTTCGGCCACACCCAAGGTGTAAAATCGAGGAATGACACTTTAGTATATTAAGATCTGTAATAAAAATTAAAGGCGAACATATAATTTTCAAGTTTATGATACCTGATGTGAGGTTAAATATACATATTATTAATGATTATTTGTCTTACATTTAATATTTTTATTTTTTCTTTTTGAGCATGAATTTGATGGAGTGTTCTTAATAGTATATCTTATTTGTAAGATTAAATTCATGTAAAATAAAGAAGTTTGAAGCCACATCGAATTAAAGATGAAAGATCATGAATATAACTTAATAGATTAAATTGAATATACATTATACACACACAAATTGAAGGCGCCAGCGTTTCTCACGGAGCCAAATTCTTTTGTTTTGAGTTTTTTAATTTGTTTTTGACTCTATTATTTTATTTAGGGTATCCTACATTTATAAATTGTCCACAAGAGTAGATTATTGAGGGAATGATACTTTGCAGAGAAAAGTAATTATACTTTTGAGGGTTCTTTTCTTCTTTTCCTTTTTTAGATATTAGTAGATAAAGACCATGTTATGGTGTTGTGGCTATGGATGATTGTTTAGTATTGAATTTTATGGATTGGAGTTGGTTCTCACATAAATTGGTCTTTTGTTCTTTATTTATTATTTTGTGATTGGGCACCATTGAAATAAACTCATTATTAAAATTGAACTCGGGAGAGGAATAAGAGGATAAAATGTGAGATTATAGGAGCATGATCATATCTAGAAATTAACATTGATTTGTGTATAGGATAGGTTTATACCTAGAGACCTTGCTTGATCACTAAACAATATGAAATTTAATGCGCCACACCTGTTCAGTCTATCCCCACTCAACAATGTAATTATATTGCCAATTGTGGTAGACGATTAGAGATCGGGAGACTATGATCATCATTCAACCTTGTAAATCAACAACTGATAACCAATTGAAGTCAATAGAAGAAAATGCTTTGAATGACTTCTATGTAAACTACAACCCTGAAATTTTCTCTAATCATAGTAATGTAATATTAGTATTTAAATCTTTTATTTATGAATCAAATTCTTTTGACTCTCTTCAATAAGTAGTTAAACTAGTACAATTTAGTAAAAAAGAAATTAATCAAAAAAAGTCTCCCGAGTTCAATGATTCGGTTCTCTTAAAGCCACACATTACTTGCATGATCACGTACACTTGCCTGTGTAATTTAAAGCAACAATTTCCATAGAGATCTTAAGATTATCCTATATAATAATAATGATAAGAATTATATTCATATTCAAATAATTATTCACAAATAATTAGCGGATTTTAAAACTCAAGTACCACAATAGATTTATCCGTGTATTAATCTGGGTGAAGGAAATGAAATATTATGTGTTCATTATAATAAGATAAAATGTTCTGTATGTTTCATTATAAAAAAAGCGATAATGCCCAAGTACCCCCTCAACCTATGTCCGAAATCTCAGAGACACACTTATACTATACTAAGGTCCTATTACCCCCTGAACTTATTTTATTAATAATTTTTTACCCCTTTTTAGCTTACGTGGCACTATCTTGTGGGCCCAATGATGACTGACTTTTTTTTTCGAACTAGTGCCACGTGGGCTAAAAAAGGGTAGAAAATTACATATAAAATAAGTTTAGGGGGGTAATAGGACCTTAGTATAGTATAAGTGTGTCTCTGGGATTTCGGGCATAGGTTGAGGGGTACTTGGGTATTTTCCCTTAAAAAAAAGAGATATTCTCTTATACCTTAAACATGTCTTAATTTTGACTCTTAACAAGGACATGTCCACAATCCTAAGACACAATGTGGTTTACATCCACAAGATCATCTACCCATATAAATATTGTCTTTCTTGAAAGAAAATTTTCTCAATATTTTTACATGATATACACATTTTCGATCATAACAAAGCATAAATCCAAGTTTACAAGAATGAGGATTATAATCTTTTGTTGTTCGACACTGTTGATCTTCTCCCAATACCATACATGATTATAAACCTATATCACAACAAAATAAATATTAATGTTATTGATTCAATAAATTCATCGACAATACATAGTATTTAAACATAGTTTCTTCAAGTTACTACTACTATGTTTATAATGATGTTCAATCAATTAATATCGATATGATCTTGTGATTAGGGTCAAACTTGTAAACTTCAAATTAATAACAAATGAAAAAAACTATTTTCTAATTTGCACTCTCTACATCAAAATACTGTGGGGCACTAAATTTAATAAAATAAAGTTTGAAAATATTTCATAATATTTGTACGGGTATAAGAGATTCGGCAACGACAATTGCCTCGTAGATCCATATAGTCAATCAAAACACCAAGATTATCACTAAACTATGAAATTAATTTTTATGTTTAACTAACTAATAATTTGATGCATATCCTAGTGAGAAATTAAATAGATCTAAATGTACCCTTACAAAATTAACAAGTATCCAAATACCTTATTTGTGTTCCACTAAATCAATGAAATCAGACTCATTCTTCTATGACAAAAAAATTGATATAGGGATAAAATATATTTGAGACAAAATGTAATAATATGGATCAATAGGTAAACATATAAAAGTGTAATACAAATCTCAAACCTTTTTTTATATACATATGTCTGTACATAACTTATGACAACATGTGTATATGTATAAAGAAAAAAAATTAGTGACATATAATATAGGATAAAATGAGAAGTATAGAGGAAGAGAGATAAGACGAGGAAAAAAAGAAAAGAAACTTAATTGAGTAGAATAAACATAGAGAGAAGAGTGTATACAATGGTTGATTCCTTCTTCATCTTCTTTACAACTTCACTATATCTCCAATATCAATAATAATATTTTTATTTTGTATATTGATTGAAAACACAATTCATAATATATATAAGACATAGGTGGTAAACCAACTTGCCAAGTGAATTCAATCAATAAATTTTCAAATCTAGAAAAGTTAAGCAAATTACAAATTAATAGCAACTAGTCAATTATCCTATGGAAGTTGGAAAGTAAAACTAATTAGCCTTTGGACTTATTATTTAGTGCTTAAATAAGAATCATATTTATGAAACTCATATGGTTCACATCCAATTTTGACTGATTAAAACTTAATTTGATTACTATTTGATGAAATACATATTTTTAAAATTAATTTCTTTTATTTATATATGTAAACTTTTATATAGATTATTAGTCTAACTTATTAGTACTAATATTCATAATCTATAATAATTCATCCTTTATTTATTACTATTTGTCTCCTTCGATGTGTCGACTTCAGCATAGGCATTTCAAAAAAAAGTTTAAAAAAAATATTGTTTGGTTTTATTATAATTAAATATTGTTCTCTTTTCTTTAGAAATTATGATACCCTCTTTAACTTTGGCGTTTAATTTTAAATTCATATATACTTTAGTTGTAACTTTATTATTTAAAAATCCCTAATATCAATATAAATTTTATAACTACTTTGGATAAAAATATCAGTTGTAGATAAAGAAAATTGTGACTCAAATGTGAGACTCAACAAATAATAAAGCTAACACGCTATTTACATATAAAAATACTCTTAACTCAATTTTAAAACGAATTCCTTTTGTTTCGAGTTACTATAACACCCAAAATATTTCTAAGTTAAGACTGGAATCATTCTTTATTTACTACTAGGGTCATATTGGGTGATTCTAGGTTAGTTTTTATTTTTTAGGTGTGAGGTATTGTGGTCTTATGCCTTCTGTGATTTGTGATTTGGATGTTAATTATTATTTGGATGCTGGTGATGGTATGCATTGCATTGGTTTCTCATTCTCACGTGATTATAGTATGACCTTGGTGCATCATTGGTTCTCAGCATCTTTTGTGAGAAGTAGTGTTTCTGCACAAATTACTTTTAAGTGATCTTTCTATGGGAGTCGTACTAGCTTTACTACTTTATAAGTGGACTTTGAAATAAATAGGCATCGAGGATACACTCACTTTTTACTTCATAGATCGGAGAGTTACCAACCCTTTGTTCTATTTTATCTCTGGACACCATAACAGAGCGGATTTAACCAGATCAATTATGTATGACCTGGATTGGGACCATGCAAGTATATGTAGATGTGTGATCCATTGAACATAAATAAGGAGGCACATGGGTCCTACGTGGTTGTTGGGGGAAGGAAGAAGGTTTACATACCTTGGCACGAAGCAGTTTGCACTATCCGTACTACTAATTATATTGCATAAGTCACATAAATATACATTACTTACCACCATAATTACTGTTTGTTGTTTGACTTGTTTCATTAATGGTTGAGCGTATGGGTTTAATTTGTTGTTTTGTACCTTCTGGCATATAGGGGCTCGATAATGTTATTGTTTGATTGATTGTGTAGTAGAGGTAGTATAAAAGATGGTCCCTTTTTTGATGGTATATACTGCCTTTGTTCTATTCTAATTGACATTTTCTAGGTGGGGTTTGCTTTAGAATGGGCTTCTTGGATTTTATGTGATATTTGTGGTTAATCCAATTAGTATGCCTTCAACTAGTTTCCATCCTTAGTTGAGTATGATTGTAAATAGTTTTTTGTCCTAGCGCATTCGGGTGCGCCCCCTTGCTTCATTAACCCTTTTTTCCTTTTATTAGTTTGTTTCCTATTACATTTTCCAGATTATTGCTTTAGTTACTTGTGATATATGCTCTCTTCTTACCTGTTGTCTATGCTTGCTTTTTCTTTGGAGCTCTGTCGGCTTATGTCTACTAAGTGCCACTTATTTGTACTCATACTACACATATGCAGCTTGCAGATCATACCACAAGTTCTCACCACCGATTTGGGTCTCGTGCAAAGTAGCTCTTGGGAGTCGGGGACTGGAGTGAGGTCTTGACATTTAGAGTTGCCTATCTCCCTCCGTTTGTCTAGGACTAGTCTTCATTTTGTTTTCAAAGAAATTTTTATATTTATATTTATTATTATTATTGTTGTTGTTGTTGTTGTTATTGTTGTTGTTATTGCACTCCTATTTTGATTAGTTGCTCAAATACCGACTAATACCAGGTCTTAAGGTTTATTTTCTATATTGATTTGATTCTCTGTTACCTTTAATTTGCTTTTTATCATCAGTGAGAAGTAGTATATTCCATCATAACCTAAGATTTTGAGTCTTGACAGATTGGTATCAGAGCTCTAAGCTCGTCGTTATCGCTGGGTATCGGAGTAAGTATCTAGTAAAATCTTGCGTATTGGTGCGGAGACATTTGTATCCTATCTTTTGGAGGCTATATGGCATTCTTAGGAAATACCATTTTTGATTCCTTATTGCGTGTAATTAATTCAATTATTCTCTAAATACTTTCTTCCTTGAAATCACTCTTTCATATAGATGGATAACACGAAGTGTTCGATGGACGCAGATCGGATGTCAACTTGTATCACAAAGGTTTTGATTCTTGGTCAAGACACTAGGGATGTTCAACGACAACTAGAGGAATTGGGGGGAGGTCAGGTTCCTACAGACTTAGTGTCCACCTCGGCTCCTTGATATTTAGACTTGGGAGTTTTGAGTGTCTTTGAGGATACTCCACGGCTTAGCGTTGTTCTTCGTAAAAATAGCGACTTACATACTAGAGTTGGGTTATTAGGTATCCAGTTGGGTTTACTGACAGTTTTTGAGTACATGATCGAGTTTCTCAACTGTGCCGGACATACTTCCATATTATTTTCTATAGAGAGAGATCTGACCGAGTGATTTATTAGAGGATTCACTTTCCCACTCTGTCTAGCATTAGATAACTTGATAGCAGCTAGATCTACTCTTCCCCTGGTAGTTAGTCATACGATGGACGTGGACTATACGTGTATTGAGATTTGTAGAGGTAGCGGTAAAGGGACTTGCCATTAGTAGTGTGGTAATAACATCTTACTTAAGGTAGGTATCATCTGAGTGAGGGCCATCCTAACTCTTGACCTATCGAACCCATGGCACCTCAGGTTGCAGGTGGTTTTGTGGCAGGTTATGGTACCTACGGTGGACAGAGTTCATAACAAACCTATTAAGATTAGTATACTGAGCATTCAAGTTCTGGGGTTCACTTTATTTTAGGCGGGCCACCTCGTCAGGTCACTTTTGGTAGGAAGTGTTATTCATGTGGTGAGTTGGGACATTTTGCTTAGGGGTGCCCTGCCTTTACATAGTGCATGTGACATGCTCAACATTTTAAGGTCCCTAGGGCCCTGGTACATTAGCTAGGGATGGTCCACAGAGTGTTAGAGGTGATATCCAATTTGACAAAAGTATCTAGGACAACTCGTCGCATCCTTCAGCCCAGACTTTAGCCTGTGTGAGTTGCCTTACTTGTGGGGAGATTGGACATTAGTCTACAGAGTTTCCATGATGTGGGACCGTTGCACAATCATCTTAGTTAGGACAACCTCGTAGATTTGTAGCATTTCTGGTTAGAGGTGGTGCCCTGGGTATTACAGGTAGTAATGCATATATTCTGTTCGAAATTAGACATGTTCCATTCTAAACTTCTACAGGATGTCCGAGGGAAGAGTTTCCTGGTATCACTAGTATAATTGCAATTTTCTACAGGCAAACCTAGGGCTGAGGCTACAGACAGACCAATGTTTCTGTTTCTTTATTTTGTTGATTTGTTTTATTTGGTGTATAAAATTGCATGTTCTACATTTATTTTTAGCTATTTAAACCTGTGATCTGTGCCCATAAGCTTAAAATTTAAGCATCATATAACCATTCTAATGTTTTGATATGTGTACATGCAAAGAAAATTAATATAGTGATTGCTGATTGACAAGTGTCTATTAGTTGTTACCAGCACAGTTAGAACTTCATATATTATGGAGGAGAAAACATAAGTAGTTATTATCTAAAATACAATTACTACAAAAAATTGGTAAACAACACTATGTATAAAATGAAAAGATGAAACAAATTATAAGTTATAAACTAAAATTTTCAACCGTAGAATGTACAATGTTGTCCCTTCCAACTCTTTACCTAGATGCTGAACCAATGACCTGCTTTTTACGCCTTTCTCAAGCACCGTGCTTGTAGCATATAGTTGCCATCTTGCGCTGCTTAAATAGCCCTCTTTTGCTATTTATTAGCTCCATATGCGTTCATCCCTACTATTGTTGGAGCTAATGTATATTTTGTTAGAGCTAACTATATACTTAGACGTTCTATTGTTTGACTTCCTGAACACACCATTTGAGTTACCTAAGAATTTTTCTTCTTCCCTTACCTACTTAAGTTTTCGAGTTACTAGCATATTTGAGAACATAAGTGAGTCTTAGATTTTTCATCTACCAAACTTACATGTGCTGAAATACGGAAACAATTCTTTATTAATAGGAAATTAGCCTAATTTCAATTAGAGTTTTAGTGGAAGAATTTTAAAGTTGGACTTTTGTTATACTGGCTTATTTGGGAAAATAGTTGATTCAATTGGCAAACCAATTTTCTTTGGTATATTTATCTCTCTTTAAACCATGTATTATTCTCGATTCCAGAATTCATTTGGCAACCTTGAACATAAGTGAAGAAGCTCAAAATTATGAAGAGAAAACAGTAACTGCTTTAGAGTGATACTCATTGAGATTAGATCTCTCTTTTGTTTTTGATTAGATCCCTATTCTTTAAGGCCTACTGTTGTTATAGATAACATATAAATTTTGTTGGAGCCAACTAGCTATATACTTAAGGTTCTGTTGTTGACTTCTTGATTACATAATTTGAGTTACTAAAGAATTTTTCTTCTTCCCTTATATACAAAAGTATTAGACGCACCAACATGTTTGAGAACATGTGGGTATCAGGTTTTTCATCTAACAAACAAGCAAGTGTTTTTGATTGGAAGAGAATTATTTATTACCAGGAATATGGTCTAGTTTCAATTGGTGTTTTAGTAAAAGTATTTTAGAGTTCGACTTTTTGTCACTAGTCTTATAGGGATGTTACATGTTGCAATTGGCAACCTTCAATCTCTTAGGTCTTTAGATCTCTCTTTAAACCATTTTATCGGTCTTGATTCTAGGCACCTTACTTCAAGCAGAGAGTTGACACTTTCAGGTAACAACTTCACTTGTAATAATCCGTCAACTATCTCAAAATTTAACAAAATCATTCACTTAGACCTCTCTTCCATTCCAACAGTTTCCAAGTCTTGATTCCAGAATCCATATAGGCAATCATACAGTTGACACTTTAAGGTAATAACTTCACCGGTAATGTTCCCTCGACTATCAGAATGCTTACAAACTTAACTACTAAACTTTCTCTTCCAATAATTTTGAAGGCTCGATTCCGGGCATTGTAATATGTTAAGTATGCTAGATAATCTGATTTCCTAGACTGAATACTTAGATATTTATAGGTGAATGTTTTAAAAGTCTCTGTCTTTCTGTATAAAACACAACAAAAGAACTGCAAATCATAAGAAAGACGACAATCCTCTGAGGTGAAAAAATATATTAAGGACCCCTTTTATTATAGATTATCATCTCAAACACTTCATACAAAAAGGAAAACTTTCAAATTTGGAACGACATTTGTCCTCCCTTTGCATCCTTCTTTTTGCAAGGCCTTTCATGTGCTTTCTCTCGTATCATGTTCACACGATCACCAAACTTTTGGTGTTCCTCATTTGATTAAAATCTCAAGGGGTTTTACAAGCAATGCAAGCTAATTTAATAGTTTTAGTATAATTACTGTCAAATTATAAGAATGTAATATTCAGACTTTTGCTATTTTATTGATTTATTTTGAGGCTTAGAGTAATTTTTGTTCATTCTCTAAGTTTTAGTTGGAATTGTTATATGCTATATGATTTAGAATTTTATGCATTGATCAGTGGTCTGGTTATGACATAAACATTTTAACCCATCATTATCATTCTTGGCTTCCAGATTACTTAGTTTTGTATCTTATAGTATGTCAAACCAGGCTTACTTTGGATGAGCAATGATTTTGATTTTTGGTAGACTCGAGGAATCACACTTTTAGTATATTAATATTTGCAACATAAATTTAAACGTGAACCTAGAATTTTGAAGTTAATGATTTTCATAAAGATCTTAAGATAATCCTACATGATAATAATTGTATTCAAAGTGAAATAAATTATTCAAAAATAATAAGTAGATTTCTTAATCTCATATGATCCCATCAGTAACATGATAGATTTATCCCTGTATAAACTGGAGTAAATGAAATGAAAGTATCAAATTGGCAGACAATGTGTTCATTATCATAAGAAAAAAAATCTTCTCTAAGTTTTTATTAATATAAGATGAATTACTCTCGTATACATCAAACATGTCTTAAATTTGTCTCTCAACAACAAGGGCATGTACACAATCCAAGGACGCAATGTGGTTTACATCCACAAGAACATTTACCCATATAAACATTGTCTTTCTTGAAAGAAACATTTCTCCTTATTTTGTCACTACATACACATTTTCCATCAAAACAAAGCACATATCCAATTATACACAAATCAGGACTACAATCTTTTGATGTTCGACACTGTTGATCTTTTCCCAATACCATACATTGTTGTAAACCTACATAAAAAAAATAAAATAAATGTTAATATCATTAATTCAAGTAAATCCACTGACGAATACATAAAAAATTAAACATATATCGTTTCTTCAAGTTAGTACTACTATGTTTATCATGAAGTTCAATCAATTAATATCAATATGATCGTGTGGTCATACTCGAACTTGTAAACTTCAAATGAATAACAAATGAAAAGCACATACTTTTTTAGATTGCACTTTGAATGTGGGTACTAAATTTAACAAAAGGAATAAAGTTGTAAAATCTTTCATTTTATTTGTATGCCTCTACCAGGCTTTGCTATGACAATTGCCTCAGTGGAGCCTTAGCCAATCAAAGTATCTAGATTTAACCAACACTATCTAATTAGTTTTTATGTCTCTGCATAAATTTGATGTCTATCTAGTGAGAAATTAAATAGATCTAAATTGGGTTTCAGTAAATCTGCGTGTGTGGAAAATTTTAATTACATACAATATATGAAGAGAAAAATGAGAGGGACTGGAATAGAGGGAAAGAGAAGATGAAGGTGAAAGAAAAGAAAACCTAACCGAGCAAACACAACACACAAACAAGAGTGAATACAATAGTTGAATCCTTCTTCATCTTCTTTACAACTTTACTATATCTCAAATCTTCAATGATATTAATTTTATTTATTTTGTATATTGATTCAAAACACAAGTCCTAATATATATAAGACATGATTGGTATACCAACTTTCCAAGTGAATTCAATTAATAAATTTTTAAATCTAGAAGTAGGTAAATTACAAATTAAATGTAACTAGACAACTATTCTATGGAAAGTGGAAAAGAAAATTAATTGTCTTTTGGACTTGTTATTTAGTACTTAACTAGGAATCAGACTTATGAATCTATGTTGGTTACACCAATTTTGACTAACTTATATCTCATATTTATTACCATCTGATTAGATAAATATTTGTAAATGAATTTCCATTATTTATGTATGTAAATTAGTATATACTTTTTGTCTAAACTATTAGTAGCAATATTCATAATTTTATAATAATTTATCTTTTATTTATCACTATTTGTTTCCACCGACTTATTTACTTTAGCCAGACTATTTTCACAAAAGAATGTTACAGAAGTATTTTTTGGTTATATTTTAATTAAAATATTGTTATATTTTTTATAATTTTGAGATCTGTTTTAAATTTGATATTTAGTTTAAGCTCATATATTCTTTACTTGTAGCTTTATTATTTTTAATATCACTAATATTTATAAAAAAATTATAACTACTTTGAATAGAGATATCAATTATTGATGAAGGAAATTGTGGCCCTACCCGTTAGGTCGTGCAAATACCTACTCTAACACCTAAATAAGAGAAATCTTACCCCCAAACTGAGTACCCATATTTTTGTATTCATGTTGAGCTTTTGACATTCAAATATTTGCACTATGAATGTATAATGTATATTTATTATATAGATATGTTGTATATAGTCATTTTTTTGTATTTAGACACTCTTGTACTAATTACACATGGTCCAAGGTAAGGGCCCTTCTAACCTCATATGAGTAGTCAGGCGTAAAAGACTTTATGAATGGGGTAAAAGAACTTGGGATCATCAATGTCTTCCTTAAAGAATGGGATGAGTCGATTTCTTAGATAGTGTGAAAACACTTCTTGATGTCGAATTCTAAAAACCTGCGAGAGGTAGCTCAATGTCTTAAACCTTGCTCAGTATTTATATATGCTCATACTTAGATTGGGTATTCCCGATCATTTAGCTTCTCTCATTTTTATCTTCTGCACAATATTTTGTTTAAGTATGCGTATGATATGCCAACTCAGTGTTAGCTTAAGGTCACTCTAGATCCTAGGTCCCATGTTTACGTTAAGGGGATAGCCTTGGGGCTTGAAAATAAAATTTTAGCTCAAATTCCAAAATAAACTTTTAAAACTCAAACATAGAAGACTCAAGGTCAATATCGAGAGTGTTAAGCGGTAAATTTCATGGAAAAATAAAAATATGACCAATCGGGTCATTACATCCTAACTCAATTTTAAAATAAATTTCTAGTGCATACAACTACAGTGAACCTTCCCCCAAAGAACTGGTCTAACCAGGTATAAAAACTTTAAATAGGATGCATACTTTTATATTATAGAGACGTAGTTTCCACCATAAAGGACGAAGAGTAAAAGCTACGAGAGATTATTTTCGTCTTCACATCTCTAAGTCCTACAACAAAACTATGACAAATGGCATACCAAGAGTAGTATACTACAAATAATACATACTGGTAGACATCATTGGTCCACCATATAACATCATGCAACTTAATCGACTGAAACATGCAACTTGAAGATAAAAATAATTATAACGTACCTTCAGGTTATTTCTACTATTTTCTAATATTTTAGAGTTTAGAGTTTTTTTATCGCAGGCCTAACAAATTTATGATTTGTCGAGACTGATAGTTTAGTTATCAGATAGTTTGTTTGGGTTTTGTGTGAGTTTCTGTGTTTTGGAGTCTTTGAAACTTGAACGGTTGACTTCGGTCAAAATTTTAGATAGAATACCTTAGATTGGAATTTTGATAGTTTCCTTAGATATGAAACATTGAGTTTGGTCTACAAAGACCTTGTCATTATTTATCTAAGAACTTTTTCAACGCATTAGCTTTGGAATGTTGAATTTGATATAGTAGGACCTTTGTTTTGGGACTCAAGGTCTTCATTTCGATTTTGAACACACATGGTTACTTTCTTTGTAATAGTAAAAGTGTTGACGTTTGGCAAAATATTTGGCGAGCGACCTCTTAATGTTGCATTATTGATTACATTGAGATCTGTACTATTATTGTTTAGAATCAAATTTCACATATGATTTGTCTTCATGGGACTTTGGATGAGTTTGGAGCATTAAAATCAAAGTTTAGCATGTATTGTACTAGTGCAATTGCTTAAGTGGCCTCATGAACGCTTTGGTTATGTTCGGAAAACTGTGAGTTACTCATTCGAATGTTCAATCTTTATAATTCTTTTCATTGCCTAAAAGTTGTTTTTTCTTATGTTATCGTTCTTGAGTTGGTTGGAGTATTTTGTGCCTGAGGCCTTGATTGGTCCATTAAACATGAAGAGGGAGTCACACGGGTATGACCTGGTTGTTAGAGGCATGAGGTAGGTGAATATACCTTGGCACTTGGCACTGATGGTACTACTAATTTTATTGAATATCTCAAAGTCATAAGCATTAACTATCACCATCATAGGTTTATGTTTGTAGTTGTTGGTATTATAGGGGGTTTAGTTTGTTATTATTTACCTTCTAGGCATATAGGGGCTTAATAAGGTTATTGTTTGATTTATTGTGTACTTGAGGAAGTATAAAGGGTGGTCCCTTGTTTGAAGGTAGATACTTCCATTGTTCTCTTTTAATTGACATTCTTTATGTAAAGGTATGATTTGGAATGAACTTATTGGCTTTTAAGTAATACTAGTTTCTGAGAATGCGCATTGCACGTTTGTCGCAAAACACTTAAAACAAATCTTCTATTGCAAATGATAAAATTTATATGACACACACACACACACACACACACACACACATATATATATATACACACACACACACATATATATTATTAGACTTTTTATTTGCTACAAAATAAAAATCAAAGCAATACAATAGAAAACAAAAATAAAAAACTCATAAGTTGAGAATAGAAATTCTTGAAATTTTGAAAGTACTTTACTGATACATGTAGTACTTTAATTTAAAGATAAACTAAATATTATAATGAAAAAATATTTATCTTGAGAAACTAACGATAATACATGAACAATAAAAACTAAATTAATGCATATATTGAATCGCATCATGATCATTCCAAATGTGATTAGAAGTCATAGAACCTTGTATTGATTCAGATGAAAATTAAGAAAGTAAGCAAAAAAAAGGAAAAGGAAGATGGGGTGGGTGTAGAGGATGGGGTTGATATATAAGTACCTAAAACTGAAAAACTGAAGATAGTGGAGAAAAGACTCAAGAAACTGTGAATATTTTAACCAAATGAAATAGCAAAAAGATTTATTTATAACATGATATTAAGAGTAGTAGAAAATACTCTATTTATTATGCGATGTTTGGAGAAGTAGCAGAGATTCACATTATTAAGATATTTGGAGTAGTTGAAAAGACGACCTAAATTATTATGAGATGTTTTTTTTTTCGTTTTTTAAAACACAAATTTAATTTCTGAACTTAATGCATTATACTTACATCCAAAGAGAATGTCAAAAGCCTAAAGCATTGTCATATTAAAAGTAAATGAACTATTTGTTAAATGAACCTGGACTATACTTCATTTAATTTACTCAAATTCATCATTTTTGGATTTTAAAGGAATAATTAAATTGATTTTTTAACATTTTTTTGATATTTTAATTAAGTATAGGGGTAAAATGATAATTTGACTTTTTATTTTGAAGCTTTTAATGTTTAGTTATATGATAAATAAAAAATTTAAACATTAGACGAAATACAAAATACTTGAAAGAACATACCATAAGAACTTTATGTAAAAAAAGAAGAAGAAGATGAGAGTCTTACTTTGTCTAAAACAAATTCAACTACATAATATTGTCGGTAAAAATAAGAAGTGAAAGAGAAAACAAACACATTAGGGATGAATAAATATGAATTGTTGGGGATTGTAATATATAGTAATAGTTTCTTTTATAACTTTTCATTCTGAAATACTTGAACTTCCACCTAGCAAATTAATGTAACCAATTTCATTCATTTGAATGACTTTTTATCTTCCATTATATCTTTATTACAATAATTTAAATTGAATACTTTAAAATTGATTATTTATTAGTTATTAGAATGTACTTTTACATTGTGTACATTAAAAAAAGAAATAATATTTAAATGAAGGATAAAATGGTAATTCAACTTTGAGTTTTGGATCTTCCCACTTATAATATATATAATTTGTGGTTATTCCGATTAATATGCCTTCGACTAGTTGTCATCCTAGGATGAGTTTTGTTGTAAATAGGTTTTTGGCCTAGAACCTTTGGGTACGTCACTTGGTTCATTTACCTGCTTCCTTTATCCTCTTTCCTTGTATCAATTTATTTCCTATTATGAGTTCCTGGTTATTGCTTAGACACTTGTTAGACGTGTTGCCCTGGGTATTACAGGTAGTAGTGCATATATTCTGTTCGAAATTAGACATGTTCCATTCTAAATTTCTACAGGATGTCCGAGGGAAGAGGCTCCTGGTATCGCTAGTATAAATGCAATTTTCTACAAGCAAACCTAGGGAAGAGGCTACAGACAGACCAATGTTTTTGTTTCTTTATTTTGTTGATTTGTTTTATTTGGTGTATAAAATTGCATGTTCTACATTTATTTTTAGTTGTTTAAACCTGTGATCTGTGCCCATAAGCTTAAAATTTAAGCATCATATAACCATTCTAATGTTTTGATATGTGTACATGCAAAGAATATTAATATAGTGATTGCTGATTGACAACTGTCTATTAGTTGTGACCAGCACAGTTAGAATTTCATATATTATGGAGGAGAAAACATAACTAGTTATTATCTAAAATACAATTACTACAGAAAATTGGTAAACAAAGCTATGTATAAAATGAAAAGATGAAAAAAATTATAAGTTATAAACTAAAATTTTCAACCGTAGAATGTACAATGTCGTCCCTTCCAACTCTTTACCAACCTGCTTTTTACGCCTTTCTCAAGCACCGTGCTTGTAGCATATAGTTGCCATCTTGCGCTGTTGAAATAGCTCCATATGCGTTCATCCCTACTATTGTTGGAGATAATGTATATTTTGTTAGAGCTAACTATATACTTAGACGTTCTATTGTTTGACTTCTTGAACACACCATTTGAGTTACTTAAGAATTTTTCTTCTTCCCTTACCTACTTAAGTTTTCGAGTTACTAGCATATTTTAGAACTGTTGAATGCCTTGAATCGGACCCGCTACAAACAGAAAGGACGGGGGCCCTTAATTTTCTGTCAATTCTGTATGTTGGGCCCAAGCCTGTTAGGGCGTAGTTTAGCACTATATATAGACGCTATGGCAAACCCTATTCTGTAACTCTGTTTTTGCCTCTCCATAATAAAACTGCTCCCTCTCTTCCCGTGGACGTAGCCAATTTATTGGTGAACCACGTAAATCTGTTGTCTTATTTTTCTCGTTTATATATTTTCTCGTATTATCTCAAATTTCGCACAACAAATTGGTATCAGAGCCTCTCGGTTAATCGGTGTTCTTGGAGAATTCGAGATGTCTGCTTTGAACGTGAAAATCGACAAATTCACAGGGAGGAACAGTTTCAGTTTATGGCAGATCAAGATGCGGGCTTTGTTGAAACAGCGAGGCTTCTGGGCGCCGTTGTCAAAAGACAAGAACGCCGTCATTACTCCTGAGATGGCGATTCCGGAGGAAAAGGCGCACTCGACGATCATGCTGTGTCTCGCGGATGACGTCATCACGGAGGTCTCGGATGAAGAGACTGCTGCTGGTCTGTGGTTGAAGCTGGAGAGTTTGTACATGACAAAATCTCTAACCAACAAGCTGCTTCTGAAACAACGTCTATTCGGTTTACGAATGGCTGAAGGTACACAACTCAGGGAACACTTAGAGCAATTGAATACTTTGTTATTAGAATTGCGTAATATCGATGTGAAGATCGAGGATGAAGATGCTGCCCTGATTCTGTTAGTATCTCTCCCAATGTCGTTTGAGAATTTTGTTCAATCGTTCATTGTTGGGAAAGATACTGTGTCACTGGAAGAAGTCAGATCGGCCCTTCATAGCAGGGAATTACGGCATAAGGCTAACGGCACAAGTACGGACATACAGCCTTCCGGTCTGTTCACCAGTAGCGGAAAGGGAAGGAAAAACGGCGGAAAGAAAAATAAGCCGATGTCGAAGGGTGCAAAGCCGGATGATGTTTGTAATTACTGCAAGGAGAAGGGACATTAGAAATTTGATTGTCCGAAGAAGAAGAAGCAATCGAAAAAACAATCAGTGTCTGCTGCTGTTGCTGAAGAAGACACCAATTCTGAAGAAGATATTGCCCTAGTTGCGGATGAGCACACTCATCATTCAGATGTGTGGGTTCTTGATTCTGGGGCATCCTATCACATCTGTCCTAGGAGAGAGTGGTTCACGACTTATGAGCAGGTAGACGGAGGCAGTATCTCGATGGCCAACAGTTCTGTCTGCAAGGTGGTTGGGACAGGCTCGATCAAGATAAGGACACATGACGGTAGCTTCTGCACATTGAACGAGGTCAGGCACGTTCCATTGATGACGAAAAATCTGATATCTCTCAGTCTTTTGGACAGCAAGGGATTCAGCTGGTCGGGAAAAGATGGAGTCTTGCGGGTCTGGAAGGGTTCAAATTTGATTCTGAAAGGTGTCATGCGTGGTACTCTGTATTTTCTACAAGGTTCCACGGTTACAGGTTCAGCCCATGTTGCATCGTCAGAATTTCACCAGAAGGATATGACTAAGTTATGGCACATGAGACTTGGTCATATGGGTGAAAGAGGGATGCAAATTCTGTCAAAGGAGGATTTACTTGCTGGTCATAAGGTTAAGAGCCTAGAGTTTTGTGAACATTGTGTTTTTGGAAAACTACATCGCAACAAGTTTCCAAAGGCCATTCATAGAACAAAAGGCACACTTGATTATATCCATTCTGATTGCTGGGGTCCATGCCGTGTTGAGTCTTTGGGAGGCTGCAGATTTTTTGTGTCCATTATTGATGACTACTCAAGGATGACTTGGGTGTACATGATGAAGCATAAAAGTGAAGCCTTCCAGAAGTTCAAGGAGTGGAAAATTTTGATGGAAAATCAAACAGGGAAGAAGATCAAGAGGTTGCGAATTGATAATGGGCTGGAATTCTGTTGGTCTGAATTAGATCAATTCTGTAAGGATGAAGGGATTGCTCGACATCGTACAGTCAGAAATACACCACAGCAGAACGGTGTAGCTGAGCGGATGAATCAAACACTTCTGGAGAGAGCAAGGTACATGCTCTCTAATGCTGGGCTAGATAGAAGATTCTGGGCAGAAGCGGTTAGTACAGCTTGCTACTTAATTAACCGCGGACCACATACAGGCATACAGTGCAAGACACCTATGGAGATGTGGTAAGGAAAAGCTGCTGATTATTCAAATCTGAAAGTTTTTGGTTGTACGGCTTACTATCACGTTAGTGAAGGTAAGTTAGAACCAAGAGCTAAAAAGGGAGTATTTGTGGGCTACGGAGATGGAGTGAAAGGTTTCAGAATCTGGTCTCCAGCAGAAAAGAGGGTTATTATGAGAAGGAACGTTGTCTTTGATGAAAGTTCTTTGCTTAGAACCATTGTGAAGCCTACAACTACGTCAGAAACTGGGAGTCTTGACAAACAGGTGGAGTTTCAAGTCATTCAGAACGAGAGCGATTTAAAGGAACCTGAAGAGGAGGATCAAGAGCCACAGACAGAAACTGATATTCCAGAATCTATGCCATCAGATATCCATCAGAGTATAGCTCAAGATCGGCCAAGGAGGGTTGGAGTTCGGCCACCTACGAGGTATGGTTTTGAGGACATGGTGGGTTATGCACTGCAGGTTGCTGAAGAGGTAGATACATCTGAGCCGTCTACTTACAAAGAAGCCATTTTAAGTTCTGATTCTGAAAAATGGTTTGCCGCTATGGGAGATGAGATGGAGTCCCTACACAAGAATCAGACATGGGATTTGGTCATACAGCCTTCGGGGAGAAAGATTATTACTTGCAAATGGGTTTTCAAGAAGAAGGAAGGGATATCACCAGCAGAAGGAGTCAAGTATAAAGCCAGGGTTGTTGCCAGAGGTTTCAACCAAAGAGAGGGAGTGGACTACAATGAGATCTTCTCACCAGTGGTCAGACATACTTCCATCCGAGTGTTACTAGCGATAGTTGCACATCAGAATCTGGAGCTTGAACAACTTGATGTGAAGACAGCGTTTCTACATGGAGAGTTGGAGGAAGAGATATACATGACTCAGCCGGATGGTTTCCAAGTTCCAGGGAAGGAAAATCACGTCTGCAAGTTGAAGAAGTCCTTATATGGACTTAAGCAGTCTCCAAGGCAGTGGTATAAAAGGTTTGACAGCTATATGGTGAAGTTGGGCTATACTCGGAGCTCATATGATTGTTGTGTCTACTACAATAGGCTCAATGATGATTCATTCATCTATCTGGTGCTTTATGTAGATGATATGTTGATAGCTGCAAAGAAGAAGTATGACATTCAGAAGCTGAAGGGTTTACTTAGTGCTGAGTTTGAGATGAAGGATCTGGGAGCCGCTCGGAAGATTTTAGGGATGGAGATCATTAGAGACAGAGAGAGAAGGAAACTTTTCTTGTCACAGAGAAGCTACATTCAGAAGGTCTTGGCGAGGTTTGGCATGTCTTCATCTAAGCCCATTGATACCCCCAGTGCTGCCAATATCTATCTCACTGCCATGTTCGCTCCACAGTCAGAAGAAGAGAAGGAGTATATGTCACGAGTCCCTTATGCCAGTGCCGTAGGAAGTTTGATGTATGCTATGGTCTGTACAAGGCCAGATTTAACACATGCAGTCAGTGTAGTGAGCAGATTCATGGGACAACCAGGGAGAGAACATTGGCAGGTTGTGAAGAGAATTTTCCGGTACCTTAGAGGTACATCTGACGTTGGTCTCATTTATGGAGGTGATACTCAGTGCTTAGTTACTGGCTATTCTGATTCAGACTATGCTGGAGATGTTGACACAAGAAGATCGATGACTGGCTATGTGTTTACCCTTGGAGGATCTGTCGTCAGTTGGAAGGCAACTTTGCAACCTACAGTGACTTTGTCTACTAC
Organism: Solanum lycopersicum; assembly: GCF_036512215.1. Taxonomy (NCBI): domain Eukaryota; kingdom Viridiplantae; phylum Streptophyta; class Magnoliopsida; order Solanales; family Solanaceae; genus Solanum; species Solanum lycopersicum. The sequence continues at coordinate 54,923,798 of NC_090807.1, forward strand.
GGAAGCGGAGTACATGGCCTTGACAGAGGCTGCAAAAGAAGGGATTTGGTTGAAAGGGCTGGTTAGTGATCTTGGTCTGCATCATGATCAGGCTACGGTGTATTGTGACAGTTTGAGCGCAATTTGTCTAGCCAAGGATCAAGTCCATCATGAGAGAACCAAGCATATTGACGTAAGGTATCATTTTCTGAGAAGTGAGAAGAGAATCAAGGTGAAGAAAGTAGGAACTGCTGATAATCCTGCTGATATGTTCACAAAGCCGGTTCCACAGAGCAAGTTTCAACACTGTTTGGACTTGCTCAACATCAGAAGCTGTTAATTGCCCTGCGGGGCAACTCTGAGGAAGAGGGGGAGGCCTGGCACTATCATAGTGCGTCTGAAGAATCTGTTCGGAGAATTCAAGTCAAGGTGGAGATTTGTTGAATGCCTTGAATCGGACCCGCTACAAACAGAAAGGACGGGGGCCCTTAATTTTCTGTCAATTCTGTATGTTGGGCCCAAGCCTGTTAGGGCGTAGTTTAGCACTATATATAGACGCTATGGCAAACCCTATTCTGTAATTCTGTTTTTGCCTCTCCATAATAAAACTGCTCCCTCTCTTCCCGTGGACGTAGCCAATTTATTGGTGAACCACGTAAATCTGTTGTCTTGTTTTTCTCGTTTATATATTTTCTCGTATTATCTCAAATTTCGCACAACAAGAACATAAGTGAGTCTTAGATTTTTCATCTACCAAACTTACAAGTGCTGAAATACGGAAACAATTCTTTATTAATAGGAAATTAGCCTAATTTCAATTAGAGTTTTAGTGGAAGTATTTTAAAGTTGGACATTTGTTATACTGGAATATTTGGGAAAATAGTTGATTCAATTGGCAAACCAATTTTCTTTGGTATTTAGATCTCTCTTTAAACCATGTATCATTCTCAATTCCAGAATTCATTTGGCAACCTTGAACATAAGTGAAGAAGCTCAAAATTATGAAGAGAAAACAGTAACTGCTTTAGAGTGATACTCATTGAGATTAGATCTCTCTTTTGCTTTTGATTAGATCCCTATTCTTTAAGGACTACAGTTGTTATAGATAACATATAATTTTTTTTGGAGCCAACTAGCTATATATTCTGTTGTTGACTTCTTGAACACATAATTTGACTTACTAAAGAATTTTTCTTCTTCCCTTATACACAAAAGTATTAGACGCACCAACATGTTTGAGAACATGTGGGTATCATATTTTTCATCTGACAAACTAGCAAGTGTTTTTGATTGGAAGAGAATTCTTTATTACCAGGAATATGGTCTAATTTCAATTGGTGTTTCAGTAAAAGTATTTTAGAGTTGGACTTTTTCTCACTAGTCTTATAGGGATGTTACATGTTGCAATTGGCAACCTTCAACCTCTTAGATTTTTAGATCTCTCTTTAAACCATTTTATCGGTCTCGATTCTAGGCAACCTCACTTCAAGCAGAGAGTTGACACTTTCAGGTAACAACTTCACTAGTAATAATACGTCAACTATCTCAAAATTAAACAAAATCATTCACTTAGACCTCTCTTCTATTCCAACAATTTTCAAGTCTTGATTCCAGAATCCATATAGGCAATCATACAGTTGACACTTTAAGGTAATAACTTCACCAGTAATGTTCCCTTAACTATCAGAATGCTGACAAACTTAACTACTAAACTTTCTCTTCCAATAATTTTGAAGGCTCGATTCCGGGCATTTTAATATGTTAAGTATGCTAGATAATCTGATTACCTAGACTGAATACTTAGATATTTATAGGTGAATGTTTAAAAGTCTCTGTCTTTCTGTATAAAACACAACAAAAGAACTGCAAATCATAAGAAAGGCGACAATCCTCTGAGGTGAAAAAATATATTAAGGACCCGTTTTATTATAGATTATCATCTCAAACACTTCATATAAAAAGGAAAACTTTCAAATTTGGAACGACATTTTTCCTCCCTTTGCATCCTTCTTCTTACAAGGCCTTTCATGTGCTTTCTCTCATATCATGGTCACACGATCACCAAACTTTTGGTGTTCCTCATTTGATTAAAATCTCAAGGGGTTTCACAAGCAACGCAAGCTAATTTAATAGTTTTAGTATGATTACTGTCAAATTATAAGAATGTAATATTATGACTTTTGCTATTTTATTGATTTATTTTGACGCTTAGAGTAATTTTTGTTCATCCTCTAAGTTTTAGTTGGAATTGTTATATGCTACATGATTTAGAATTTTAAGCATTGATCAGTGGTATGGTTATGACATAAACATTTTAACCACTCATTATCATTCTCGGCTTCCAGATTACTTAGTTTTGTATCTTATAGTATGTCAAACCAGGCTTACTTTGGATGAGCAATGATTTTGATTTTTGGTAGACTTGAGGAATCACACTTTTAGTATATTAATATTTGCAACATAAATTTAAACGTGAACCTAGAATTTTGAAGTTAATGATTTTCATTAAGATCTTAAGATAATCCTAGATGATAATAATTGTACTCAAAGTGAAATAAATTATTCACAAAGAATAAGTAGATTTCTTAATCTCATATGATCCCATCAGTAACATGATAGATTTATCCCTGTATAAACTAAAGTAAATGAAATGAGAGTATCAAATTGGCAGACAATGTGTTCATTATCATAAGAAAAAAAATCTTCTCTAAGTTTTTATTATTATAAGATGAATTACTCTCGTATACATCAAACATGTCTTAAATTTGTCTCTCAACAACAAGGACATGTACACAATCCAAGGACGCAATGTGGTTTACATCCACAAGAACATTTACCCATATAAACATTGTCTTTCTTGAAAGAAACATTTCTCCTTATTTTGTCACTACATACACATTTTCCATCAAAACAAAGCACATATCCAATTATACACAAATCAGGACTACAATCTTTTGATGTTCGACACTGTTGATCTTTTCCCAATACCATACATTGTTGTAAACCTACATAAAAAAATAAATTAAATGTTAATATCATTAATTCAAGTAAATCCACTGACGAATACATAAAAAATTAAACGTATATCGTTTCTTCAAGTTAGTACGACTATGTTTATCATGAAGTTCAATCAATTAATATCAATATGATCGTGTGGTCATACTCGAACTTGTAAACTTCAAATGAATAACAAATGAAAAGTACATACTTTTTTAGATTGCACTTTGAACGTGGGTACTAAATTTAACAAAAAGAATAAAGTTGTAAAATCTTTCATTTTATTTGTATGTCTATACCAGGTTTGGCTATGACAATTGCCTCAGTGGAGCCTTAGCCAATCAAAGTATCTAGATTTAACCAACACTATCTAATTAGTTTTTATGTCTCTGCATAAATTTGATGTCTATCTAGTGAGAAATTAAATAGATCTCAATTGGGTTTCAGTAAATTTGCGTGTGTGGAAAATTTTAATTACATACAATATATGAAGAGAAAAATGAGAGGGACTGGAATAGTGGGAGAGAGAAGATGAAGGTGAAAGAAAAGAAAACCTAACCGAGCAAACACAACACCCAAACAAGAGTGAATACAATAGTTGAATCCTTCTTCATCTTCTTTACAACTTTACTATATCTCAAATCTTCAATGATATTAATTTTATTTATTTTGTATATTGATTCAAAACACAAGTCCTAATATATATAAGACATGATTGGTATACCAACTTTCCAAGTGAATTCAATTAATAAATTTTTAAATCTAGAAGTAGGTAAATTACAAATTAAATGTAACTAGACAACTATTCTATGGAAAGTGGAAAAGAAAATTAATTGTCTTTTTGGACTTGTTATTTAGTACTTAACTAAGAATCAGACTTATGAATCTATGTTGTTGACACCAATTTTGACCAACTTATATCTCATATATATTACCATCTGATTAGATTAATATTTGTAAACGAATTTCCTTTATTTATGTATGTAAACTAGTATATACTTTTTGTCTAAACTATTAGTAGTGATATTCATAATTTTATAATAATTTATCTTTTATTTATCACTATTTGTTTCCACCGACTTATTTACTTTAGCCAGACTATTTTCACAAAAGAATGTTACAGAAGTATTTTTTGGTTATATTTTAATTTAAATATTGTTATATTTTTTATAATTATGAGATCTATTTTAAATTTGATATTTAGTTTAAGCTCATATATTCTTTAGTTGTAGCTTTATTATTTTTAATATCACTAATATTTATAAAAAAATTATAACTACTTTGAATAGAGATATCAATTATTGATGAAGGAAATTGTGGCCCTACCCGTTAGGTCGTGCAAATACCTACTCTAACACCTAAATAAGAGAAATCTTACCCCCAAACTGAATACCCATATTTTTGTATTCATGTTGAGCTTTTGACATTCAAATATTTGCACTATGAATGTATAATGTATTTTTATTATATAGATATGTTGTATATAGTCATTTTCTGTATTTAGACACACTTGTACCGATGACACATGGTCCAAGGTAAGGGCCCTTCTCACCTCATACGAGTAGTCCGGCATAAAAGACTTTATGAATGGTGTAAAAGAACTTGGGATCATCAATGTCTTCCTTAAAGAATGGGATGAGTCGATTTCTTCGATAGTGTGAAAACACTTCTTGATGTCGAATTCTAAAAACCTGCGAGAGGTAGCTCATTGTCTAAAACCTTGCTCAGTATTTATATATGCTCATACTTAGATTGGGTATTCCCGATCATTTAGCTTCTCTCATTTTTATCTTCTGCACAATATTTTGTTTAAGTATGCGTATGATATGCCAACTCAGGGTTAGCTTTAAGGTCACTCTAGATCCTAGGTCCCATGCTTACGTCAAGAGGATAGCCTTGGGGCTTGAAAATCAAATTTTAACTCAAATTCCAAAATCAACTTTTAAAACTAAAACATAGAAGACTCAAGGTCAATATCGAGAGGGTTAAGCAGTAAATTTCATGGAAAAACAAAAATATGACCAATCGGGTCATTACATCCTAACTCAATTTTAAAATAAATTTCTAGTGCGTACAGCTACAGTGAACCTTCCCCCAAAGAACTGGTCTAACTAGGTATAAAAACTTTTAATAGGATGCATACTTTTATATTATAGAGACGTAGTTCCCACCATAAAGGACGAAGAGTAAAAGCTACGAGAGATCATTTTTGTCTTTTCATCTCTAAGTCCTACAACAAAACTATGACAAATGGCATACCAAGAGTAGTATACTACAAATAATACATACTGGTAGACATCATTGGTCCACCATATAACATCATGCAAATTAATCGACTGAAACATGCAACTTGAAGATAAAAATAATTATAACGTACCTTCAAGTTATTTCTACTATTTTCTAATATTTTAGAGTTTAGAGTTTTTTTATCGCAGGCCCAACAAATTTATGATTTGTCGAGACAGATAGTTTAGTTATCAGATTGTTTGTTTGGGTTTTGTGTGAGTTTCTGTGTTTTGGAGTCTTTGAAACTTGAACAGTTGACTTCGGTCAAAAGTTTAGATAGACGACCTTAGATTGGAATTTTGATAGTTTCCTTAGATGTGAAACATAGAGTTTGGTCTACAATGACCTTGTCATTATTTATCTGAGAACTTTTTCAACGCATTAGCTTTGGAATGTTGAATTTGATTGAGTAGGACCTTTGTTTTGGGACTCAAGGTCTTCATTCCGATTTTGAACACATGGTTACTTTCTTTGTAATAGTTAAAGTGTTGACGTTTGGCAAAATATTTGGCAAGCGACCTCTTAATGTTGCATTATTGATTACATTGAGATCTGTACTATTATTGTTTAGAATCAAATTTCACATATGATTTGTCTTCATGGGACTTTGGATGAGATTGGAGCATTAAAATCAAAGTTTAGCATGTGTTGTACTAGTGCAATTGCTTAAGTGGCCTCGTGAACGCTTTGGTTGTGTTCGGAAAACCTTGAGTTACTCATTCAAATGTTCAATCTATATAATTCTTTTCATTGCCTAAAAGTTGTTTTTTCTTATGTTATCGTTCTTGGGTTGGTTGGAGTATTTTGTGCCTGAGGCATTGATTGATCCATTAAACATGAAGAGGGAGTCGCACGGGTCCTACCTGGTTGTTAGAGGCATGAGGTAGGTGGCACTTGACACTGATGGTACTACTAATTTTATTGAATATCTCAAAGTCATAAGCATTGACTATCACCATCATAGGTTTATGTTTGTAGTTGTTGGTATTATAGGGGGTTTAGTTTGTTATTATTTACCTTCTAGGCATATAGGGGCTTAATAAGGTTATGGTTTGATTTATTGTGTACTTGAGGCAGTATAAATGGTGGTCCCTTGTTTGAAGGTAGATACTGCCATTGTTCTCTTTTAATTGACATTCTTTATGTAAGGTATGATTTGGAATGAACTTCTTGGCTTTTATGTGATACTAGTTTCTGAGAACGCGCATTGCACGTTTGTCGCAAAACACTTAAAACAAATCTTCTATTGCAAATGATACACATATATTATTAGACTTTTTATTTGCTACAAAATAAAAATCAAAGCAATACAATAGAAAACAAAAATAAAAAACTCATAAGTTGAGATTAGAAATTCTTGAAATTTAGAAAGTACTTTACTGATATATGTAGTACTTTAATTTAAATATAAAATAAATATTATAATGAAAAAAATATTTATCTTATGAAACTAACGATAATACATGAACAATAAAAACTAAATTGATGCATATATTGAATCACATCATGATCATTCCAAATGTGATTAGAAGTCATAGAACCTTGTATTGATTCAAATGAAAATTAAGAAAGTAAGCAAAAAAAGGAAAAGGAAGATGGGGTGGGTGTAGAGGATGGGGTTGATATATAAGTACCTAAAACTGAAGATAGTGGAGAAAAAGACTCAAGAAACTGTGAATATCTTAACCAAATGAAATTGCAAAAAGATTTATTTATAACATGATATTAAGAGTAGTAGAAAAGAGTCTATTTATTATACGATGTTTGGAGAAGTAGCAGAGATTCACATTATTAAGATATTTGGAGTAGTTGAAAAGACGACCTAAATTATTATGAGATGTTTTTTTTTTCGTTTTTTAAAACACAAATTTAATTTCTGAACTTAATGCATTATACTTACATCCAAAGAGAATGTCAAAAGCCTAAAGCATTGTCATATTAAAAGTAAATGAACTATTTGTTAAATGAACCTGGACTATACTTCATTTAATTTACTCAAATTCATCATTTTTGGATTTTAAAGGAATAATTAAATTGAATTTTTTACATTTTTTGATATTTTAATTAAGTATAGGGGTAAAATGATAATTTGACTTTTTATTTTGAATCTTTTAATATTTAGTTATATGATAAATCAAACATTTAAACATTAGACGAAATACAAAATACTTGAAAGAACATACCATAAGAACTTTATGTAAAAAAAGAAGAAGAAGAAGAGAGTCTTACTTTGTCTAAAACAAATTCAACTACATAATATTGTCGGTAAAAATAAAAAGTTAAAGAGAAAACATACACATTAGGGATGAATAAATATGAATTGTAGGGGATTGTAATATATAGTAATAGTTTCTTTTATAACTTTTCATTCTGAAATACTTGAACTTCCACCTAGCAAATTAATGTAACCAATTTCATTCATTTGAATGACTTTTTATCTTCCATCATATATTTATTACAATAATTTAAATTGAATACTTTAAAATTGATTATTTATTAGTTATTAGAATGTACTTTTACATTTTGTACATTAAAAAAAGAAATAATATTTAAATGAAGGATAAAATGGTAATTCAACTTTGAGGTTTGGATCTTCCCACTTATAATATATATAATTTGTGGTTATTCCGATTAATATGCCTTCGACTAGTTGTCATCCTAGGATGAGTTTTGTTGTAAATTGGTTTTTGGCCTAGAACCTTTGGGTACGTCACTTGGTTCATTCACCTGCTTCCTTTATCCTCTTTCCTTGTATCAATTTATTTCCTATTATGAGTTCCTGGTTATTGCTTAGACACTTGTTAGGGGTGTTGCCCTGGGTATTACAAATAGTAGTGCATATATTCTGTTCGAAATTAGACATGTTCCATTCTAAACTTCGACAGGATGTCCGAGGGATGAGGCTCCTGGTATCACTAGTATAAATGCAATTTTCTACAGGCAAACCTAGGGCAGAGGCTACAGACAGACCAATGTTTCTGTTTCTTTATTTTGTTGATTTGTTTTATTTGGTGTATAAAATTACATGTTCTACATTTATTTTTAGCTGTTTAAACCTGTGATACGTGCCCATAAGCATAAAATTTAAGCATCATATAACCATTCTAATGTTTTGATATGTGTACATGCAAAGAATATTAATATAGTGATTGCTGATTGACAACTGTCTATTAGTTGTTACCAGCATAGTTAGAACTTCATATATTATGGAGGAGAAAACATAACTAGTTATTATCTAAAATACAATTACTACAGAAAATTGGTAAACAAAGTTATGTATAAAATTAAAAGATGAAACAAATTATAAGTTATAAACTAAAATTTTCAACCGTAGAATGTACAATGTTGTCCCTTCCAACTCTTTACCTAGATGCTGAACCAATGACCTGCTTTTTACGCCTTTCTCAAGCACCGTGCTTGTACCATATAGTTTCCATCTTGCGCTGCTGAAATAGCCCTCTTTTGCTTTTTATTAGCTCCATATGCGTTCATCCCTACTATTGTTGGTGCTAATGTATATTTTGTTAGAGCTAACTATATACTTAGACGTTCTATTGTTTGACTTCCTGAACACACCATTTGAGTTACCTGAGAATTGTTCTTCTTCCCTTACCTACTTAAGTTTTCGAGTTACTAGCATATTTGAGAACATAAGTGAGTCTTAGATTTTTCATCTACCAAACTTACAAGTGCTGAAATACGGAAACAATTCTTTATTAATAGGAAATTAGCCTAATTTCAATTAGAGTTTTAGTGGAAGTATTTTAAAGTTGGACTTTTGTTATACTGGTATATTTGGGAAAATAGTTGATTCAATTGGCAAACCAATTTTCTTTGGTATTTAGATCTCTCTTTAAACCATGTATCATTCTCGATTCCAGAATTCATTTGGCAACCTTGAACATAAGTGAAGAAGCTCAAAATTATGAAGAGAAAACAGTAACTGCTTTAGAGTGATACTCATTGAGATTAGATCTCTCTTTTGCTTTTGATTAGATCCCTATTCTTTAAGGCCTACTGTTGTTATAGATAACATATAAATTTTGTTGGATCCAACTAGCTATATTCTTAAGGTTCTGTTGTTGACTTCTTGAACACATAATTTGAGCTACTAAAGAATTTTTCTTCTTCCCTTATATACAAAAGTATTAGACGCACCAACATGTTTGAGAACATGTGGATTTCAAATTTTTCATCTAACAAACTAGCAAGTGTTTTTGATTGGAAGAGAATTCTTTATTACCAGGAATATGGTCTAATTTCAATTGGTGTTTCAGTAAAAGTATTTTAGAGTTGGACTTTTTCTCACTAGTCTTATAGGGATGTTACATGTTGCAATTGGCAACCTTCAATCTCTTAGGTTTTTAGATCTCTCTTTAAACCATTTTATCGGTCTCGATTCTAGGCAACCTCACTTCAAGCAGAGAGTTGACACTTTCAGGTAACAACTTCACTAGTAATAATCCGTCAACTATGTCAAAATTAAACAAAATCATTCACTTAGACCTCTCTTCCATTCCAACAATTTTCAAGTCTTGCTTCCAGAATCCATATAGGCAATCATATAGTTGACACTTTAAGGTAATAACTTCACCGGTAATGTTCCCTCAACTATCAGAATGCTGACAAACTTAATTACTAAACTTTCTCTTCCAATAATTTTGAAGGCTCGATTCCGGGCATTGTAATATGTTAAGTATGCTAGATAATCTGATTACCTAGACTTAATACTTAGATATTTATAGGTGAATGTTTAAAAGTCTCTGTCTTTCTGTATAAAACACAACAAAAGAACTGCAAATCATAAGAAAGACGACAATCCTCTGAGGTGAAAAAATATGTTAAGGACCCCTTTTATTATAGATTATCATCTTAAACACTTCATACAAAAAGGAAAACTTTCAAATTTGGAACGACATTTGTCCTCCCTTTGCATCCTTCTTTTTGCAAGGCCTCTCATGTGCTTTCTCTCATATCATGTTCACACGATCACAAAACTTTTGGTGTTCCTCATTTGATTAAAATCTCAAGGGGTTTTACAAGCAACGCAAGCTAATTTAATAGTTTTAGTATGATTACTGTCAAATTATAAGAATGTAATATTCAGACTTTTGCTATTTTATTGATTTATTTTGAGGCTTAGAGTAATTTTTGCTCATCCTCTAAGTTTTAGTTGGAATTGTTATATGCTACATGATTTAGAATTTTAAGCATTGATCAGTGGTCTGGTTATGACATAAACATTTTAACTAATCATTATCATTCTCGGCTTCCAGATTACTTAGTTTTGTATATTATAGTATGTCAAACCAGACTTACATTGGATGAGCAATGATTTTGATTTTTGGTAGACTCGAGGAATCACATTTTTAGTATATTAATATTTGCAACATAAATTTAAACGTGAACCTAGAATTTTGAAGTTAATGATTTTCATAAAGATCTTAAGATAATCCTACATGATAATAATTGTATTCAAAGTGAAATAAATTATTCACAAAGAATAAGTAGATTTCTTAATCTCATATGATCCCATCAGTAACATGATAGATTTATCCCTGTATAAACTAATGTAAATGAAATGAAAGTATCAAATTGGCAGACAATGTGTTCATTATCATAAGAAAAACAATCTTCTCTAAGTTTTTATTATTATAAGATGAATTACTCTCGTATACATCAAACATGTCCTAAAGTTGTCTCTCAACAACAAGGACATGTACACAATCCAAGGACGCAATGTGGTTTACATCCACAAGAACATTTACCCATATAAACATTGTCTTTCTTGAAAGAAACATTTCTCCTTATTTTGTCACTACATACACATTTTCCATCAAAACAAAGCACATATCCAATTATACACAAATCAGGACTACAATCTTTTGATGTTCGACACTGTTGATCTTTTCCCAATACAATACATTGTTGTAAACCTACATAAAAAAATAAAATAAATGTTAATATCATTAATTCAAGTAAATCCATTGACGAATACATAAAAAATTAAACATATATCTTTTCTTCAAGTTAGTACTACTATGTTTATCATGAAGTTCAATCAATTAATATCAATATGATCGTGTGGTCATACTCGAACTTGTAAACTTCAAATGAATAACAAATGAAAAGTACATACTTTTCTAGATGGCACTTTGAATGTGGGTACTAAATTTAACAAAAAGAATAAAGTTGTAAAATCTTTTATTTTATTTGTATGCCTATACCAGGTTTTGCTATGACAATTGCCTCAGTGGAGCCTTAGCCAATCAAAGTATCTAGATTTAACCAACACTATCTAATTAGTTTTTATGTCTCTGCATAAATTTGATTTCTATCAAGTGAGAAATTAAATAGATCTAAATTGGGTTTCAGTAAATTTGCGTGTGTGGAAAATTTTAATTACATACAATATATGAAGAGAAAAATGAGAGGGACTGGAATAGAGGGAGAGAGAAGATGAAGGTGAAAGAAAAGAAAACCTAACCGAGCAAACACAACACACAAACGAGAGTGAATACAATAGTTGAATCCTTCTTCATCTTCTTTACAACTCTACTATATCTCAAAACTTCAATGATATTAATGTTATTTATTTTGTATATTGATTCAAAACACAAGTCCTAATATATATAAGACATGATTGGTATACCAACTTTCCAAGTGAATTCAATTAATAAATTTTTAAATCTAGAAGTAGGCAAATTACAAATTAAATGTAACTAGACAACTATTCTATGGAAAGTGGAAAAGAAAATTAATTGTCTTTTTGGACTTGTTATTTAGTACTTAACTAAGAATCAGACTTATGAATCTATGTTGTTGACACCAATTTTGACCAACTTATATCTCATATTTTTTACCATCTGATTAGATTAATATTTGTACATGAATTTCCTTTATTTATGTATGTAAACTAGTATATACTTTTTGTCTAAACTCTTAGTAGTGATATTCATAATTTTATAATAATTTATCTTTTATTTATCACTATTTGTTTCCACCGACTTATTTACTTTAGCCAGACTATTTTCACAAAAGAATGTTACAGAAGTATTTTTTGGTTATATTTTAATTTAAATATTGTTATATTTTTTATAATTATGAGATCTGTTTTAACTTTGATATTTAGTTTAAGCTCATATATTCTTTAGTTGTAGCTTTATTATTTTTAATATCACTAATATTTATAAAAAAATTATAACTACATTGAATAGAGATATCAATTATTGATGAAGGAAATTGTGGCCCTACCCGTTAGGTCGTGCAAATACCTACTCTAACACCTAATAAGAGAAATCTTACCCCCAAAGAGTACCCATATTTTTGTATTCATGTTGAGCTTTTGACATTCAAATATTCGCACCATGAATGTATAATGTATTTTTATTATATAGATATGTTGTATATAGTCATTTTCTGTATTTAGACACACTTGTACCGATGACACATGGTCCAAGGTAAGGGCCCTTCTCACCTCATACGAGTAGTCCGGCGTAAAAGACTTTATGAATGGGGTAAAAGAAATTGGGATCATCAATGTCTTCCTTAAAGAATGGGATGAGTCGATTTCTTCGATAGTATGAAAACACTTCTTGATGTCGAATTCTAAAAACCTGCGAGAGGTAGCTCATTGTCTTAAACCTTGCTCAGTATTTATATATGCTCATACTTAGATTGGGTATTCCCGATCATTTAGCTTCTCTCATTTTTATCTTCTGCACAATATTTTGTTTAAGTATGCGTATGATATGCCAACCCAGGGTTAGGTTAAGGTCACTCTAGATCCTAGGTCCCATGTTTACGTCAAGGGGATAGCCTTGGGGCTTGAAAATCAAATTTTAACTTAAATTCAAAAATCAACATTTAAAACTCAAACATAGAAGACTCAAGGTCAATATCGAGAGGGTTAAACGATAAATTTCATGGAAAAACAAAAATATGACCAATCGGGTCATTACATCCTAACTCAATTTTTAAAAACATTTCTAGTGCGTACAACTACAGTGAACCTTCCCCCAAAGAACTGGTCTTACCAGGTATAAAATTTTTTAATAGGATGCATACTTTTATATTATAGAGACTCTCATGACCCAAAACGAGCCGCGAGTGGCACCCACATTTACCCTCCTATGTGAGCGAACCGACCAATCTAAACCCAAACATTTCAACCATAATAAACAGAATATAATGCGGAAGACTTAAACTCATTAATGAAAATCGGTTAAATAACTTCTAAAAACTCAATACTTATTATTCCCAAAATCTGGAAGTCATCATCACAAGAACATTTATCCTCAAATTACTAATTCTAAGAGTATCTAGAAAGCTAGAATAAATAAAAAGCTAGTCCATGCCGTAACTTCAAGGCATCAAGACATGAAGAAGAAGATCCAGTCAAAGCTAGAAGCGTTAGCTCACCCTGAAATCCAGTGTAATGAAGACTGGCTAGAATTGCGGTTGAGTTGAAGACGATGGCACGTTTGCTGCACTCCACAATTAACAAAGAAAAGCATACAAGTAGGGGTCAGTACAAAACATAAGTACTGAGTAGATATCATCGGCCAACTCAAAATAGAAAGCAATATCTACAGATAATATCATAAAATCAACTACAATACTCAACCGGTAGCAACAACAAGTACAAGAATCATTGATAAATAACGCCAAGTACACGCATGAGGACTCAAGCCTCCATACCATACTTATTTGGGAAATAGGTTCATTCGATTGAGTATATTAACATATTTCAAGATACATTATCTTTATTTCTCTCGTGTCGGTACGTGACACTCCGCTCCATATACTATTCTGGTGTCGGAATGTGACACTCCGATCCTAATCATACTATCCTGGTGTCGGAATGTGACACCCGATCCACATTCTATCCTGGTGCCGGAACGTGGCACTCCGATCCATATACTATCCTGGTACCAGAACGTGGCACCCGTTCCATATACTATCCTGGTGTCGGAACGTGACACCCGATCCATATTCTATCCTGGTGCCGGAACGTGGCACTCCGATCTATATACTATCCTGGTACCGGAACGTGGCACCCGATCCATATACTATCCTGGTGCCGGAACATGACACCCGATCCCCTAATCTCACTTCTTTCGTTCATCAAGCCTTCTTTTATACCAAAGCATCATCATTAACAAAGTAGATTAGGGTTTTCAAGATTTAGGATTCAATAGCTTCATCATGCTTATTTTATCACAATTATATAATCACATTCATGCAAGCATACAATTAAGCATATAGAAGGGTTTACAACACTACCCAATACATATTATTCGCTATTAAGAGTTTACTACGAATACCATAAACCATAACCTACCTCCGCCAAAGAATTGAAGTCAAGCAATCTACTTTTCCAAAGCTGCGTTCTTCCTCTCTCCCAATCGATCGTTTCTCCCTCTCTCTATGTTCTTTTTTTTTCTTATTCAAACCCTCTTTCTTTTACCCTAATTAGCATATAATTAAGTATAAAATACCCCACTACTTGTTTCAAGGTTCTCTCTTTTAACCCCTAAGTAATTAAATTATTAACATTAAACCACTAACTTTATAATTATAAGCAGGAATGGTCCAAAACGCCCCTTAAAATATTTAACAGGAATCCGACCCAGTCAGGGTCACGCAGTCTGTGATGGGCCGTCGTGCCTGCGACGATCCGTCCTGCTGAGTCGTCACAGAGTTCAGAGACTGAAATTTACTGAAGGGCCTGTGGTGGTCCTTCGTGCCCACGATGGTCCGTCCTGCCATGTCGTCGCGAAGTTCAGAGAGTTGTTCTCAGTACCCAATTTTTTTCAGAATTCCAAGGTTTTGGAAAGACACACCCTCGACGGTCCGTCGTGCCCATGACGGTCCGTCGTGGGATCCATCGACTCAGACTGTAATTACCAGAAATAAACTCTACTGTCCAAAACGACTAACAGGTTATTACAATAGATACCAATTTACCCATCGTTCGTCCTCGAACGATCACGAGAAGAAAAACAAAGGCGAAAAGGAGTACCTGAATCTGTAAATAGGTGTGGATATCTTTCTTGCATATAGGCCTCCTTCTCCCAAGTGGACTCTTCGACTGACCGATTCTTCCATTGAACCTTGACAGATGCAATCTCCCTTGACCTCAACTTGTGGACTTCCCTATCTAAGATAGCAGCAGGCTCCTCCTTATAAGACAAATTCTCATCAAGAAGAACTGAATCCCAACGAATTATGTAGTTTCCATCACCATGGTATCTTTTCAGCATAGACACATGAAATACCGGGTGCACTCCTGAGAGTGCTGGGGGCAAGGCTAATTCATAATCCACCTCCCCTACTCGCTTAAGTACTTCAAATGATCCAATATACCTCGGGCTTAGCTTACCTCTTTTTCCAAACCTCATCACACCTTTCATGGGAGAAACCTTCAGCAAGACTTGCTCACCCTCCATGAACTCCAAGTCTCTAACCTTTCGATCTGCATATTCCTTTTGCCTGCTTTGAGCCGCTAAAAGCTTTTCTTGAATAGATTTCACCTTCTCTAATGAATCCCTCAAAATATCAGTACCCCAAGGTCTAACCTCAAATGAATCAAACCAACCAATGGGAGACCTGCATCTCCTCCCATACAATGCTTCGAAAGGAGCCATATCAATGACCCCCAAATTCTATCACACATGCACGAAGCATATCTTCCAACACCTGAATTGTTCGCTCAGACTGATCATCGGTCTGAGGGTGAAATGCAGTACTAAGGTCCAACCTAGTACCTAATTCAGCATGCAATGTTCTCTAAAACTTAGAAGTAAACTGCGTACCTCTATCTGATATGATGGAAACTGGAACTCCATGCAATCGAACAATTTCTGAGATGTAGAGTCTGGCTAACTTCTCTGCATTGTAAGTCACCTTAACCGGAATGAAGTGAGCAGCCTTAGTTAACCTATCAACAATTACCCAAATGGAGTCATACTTACCCATTGTCTTTGGAAGACCAACCACGAAGTCCATTGCAATTCACTCCCACTTCCATTCAGGAATGGGCATTCTCTGAAGTGTTCCTCCGGGCCTCTGGTGTTCATAATTTACTTGCTGGCAATTTGGACATTTGGCAACAAAATCAACGATGTCGCGCTTCATTCTACTCCATCATAAGTGTTGCTTTAGGTCACGGTACATCTTGGTTGCACCAGGATGTATAGAATATCCGGAACTATGAGCCTCTGTAAGAATAGTGTGGATCAAATCATCGACGCGGGATACACACACCCTTCCTTAATCCTCAAAAACACCTTCCTCATCGATTTTTGCTTCTTTAGCCTCTCCTCGCCACACCTTATCTTGGATTCGGATCAGTTTTTCATTAGTAAACTGCTTTCCTTTAATCTGGTCAAGAAAGGAAGATCTTACCTCCACACAGGCCAAAAATCCTCCCTTCTCATTTACTTCTAGCCTCATAAAATCATTAGCCAGAGTCTGAACTTCTCTAGCCAACGGGCGTCTAGAAACCTGCAAGTGGGCTAGACTTCCCATGCTCCCTGCCTTTCTACTTAAAGCATCTGCCACAACATTAGCTTTTCCCGGATGATACAAGATAGTGATATCATAGTCCTTCAGTAGTTCCATCCATCTCCTCTGTCTCAAATTCAAATCTTTCTGAGTAAAGACATACTGTAAACTACGATGATCTGCATAGACTTCACACTTAACCCCATTTAGATAATGTCTCCATTACTTTAATGCAAACACTACCGTAGCCAACTCCAAATCATGGGTCGGATAGTTACGTTCATGCACCTTTAATTGCCTCGAAGCATAAGCAATTACATTCTTCTATTGCATTAGCACTGCACCCAAACAAGAATAGGATGCATCACAATAAACAACGAAATTCTTACCCTCTACTGGTAAGGTAAGGATAGGTGCAGTAGTCAGCAAGGTCTTGAGTTTCTGAAAGCTTTCCTCACATTCATCCGACCATAAAAATGGAACATTCTGCTTAGCCAAGTTTGTCAATTGGGAAGCAATAGAAGAGAATCCCTTGACAAATCGACGGTAGTAGCTGGCTAAACCAACAAAGCTCCTTACCTCTGTAACATTAGTAGGTCTTACCCAACTCTTCACTGCTTCAATCTTAGAAGGATCCACCATCACTCAATTCTTAGAAACCACATGCCCCAAGAAGGACACTGAATCTAGCTAAAATTCACACTTAGAGAATTTGGCATAAAGCTTTTTCTCTCTCAACATTTCCAATACAATTCTCAAGTGCTCCTCATGTTCTTTCTTGCTCTTTGAGTATACCAGTATATCATCAATGAATATGATGACAAAGAGACCCAGATATAGCTTAAAAATCCCGTTCATCAAACTCATGAAAGCAGCAGGGGAATTCGTAAGCCCAAAAGACATTACTACGAACTCATAATGTCCATACCTAGTTTGAAAAGCAGTCATGGGCACATCCGTGGCCCGTATTTTTAATTGATGATAACCAGATCTCAAATCGATTTTTGAGAAGGTACAAGCACCTTGTAACTGATCAAACAAATCATCGATGTGAGGAAGAGGGTACTTGTTCTTAACACTTACCTTATTCAGTTGTCTGTAATCAATGCACATCCGAAAACTTCCATCCTTCTTTTTCACAAAGAAAACCGGAGCACCCCAAGGAGATGCACTTGGTCTAATGAAGCCTTTGCTTAACAACTCTTGAAGTTGGGTTATTAACTCTCTTAACTCAGCGGGAGCCATCCTATAAGGGGGTATAGAAATGGGGCGAGTACCCGGCTCCAGATCAATGCAAAAGTCAATATCCCTATCCGGTGGCATACCAGGAAGGACTGCA
The DNA here is from genome assembly GCF_036512215.1 of Solanum lycopersicum. NCBI lineage: Eukaryota > Viridiplantae > Streptophyta > Magnoliopsida > Solanales > Solanaceae > Solanum > Solanum lycopersicum. The sequence continues at coordinate 54,941,907 of NC_090807.1, forward strand.
GGAAACACATCTTGAAACTCAAGGACTATCGAAACCGACTCAATTGAAGGTACTTGGGTAGTATCATTCCTGAGATGTGCCAAGAACGCTAAACAACCCTTACTAACCATTTTCTTAGCACGAAGAAAGGAGATGATACGAACCGGATTTGAAGTGTAGTCACCCTCCCACACTAACGGATCTGTCTCAGGCTTGGCTAACGTCACAGTTTTAGCATTACAATCTAAAATTGCAAAGTTTGGAGAAAGACAATTCATACCCAGAATTACATCGAAATCAACCATTTCTAAGATAACCAAGTCTACATGAGTATTGCTCCACACAAACGTTACAAGACAAGACCTATACACCTTTTCAACTATCACAGACTCACCCACCGGAGTAGAAACACGAATAGGCATATCAAGCAATTCACAATGTAAATTAAGACCAGTAGCAAATGAGGAGGATACATATGAAAATGTGGATCCAGGATCAAATAATACAAAAGCCATGCAATCACAAACCAAAAGATTACCTGTGATGAAAGCATCAGATGTCTCTGCTTCAGATCTCCCAGGGAAAGCATAACAATGGGCCCTATCACCGGTCTATCCGTTGCCCCTACCATGTTGCGCTGCAGTATTTCCAGTTTGCCCGTCACCCCAGCCGTTTTGGTGACCACCATTACCTCGACCACCACGCCCTCCAGAATGATGGCCTCTTCTATGACTACCTCTACCTCTGACTATTTGAGGTCTGTAACTCTGTTTTAGACAATACCTCTTAATGTGTCCAGTCTCCCCACATCCATAACACTCTCTGGATTCAAGCATAGGTCTCTGTGAGAATGACAAATTCTGGGGATAAACTCCAAACTCAGAGAAGTGTTGACCGGTATGCGGTGGACCCGCAACTACAGTCTGCAGTGAAGACTGAATAGGTCGGGCTGAATAACCTCCTGAACCCTGCCCTCTGGATAAGAACCATTAAACTCACCTCCCTTACGAAACCTTTTAGATGTCGATACCATGGTGAAGTCATCTGGCTTCACTCCCTCCACCTCTATCATGAAGTCTACCACTTCCTGAAAGGATTTCGCTGTAGCCGCTACTTGTAAGGATGAAATCTGCAAATCTGACCTCAACCCCTTCACAAAACGGCGAATCCGCGGACTGAAGCAAAGCTGGGTGGCATACCTGGATAATGCACGAAACTTAGCCTCATATGCAGTAACCGACATCCTACCTTGCTCTAGGCTCAAGAACTCATCTCTCCTCCCATCCCTCAAGGCCCGGGGGATATACTCCTCCATAAATAAGCTAGAGAATGACGCCCGTCATAGGTGGTGCTTGTGCAGGTTGACACTCCACATGTGACCGCCACCACATTTTGACATTTCCCTGAAACTGATAGGTTACAAACTCAACACCAAATCGTTCCACTATGCCCATTTTATGTAGTAACTCATGACAATCAACCAGAAAATCGTAGGCATCCTCAGATTCAGCACACTTGAAGACTGGAGGTTTCAATTTCAAGAACTTATTGAAAAGTTCTTGCTGATCGCTTGTCATTATAGGCCCTGTAGTCAAACGAGGAAACGTGCTTATTTCCAATGAGGCATCCATGCGGGGAGCCTCAGCAGCGGCCTGTCGTACTTCTGGAACCTGAGGTGCTGGTGCAGAAAATACTGGAGGTGTGGCCCTGATCAGATAACCCACTAAGGTAAGCAAGAACCTGATTAATCATCTCTGGGGTAGGTTGGGGTGGTAATTCCTCATTCTGCACTTGCTCATTCTCCTATTCCTCCCCCTCTCTTACTACTTCCTCAGTCGGTGTAGGAGTCACCGCCCTAGTACTAGATGGGCCAGGTGCTTGTCCTCTTCCTCTAGAGGACGTCCTCCCGCGGCCTCTACCACGACCTCTTGCCACTGCTCCTCTTTGAGCTACAGTCTCAGTGGCTGGCTCAGACGCCTCTTGTCTTGCCAGTGCTGGTGTTGGCGCGGTTGTTGCTCTAGTTCTAACCATCTGCGAAATAGAATGAAGATGGTCAGATACCAATTTGTATCACCTAGATACCAATTGGATCCAAGTAATAGCACGAAAGAAAGAAAGAATGGAATTTTCCTAAAGTCTTATAGCCTCTCAAAGAAAAGTAAAGGCGTCCCCCTACCGTTCCTTAAGACTCTACTAGACTCCTTCTTGTGTGATGAGACCAACAAACCTAATGCTCTGATACCAAGTTTGTCACGACCCAAAATGAGCCACGAGTGGCACCCACATTTACCTTCCTATGTGAGCGAACCAACCAATCTAAACCCCAACATTTCAACCATAATAAACAGAATATAATGCGAAAGACATAAACTCATTAATGAAAATCGGTTAAATAACTTTTAAAAACTCAATACTTATTATTCCCAAAATCTGGAAGTCATCATCACAAGAACATTTATCCTCAAATTACTAATTCTAAGAGTATCTAGAAAGCTAGAATAAAAAAAAAGCTAGTCTATGCCGGAACTTCAAGGCATTAAGACATGAAGAAGAAGATCCAGTCCAAGCTAGAAGCGTTAGCTCACCCTGAAATCCGGTGTAATGAAGACTGGCTAGAATTGCGGTTGAGTTGAAGACGACGGAACGTTTGCTGCACTCCACAATTAACAAAGAAAAGCATACAAGTAGGGGTCAGTACAAAAACAAGTATTGAGTAGATATCATTGGCCAACTCAAAATAGAAAGCAATATATATCAGATAATATCATAAAATCAACTACAATACTCAACCGGTAGCAACAACAAGTACAAGAATCATTGATAAATAACGCCAAGTACACCCATGAGGACTCAAGCCTCCATACCATACTTATTTGGGAAATAGGTTCATTAGATTGAGTATATTAACATATTTCAAGATTTATTATCTTTATTTCTCTCGTGTCGGTACGTGACACTTCACTCGATATACTATCCTGGTGTCAGAACGTGACACTCCGATTCTCATCATACTATCCTGGTGTCGAAACGTGACACCCGATCCACATTTTATCTTGGTGCCGGAACGTGGCACTCCGATCCATATACTATCCTGGTACCGGAACGTGGCACCCGATCCATATACTATCCTGGTGTCAGAACGTGACACCCGATCCATATTCTATCCTTGTGCCGGAACGTGGCACTCCGATCCATATACTATCCTGGTACCGGAACGTGGCACCCGATCCATATACTATCCTGGTGCCGGAACGTGACACCCGATCCCCTAATCTCACTACTTTCATTCATCAAGCTTCCTTTTATACCAAGGCATCATCATTAACAAAGTAGATTAGGGTTTTCAAGATTTAGGATTCAATAGCTTCATCATGTTTATTTTATCACAATTATATAATCACATTCATGCAAGCATACAATTAAGCATATAGAAGGGTTAACAACACTACCCAATACATATCATTCGCTATTAAGAGTTTACTACGAATAGCATAAACCATAACCTACCTCCACCGAAGAATTGAAGTCAAGCAATCTACTTTCCCAAAGCTTTGTTCTTCCTCTCTCCCAATCGATCGTTTCTCCCTCTCTCTCTCTGTTCTTTTTTCTTTTTCTTATTCAAACCCTTTTTTTTTACCCTAATTAGCTTATAATTAAGTATAAAATATGATAAAATACCCCACTACTTGTTTCAAGGTTCTCTCTTTTAACCCCCAAGTAATTAAATTATTAACATTAAACCACTAACTTTATAATTATAAGCAGGAATAGTCCAAAACGCCCCTTAAAATATTTAACAGGAATCCGACCCAGTCAGGGTCACGCAGTCTGTGACGGGTCGTCGTGCCTGCGACGGTCCGTCCTGCTGAGTCGTCACAGAGTTCAGAGACTGAAATTTACTGAAGGGCCTGTGACGGTCCGTCGTGCCCACGACGGTCCGTCCTGCCATGTCGTTGCGAAGTTAAGAGAGTTGTTCTCAGTACCCAATTTTTTTCAGAATTCCAAGTGTTTTGGAACGGCACACCCTCGACGGTCCGTCGTGCCCATGAAGGTCCGTCGTAGGATCCGTTGACTCAGACTGTAATTACCAGAAATAAACTCTACTGTCCAAAACGACTAACAGGTCGTTACAACCTAGTTCCCACCATAAAGGATGAAGAGTAAAAGCTACGAGAGATCATTTTCGTCTTCACATCTCTAAGTCCTACAACAAAACTATGACAAATGGCATACCAAGAGTAGTATACTATTAATAATACATACTGGTAGACATCATTGGTCCACCATATAACATCATGCAACTTAATCGACTGAAACATACAACTTAAAGATAAAAATAATTATAATGTACCTTCTGGTTATTTCCACTATTTTCTAATATTTTAGAGTTTAGAGTTTTTTATCCGCAGGCCCAACAAATTTATGATTTGTCGAGACTGATAGTTCAGTTATCAGATTGTTTGTTTGGGTTTTGTGTGAGTTTCTGTGTTTTGGAGTCTTTGAAACTTGAACGGTTGACTTTGGTAAAAAGTTTAGATAGACGACCTTAGATTGGAATTTTGATAGTTTCCTTAGATGTGAAACATTGAGTTTGGTCTGCAAAGACCTTGTCATTATTTATCTAAGAACTTTTTCAACGCATTAGCTTTGGGATGTTGAATTTGATTTAGTAGGACCTTTGTTTTGGGACTCAAGGTCTTCATTTCGATTTTGAACACATGGTTACTTTCTTTGTAATAGTTAAAGTGTTGACGTTTCGCAAAATATTTGGCAAGCGACCTCTTAATGTTGCATTATTGACTACATTGAGATCTGTACTATTATTATTTAGAATCAAATTTCACATATGATTTGTCTTCATGGGACTTTGGATGAGTTTGGAGCATTAAAATCAAAGTTTAGCATGTATTGTACTAGTGCAATTGCTTAAGTGGCCTCATGAATGCTTTGGTTGTGTTCGGAAAACCTTGAGTTACTCATTCGAATGTTCAATCTTTATAATTCTTTTCATTTCCTAAAAGTTTTTTTTTCTTATGTTATCGTTCTTGAGTTGGTTGGAGTATTTTGTGCCTGAGGCCTTGATTGGTCCATTAAACATGAAGAGGGAGTCACACGGGTCCTACCTGGTTGTTAGAGGCATGAGGTAGGTGAATATACCTAGGCACTTGGCACTGATGGTACTACTAATTTTATTGAATATCTCAAAGTCATAAGCATTGACTATCACCATCATAGGTTTATGTTTGTAGTTGTTTGTATTATAGGGGGCTTAGTTTGTTATTATTTACCTTCTAGGCATATAGGGGCTTAATAAGGTTATGGTTTGATTTATTGTGTACTTGAGGAAGTATAAAGGGTGGTCCCTTGTTTGAAGGTAGATACTGCCATTGTTCTCTTTTAATTGACATTCTTTATGTAAGGTATGATTTGGAATGAACTTCTTGGCTTTTATGTGATACTAGTTTCTGAGAACGCGCATTGCACGTTTGTCGCAAAACACTTAAAACAAATCTTCTATTGCAAATGATACACATATATTATTAGACTTTTTATTTGCTACAAAATAAAAATAAAAGCAATACAATAGAAAACAAAAATAAAAAACTCATAAGTTGAGATTAGAAATTCTTGAAAATTTGAAAGTACTTTACTGATATATGTAGTACTTTAATTTAAAGATAAAATAAATATTATAATGAAAAAATATTTATCTTGTGAAACTAACGATAATACATGAACAATAAAAACTAAATTGATGCATATATTGAATCGCATCATGATCATTCCAAATGTGATTACAAGTCATAGATCCTTGTATTGATTCAAATGAAAATTAAGAAAGTAAGCAAAAAAAGGAAAAAGAAGATGGGGTGGGTGTAGAGGATGGGGTTGATATATAAGTACCTAAAGCTGAAGATAGTGGAGAAAAAGACTCAAGAAACTGTGAATATTTTAACCAAATGAAATAGCAAAAAGATTTATTTATAACATGATATTAAGAGTAGTAGAAAAGACTCTATTTATTATGCGATGTTTGGAGAAGTAGCAGAGATAGGCTTGATGAAAATAATATAACAATGAATTGAAAGCGGTGATAATAAAGGATAAATTAAAAGTATAATTGGATCGGAGTGTCACGTTCCGACACGGAATTCTTGGATCGGACTGTCACGTTCCGACACGATATTCTTGGATCGAAGTGTCACATTCCGACACGATAATATTAAAGGAAAAACATGTTGAATTAATGGAAGGTACTCAATCTCAAAGAACTCAACTCCCAAAATGGTTTGGTTTTGAGGCATGAGTCCTCATGTGTGATCTTGATATCATTGACTTATTACGAGTTTACTTTAATGTTGTTGATACTTGTTCATGTTGTTTGTTGTTTATCACCTTTTAAGTGTTATAGTTAAGTTCATACTATTATTTATTGTATATTAGTTACTATTTTGGGTTGACCGATGATACTTACTCAGTACATGTTTCCTCGTACTGAGCCCTACTTGTTTTCTTCTTTGTTTTCCTTTTATGAAATGCAGCGATTGTACCTATGACTTCTGATTTTCCTCAGCTCTAGCCAGCCTCCCGCATATCAAGTTACAGGGTGAGCTATCCATTCAAGCTCGTATTGGAGTCTCTCGGTCATGACATGATGTCCTATACTTTCGGACACATACCATTTTATTCTTTATTTTAGTGTATTCGATATTCTTAGACTTAGTATTGGAGATTAGATGTCCTTGATGTGATGACTATCAGATTTTGGGATGATAAGTATTAAACTTTAGAAACTTATTTAAATTGGTTGCTTAGTATCTTTTGAAGCTTCCACATTATTGATATTATTTATAGTTGAACTATTGATACATGTTGGGGTTTAGATGTGTTGGTTCGCCCACTTAAGGAGGTAAGTGTGGGTGCCACTCACGAATCATTTTGGGTCGTGACAAACTTGGTATCAGAGCGTTAGGTTTGTTGATCTCATCACACAAGAACAAGTCTAGTAGAGTCTTGCGGAATGGTAAGGGGACGCCTTTACTTTTCTTCGAGAAGCTATAGGACTTTAGGAAAGCTCATTTCTTTCTTTCTTTCGTGCTACTACTTGAATCCAATTGGTATATAGGTGATACAAATTGGTATCTGAACTTCTTCACTCTATTTCAAATATGGGTAATACTAGAGTATTTGAAGTTGAAATAGCAACAACAGAAAGAAAAAAAATATGTCCTTAGAAATAGATATATTTTCTCAACCGCAAAATGTGGTGGTAGTCTCATGTCAAGTGTCGGTTAACAAAGACACTACTATGACTCCATAGAGTCAGGGTATATTCGAGAAAGTCATTGATGCTTACTTGGGTAGAGTTAGGAAGTGTGTTATATTGTTATTGAATTGATTTAAGAAGTAAAACAAATTGTTTGGTCTAGAGAGAGAACATAATCGATAATGTTTTGCAATTATTCAATGGGTAGAAATATGTGGGCTATTTGGGTACGATATTATGGACAGGTATGATGTGTTCTAGTAATGTATCTAATGGACTTTCACGGTGTGGCAGTACTAGGGTTATGTGGAAACAGGTACGTCGATTGTCAAGTATGAATACTAATTACTAAAGGAGTTACAAGTTGTACGACATGGTCAGATAATAAGATTTAGTGTTGCATTCACATTTGAGAAACCAACTAGTTTATCACTACACGAACTTAGATTGAGCATTATTTTGAAGGAAAATTTTAGTGGTTGAGCATTATTTTAAAGAAAATCTTTAGTGGTGTATCTTTGGTACAAATATTAACACAACTTAAACTGTGCAATGTATCTTGAGGGTTTTGAGTGAGGACTGGTGGTTTTATCTTAAGCTTCAAAAGGTAGATTGATACTAGCATGACAGACTTATAGGGAAAGAAAATCCTAGTGGGTATACTTTGGGTGAAGTAAAATGAAGATTTTAGTAAGAAAGTGAATATAAAATTTGTTAGTCCCTTCATTTTGATTACTATATCTGAGTTTAAGGTGTCATGTCGAGGAAAAAAAATTGACTTTGTGGTGATGAAAAGGGCTTACAAATACATGATGGTGATAGGAGTAAGTGATGGATGGTGATAGGAGTAAGTGATGGATGGTGACGGAGATGCAAATTATAGAATACAAATTATTGGGCAAATAAATTTTGTATGGTGTTAAAAACTTGCGAGTATCTAAGGTTGATATTTCTACTATTTAGTGAGTAATGTGGTTGTATGATAAATTTTAGGAGATTTAGGGCACACTCGAATATAATTTAAAGGAGTTGGAATCATAACTAAAATAAGATAAAACTTGTGGGATGTGTAGCCTTAAGAAAAATAAGTGAGAGCAGAATTATTTTCTCTTATTGTAAGAACTAAAAATGTATCTTCGAAGGGATCGAGAATTGGATTCAAAATTGCGTGATTTCATCTATTTTGTTTTGGTTAAGGTAATAGCATAACAGGTTAATCAACTTGGTTAAAAGCTATTGAATAGAACTTAAGAGAAAAGTGTACAAACGTTCAACTTGAGTGAGATGATAGGTTCAGCTGTACTGTTGAATTTAGAAATGAGTAGGGTTGGATTTTTAGTGAAACATATGGTATGGTTGGTGGAGAGGCAATCAATGATAAGCTAAGATAAGGTGATTCGTAAAAATCTTCAAAGTATAAGCAAATGTAGATAATTAAGGGCATTGTGTTACACAATTGGACTTATAATTCAATTTTTTTTGTTTTGTTATATGTCTGAATTTCTGGTGGTATATTTTGTCAAGGTATGAATTAGTAAGATGAGAAACGATTGATTGCATCGTTATTTAGCACGTGAAAGAATTTATGCATGCTTTGGACCATAAAGTTGTTACTTTTGATTGTTAAAGGATCTAAGGAAGGGTTTACCCTCAGAGTTTTGATTTAGAGTGTGAAGTAAAATGTCATGGACTATTAGTAAAACATGAGATCGGTAAGCAAGCTAGATAAACAAGAGTTTCATATATTGAAGGAGCAAGATATTTAGAATTTGCACCATGAAAAGAATTTGAGAAGAGTGAAAGAATAAGACCTCTCGTATAAATCCATGGGGTGTAGTTGATGGTTGTTTTAATTTTTGCCTATGAGTTTAGATATAATTTTGAGATGTGAACTAGTTCGGTACAGACTTACTAGGAGTTATCATCGACTTAAAAAAAATGAGTTTTAGTTTAGGTGACAAATAATGAGGTATGAAAATTTTAGTATTTTACAATGAGGTTAGATTGCTCAAATTAGGATAGAAGACTTAAGAATGATGTAAAAGGTGAGATATAATTCTACATGGTTATTTAGACTAAGGTTAGGTTAATACTACTCTATTGATGGGACTTCATAGAATGTTAAGGTGTGTTATATGGACATTTGATGGTTAATAGAGGTTATGAACTTATAGCATACAGAATAGTTTGAGTGACAAAGAATTTTCCTAAGTGTTGGCATGATATATATAATGGTTTAAAATGGTACCTTAAGCATGGTATGTGAAAGTGGTGTAGAGTTGACTTTGGGTGTGATTTTAATAGTTTTGTTCAATGAAAAGGTACTATCACATTTGAAATTAGTGCTATAAGCCTTATTTGGGACTCGTATCTGTCAGGAAATTCTTAAATAGAAAGAGATAGCCATAGTTTGAACATGTATTTGATAAGCATACTTTGATACTAATGATGGTTTGAGAGTAAGGTAGATGATTGATGTAGTTATACGTTTTGTTATTATTAAGAGTATTGACTTCAATGAATGTGGAGTTTGATAAACCAAGTATGTGTGCAATTATATTACAGACATTCTGTGAGGGGAGGTGTAGATCTCTAGTTTTTGATACTATTGAGATGAGACAATGAGTATTAATATTTTGGAATAATCATTGAGATAACTATCCTTTCTTGCCTTGCCCTCCTTTGATCGTTCGAGGACGAACGATGGGTAAATTGGTATCTATTGTAATAACTCGTGTAGTCGATTTGGGCACTAGAAATTTTTATGTTAGAAAATACTTTCTGATAGATTTAAGTGGGTGTTTTGGACTATTCACAATTATAATTATAAAATTAATAGGGTAGTTTTAATAATTATTTTGTTGACGGTTAAAGAAGATAATACTCAAATTAATAGGATATAATATTTTAGTAATCCATAATTTCTACCCATATATAAATTAATTAAATAAAAGAAAGAAGGGTTTTATTGTTTAGTTATCAGAGGACAGATAGCATGCGCTTATTCTCTCGGTTCTTGGCACTGCCGACAAGTTTGACGGACGACTTCAGGTATAGAGATTTTTATCATATTTTAACACTTGTATGCATATGTAAATATTGATTTGACAAGGCAAATTGTTAATATTAGTGTGTGTAATTTGAGTGGATTTAATACCCACTAAAGTGTCTTGAAATTTGGAAAAGAATTTAGGTTGATGATTGAAAAGAGGAATAGATATTATTAAGTAATTATATGAGAGAATATATAGACATAATTGTTGGTGTTGCTTAGTAATAATATAATAATGTTATTAATTTTTAGTTGATGGATAATATTATTATACTTAATGTGTTTGGTTGAAAATAGGTTGAATGAAAAAGTTTTCTTGACAAAGTAGATGTTGGTTTGATAATTAAGGAAAATTATTATTAGTCTATTAAATGTGATGTTGTATGGCTATCGTTAAGGCCATTGGTGGAGTTGGAGTATCATGCATGTAGAGACTATATAATTATTATTATTACATTGAATTAGTTTGTGAATGGAAAGAAGAGAATGGAGTGGTGAGTTAAATTGCAAATGGTAAATGTTGTTAACGTTCTTGGACTTGGAAAAGATAAGAATTGGTGGAAAATTAGTGAAGAATAATGATTGGTTAGTTAATGAATTGACTTTGGATTAATGATCAATTAAGGTGTTGGTTGTCGCTGGTCCGTAACCAATGGAATTTATTTTAATAATATTATGGATTTGTATATCATATTATGAATGGAATTATGATATATTGAGATGGGTAATTAAAACTTATGTGTTCTATTACATTTATAATATTAAAGAAATTGAGACTTAAGCTTAGTCTTAAATTCAATATATAAAGGATTTGACCTATTAATTGAAATCAATCTTGAAACTTGATAAACAATTGAGTGTGTCTACTTACAAATATCATATACTTTATAGATTGGGAAGATTCAGAGTCATTAAGGAAAGTAAAAGCATTGAAGAAGTTGCTTACTTGACTTCGATTCTTCGGTGGAGGTAGGTTATGGTTTATGCTATTTGATAGTAAACTCTTAATAGTGATTGATATGCCTTGAATGATATTGTGAAGTTCTCTATGTACTTGGCTGTGTGATTGTGTGATTTGGTTGTGTGGTTTGTGATTGGTCTGAAATCCTGAGACCGTAGAATTTATATTCTCTAACCCTCTCTATCGAAGTGATGCCTTGAATAAAGAAGGCTTAATGAAAATAATATAACAATGAATTGAAAACGGTGATAATAAAGGATAAATTAAAAGTATAATTAGATCGGAGTGTCACGTTCCAACACGGTATTCTTGGATCGGAGCGTCAGGTTTCGACACGGTATTTTTGGATCGAAGTGTCACATTCTGACACGGTATTCTTGGATCGAAGTGTCACGTCCCGACATGGTATTCTTGGATCGGAGTGTCATGTCCCGACACAGTATTCTTGGATCGGAGTGTCACGTTCTGACACAGTATTCTTGGATCGGAGTGTCACGTTCCGACACGATATTCTTGGATCGGAGTGTCACGTCCCAACACGGTATTCTTGGATTGGAGTGTCATGTTCCGACACGGTATTCTTGGATTGGAGTGTCACGTTCCGACACGATATTCCTGGATTGGAGTGTCACGTTCCGACACGGTATTCTTGGATCGGAGTGTCACGTTCCGACACGATAATATTAAAGGAAAAACATGTTGAATTAATGGAAGGTACTCAATCTCAAAGAACTCAACTCCCAAAATGGTTTGGTTTTGAGGCATGAGTCCTCATGTGTGATCTTGATATCATTGAATTATTACGAGTTTACTTTAATGTTGTTGATACTTGTTCATGTTGTTTGTTGTTTATCACCTGTTAAGTGCTATAGTTGAGTTCATACTATTATTTATTGTATATTAGTTACTATTTTGGGTTGACCGATGACACATACTCAGTACATGTTGCCTCGTACTGAGCCCTACTTGTTTTCTTCTTTGTTTTCCTTTTATGAAATGCAGCGATTATACCTATGACTTCTGATTTCCCTCAGCTCTAGCCAGCCTCCCGCATATCAAGTTACAAGGTGAGCTATCCATTCAAGCTCGTGTTGGATTCTCTCGGTCATGACATGATGTCCTATACTTTCGGACACATACCATTTTATTCTTTATTTTAGTGTATTCGATATTCTTAGACTTAGTATTGAATATTAGATGTCCTTGATGTGATGACTATCAGATTTTGGGATGATAAGTATTAAACTTTAGAAACTTATTTAAATTGGTTGCTTAGTATCTTTTGAAGCTTCCGCATTATTGATATTATTTATAGCTGAACTATTGGTATATGTTGGGGTTTATATGTGTTGGTTCGCCCACTTAAGGAGGTAAGTGTGGGTGCCACTCACGACTCATTTTGGGTCGTGACAGATTCACATTATTAATATATTTGGAGTAGTTGAAAAGACGACCTAAATTATTATGAGATGTTTTCTTTTCGTTTTTTAAAACACAAATTTAATTTCTGAACTTAATGCATTATACTTACATCCAAAGAGAATGTCAAAAGCCTAAAGCATTGTCATATTAAAAGTAAATGAACTATTTGTTAAATGAACCTGGACTATACTTCATTTAATTTACTCAAATTCATCATTTTTGGATTTTAAAGGAATAATTAAATTGATTTTTTTACATTTTTTTGATATTTTAATTAAGTATAGGGGTAAAATGATAATTTTACTTTTTATTTTGAAGCTTTTAATGTTTAGTTATATGATAAATAAAAAATTTAAACATTAGACGAAATACAAAATACTTGAAAGAACATACCATACGAACTTTATGTAAAAAAAGAAGAAGAAGATGAGAGTCTTACTTTGTCTAAAACAAATTCAACTACATAATATTGTCGGTAAAAATAAAAAGTGAAAGAGAAAACATACACATTAGGGATGAATAAATATGAATTGTTGGGGATTGTAATATATAGTAACAGTTTCTTTTATAACTTTTCATTCTGAAATGCTTGAAGTTTCACCTAGCAAATTAATGTAACCAATTTCATTCATTTGAATGACTTTTTATCTTCCGTTATATCTTTATTACAATAATTTAAATTGAATACTTTAAAATTGATTATTTATTAGTTATTAGAATATACTTTTATATTTTGTACATTAAAAAAAGAAATAATATTTAAATGAAGGATAAAATGGTAATTCAACTTTGAGGTTTGGATCTTCCCACTTATAATATATATAATTTGTGGTTATTCCGATTAATATGCCTTCGACTAGTTGTCATCCTTGGATGAGTTTTGTTGTAAATAGGTTTTTGGCCTAGCACCTTTGGGTACGTGACTTGGTTCATTTACCTGCTTCCTTTATCCTCTTTCCTTGTATCAATTTATTTCCTACTATGAGTTCCTGGTTATTGCTTAGACACTTGTTATATATACACTGTTCTTGCCTGTTGTTTATGCTTGTTTTATTTTTGGAGCTCAATCGAGCTATACTTACTAAGTTCCACTACTCATACTACCATTATGCACCCTGCAAATAATACTATAAGTTTTCACTGCTAATTTGGATCTCGTGCGAAGAAGCGATTGAGAATATATATATATATATATATATATATAAGACATAGGTGGTATATCAACTTTCCAAGAAAATTCAATCAATAAATTTTCAAATCTGGAAGTGGAGATAGATTACAAATTAATAGCAACTAGTCAATTATTCTATGGAAGTTTGAAAGTAAACTTATTAGCTTTTCGACATATTATTTAGTACTTAAATAAGTAAAATACTTATGATATTCACATGGTTCACACCCAATTTTGACGGTCTCATATCTTATTTTCATTACTATTTGATTAAATAAATATTTTTAAAATTAATTTCTTTTATTTCTATATATTAACTAGTATATAATTTTTTCTCTAAATTATTAGTGTTAATATTCATAATTTTATAATAATTCATCTTTTATTTATCACTATTTGTCTCCATCAACGTGTCTACTTAAGCATAGGCATTTCCAAAAAGAATTTTTTAAAATATTGTTTTGCTTCATTGTAATTTTAATATTGTACCCTTTTCTTTTGAAATTATGATGCCCTCTTTAACTTTGGCCTTTTAACTTTAAATTCATATATACTTTAGTTGTAGCTTTATTATTTTGAATATCCCTAATATTAATATATATCTTATAAGTGGTTTGAACAAATATATAAATTATAGATGAAGAAAATTGTGACTCAAATGTTAAACTCAACAAATTATAAGCTAACACTCTATATACATATGATAATACCCTGAACTCATTTTAAAAATGAATTTCTTTTATTTAGAGTTACTGTAATACTGTAGACACACAAATTTTATTGGATTTAATTTATATAAAATTTGGATTAAATCCATGTAGATTTGGGTTGAATGATTAATTTGAGCTTTACAAATAAATAAGTCAATGTCTATTAAATTCAAGTCCAAGGTCCATTTTCACCTTGAAGCCAAACTCATGCCACGTGTCACAGTGACTAGACATCAAAGACCTACAAGGTGACGCCACGTGTCCGAATGTGGTGGTATCACCAATCAAATGATAGAAGGAATCACAATGCGCCAAGTGTCAAAATGACATCCTTTGGCCAATCACAAGCAACCTTGTCCACCCCTACAACTATAAATAGGGGATGAATATGACATTCAAAGTCATGAACAAAACACTTCAACAAGCATTTTGCAATTGGAGAAAGATACAACATCAACTACATATCTCTTCGAAGGAGTGATCAACAGAGCTCTTCCTGGAGATCGACTTGCAGCGACGAAGTGCTTTCCGATGTTCTCGGAGAACAAATACATCTCAAGGAGGTCTACATATGCTACAAAATCAACTACATAGATTTTCAAAGGATTGATTAACGGAGTTCTCCCAGGGATAAACTTGCAACGACTAAGTGCTTTTCGACGTTCCTAGAGATCAAATACATCTCAAGGAGGTCTACATCATCCTATATTTAAGAAATACACTACTGAAGGCCCTCAAATTATGGAGAAACTTAGGAGAGAAGAATCAAGAGAACAATAGAATTGTACTCACACGATTCATTAATAAAATCTGTCTTTTCTATTATTTGTTTTGCTTGCAGTTAATTTTTGCGCTTATGAAAAATTTGTTGAGAATAAATTTGGGCCGCCCAGTGGGACCAACTATGCTCTTCATCTCTTAATCCTACAAATAGAAAACAACAAGTTCAACACTGCAATGACTTTTAAGAAGATCAATGATGTTTCGTGCAAGGACTCGACTGTTGCCACATTTGTTGATTTTATTGATGTTGATCCAATCACTCGACGCGATTTCAAGACAAGTGCCTTGAATAGATTTGTATATTTCACCTCCTTGGAGATGCAAAGAAAGAGCAATCTTGAATGACACTCAAAACTGCAATCCCTAGGGGCAACATTGCATCAAAGTTGTTTGATGAACTTTCTCACTCTGGCTTCAACTTTGGTGAATCTAAAAGTTCTACAGATTCTTCAAATTCAACAAAGGCTAACTCTTTTGTGGTTGACACAACTTACATGGAAGATAAGTTTGCAATGATAGAGGAAACCATTGAAGCCTTGGAGAAGTTTATTGATGACAAAAATCTTGAAATCGCGCAACTTATGAGCAAGTTAGATCTCTACAACTCTAGAGAGTCACATCACAATCTAAAAACTTAAGAAAAATTTGATATTGATTCTCTCACCAAGTCAGTTGACTCTCAAAGCGCAAAACATCTGCTTCAGTTGCCACTCTAATAGTTTAACAACTGTAAGATATGATGACAAACACAATTAAAGCTCAATATGGTGGTCTGTCACAAAGTCCCTTAGGATATTCAAATCCGTATTCTAAGTGAATCCAGGTTCTACTAATGCCAATTGGATACCAACCACCAAAATTACAGCAATTTAAAGAAAGGGGAAATCCAAGCAACATATTGCCCATTTTGTCGAGACTTGTGGTAGTACCGGTACACGTGATGATCTTCTAGTCGAGTAGTTTGTTCGTTCTTTAAAAGAAAACACCTTTGATTGATATATGGACATAGAGCCTGAATCAATTGGTAGTTGAGTACAATTAGAAATCAATTTCTCATTTTTTTCTACAGTACCCGCCGTATAATGAGCATGATGGAATTGACAAACACAATACAAGGTAAGGATGAACTCATTGTGGACTACATCAATCGTTGGAGAAAACTGAGATTAGATTGCAAGGATCAACTTTCTGAAATCTCTACAGTCCAAATTTGTATAGAAGGAATGCATTGGGACCTTAAATATATCCTTCAAGGAATTAAGCCTCAAACTTTTGAAGAATTAGCTACACACGCTCATGACATGGAATTAAGTATTGAAAGACATGAAAAGACATCACATGTTTTTGATCAAAAATCAAAGATATACAATTCAAAGAGTCGTTAGATACACAACTAATGAGTCCATGGCAGTAACCACAACTTCTATGAAAGCTTCCGGGACACAAAAGTTCAAAGATATTGCAGCACATCAGCAAATGCAAGAAGTGAAAAATTAATATACCTTGACGGATTTACAAGAAAAACAGTATCCCTTTCTGGACTCTGATGTTCCTGCGATTCTTCACGAGATACTAACCAAGAAAGTCATTGCACTCCCAAGGTGAAAGTGACCCGAAGAATCCAATAAAATCGATGATCCTATGTATTATAAATTTCACCGCATTATCGGTCATCACATCACAAAATGCTTCACTCTGAAGAAAAAGATCATGACATTGGTACGAGAGAGAAGTATCATCATTGACAGATAAGATAGCTGAGACAAACCATGCTAGTGTCAAACTAGTTTATGATTCAATTTTAGAAGTTCTACGTCCAGTGACATCGCTAAAACTTGAAGAAGATGTCATCATACTACAGTTTGGGAGATTTGAATCAATTGAATTTTCCGTTTTGAAGAAAACAACAAACACATCCAAGATAGATGCCTTGTTCAATGAAGATAGTGATGATACTTGTACTTTGGTCGTTCACAAAAGGCAGAAGCATCAAGGGACTTTTAAACTCTGACTTTCAAAAGTCGACACAAAATATATTATGAATCAGCTTCGGCAATGTGAAAGCATAAAATCCAACTCCAAACTGAAGTACATTAATGCTTCATCAAAGTTTACAAGGCCAGTTACATTGATGGAATCCTTCCTTGAAATGCTCCTCAACGTACGAGCCTAAACTGCAAGTTACAAAGCTCCAAAAGGTATGAGCACAAACTGCATGTCACTCCTTGCTTACAAGAGTATAAACTGTGTTCGACCCAAAAAAAAACTCATCATCCTGAACTACGATATGATTTGATCCTCTTCGCCGAGTTATGTAGGAACTTGGAGTAATAACTCTAAGCTCAGTCACATAAATAAAAAAAGGGAGTTTGCTGGCAATGCGTGATCTTTACACTAGCTCATTAAAATTATGTAGCTAGCACATGAGTTCAAATGCATCACAAATGAGACAAGGAGAAGAGTTAAGCATGACATCTTAGCTAACTTCAAAGGCGTATTTTTAAAAGTCCAGAAAGGCTTTGACCGTGATTTTCACATATATTGCAGTTTTGGAGTCTATTCGCAACATAAAAATCATCTCATGATTCAGAGGTTTCTACGCCAAGTTATGAAGTTTCTACCTCGACCTCTTGAAGCTGCGAAATAGACTATCAGATTTCTAAATTAACTGAGCAGAATTCAAAGACATATTTGTGAAAATTAGTAAAGGTTTTGGTCGTGATTTTTTTGTATGTTGTACGTCTACGAGTTATTCTTACAAAGAAACAAGAATAACATTATTTCATGGTTGCTCCGCGGAGTTATTGAAAGGCAGAACCATAAGTTAACTTTGAAGCAATATCTGTACCAATCCACAAAGTCTTTGAACCTGATTTTTATACAGAGTGTAGTTATTTGATTCATATTTCCAACGGAAAAAGAAAATCATGATTTCAATACTCCTACTCCAATTTACGAATTTTCTACTATAATCGCGCAAAGCTGCGAAAAATATATCAAAATTCAAAAGCATCTTCATAATTTTACTCTGAACAATGTGGAAGAAATTTTGAAATTAAACTTTGTCATATTGTAAGACGTTGAGTTTTGTTTATCTTGGATCAACTGTATTGCAATTCCATGGCTTCCACATTTGAAAATAAATATATTTCAAAGATGTTCAAAGTTGAAATCACAAAGTCTAAGAAATTTGAGCTCCATATGCCTCCCAAAAATTCAGAAGATTGGTACAAGGTATTCTTCAAATTTAGAGGAAGATGTCAATCCACACCACAACTTGAACAATGAGATTATCCACAATCTAGTTTGTTGATGTTTGGATGCCTACACCGGGTGTTTCTCTCACCATCCTCACGTCAGGTGCTTTTTCGTCGAAAATGAATGAAAGTACTTCAAATGTTTCTCTCGTGGAACCGCAAATAGAAGAATGAAAATGGAGGTGGAAAGCTTCTAAAGGCTACAAGGAAGGTGAATGCGTCAAGTGAGTTTTCTGTCAACATTGCTAGGATGAGATGAGTATTTTCACGCCAATCATATGAACAATTCGTGCTACTTCGTGTAGGCTCCTAAAACCAAAAAATGATAATATAAAATTGTAGTCATCGGTGCTAATTTCACAAAACTTTTAATTTTTCTTGGTTGATCTAATTCTGATGACACATGTAGTAAGTGCATGACCCTTCAATATGACATGACAAACATGAGTAGCAACACAACAATCCTGTTCGACATAGCGGTGCCAATAGCACGAAGTTTTGAATAAAGGTAAAATTGGATCTTGAACATCAATCTCCAATGTTTAAGAAACATGTAAATGCAAATAAAGATGCAACTATAACCATTACCTGCAAGAAAGAGAAACAAGAAAAATCAAAAACACAAATCCGTGATGAAAATGGAAAAGTTTGAAGACCAACTACAAGAAGAGTTTGAGATGGATTTTTGGATATGCCACAGTAACATCAATCTAGTTTCTTAAGAGTAGTCATTTGAAAGCTTCTACACAAAGAAAAGGATGTTTTGGCGGCATTGTCCATAGCCGTGAAAAGAACTGACACATTTTGGGTCCAACTTCAAAATTTGATTCCCGGCGATCTAGAAGGTTTCTAATGTTAATTTTTGGATATGTCGTAATAATCAAAGTCTACTTTTTCTATATATCAAGCCTCTTATCGTTTGAATGTTCCTACACCAAGAAAATGATGTTTTGGCGAAATTGCACATAACTATGAGAAGAACTGTCAGATTTGGCGTCCAACTTCGGAAATATATTCCCGCTGATTCAAAAAGTTTCTAACTATGATTTTTGGATATTTTGTATTATTAAAAGTCTAGTTTGTCCAGAATCAAGACTCTCATTGTTTGAATGTTCCTACACCAAGAAAATGATGTTTTGGAGATATTGCGCATAGTCGTGAGAAGAACTTCCATATTTTGGCTCCAAATTTGAAAATTGATTCCTGTCAATCCAGAAGGTTTCTAATTGTCGTAATAATCAGAGTCTAGTTTCTCTAGAAGCAAGACTCTCATCGTTTGAATGTTCCTACACAAAAAAAATGATGTTTTTGCAAGATTTTGCATAACTGTGAGAAGAACTGTCATATTTGGCATCCAACTATGGAAATTTATTCATGCTTATTCGAAAGGTTCCTAACTTTGATTTTTGGATATGTTCTAGTACTAAAATTCTAGTTTCTCCATAATCAAGACTCTCATTGTTTGAATGCTCCTACACCAAAAAAATGATGTTTTGGCGAGATTGTGCATAGGTGTGAGAAGAACTAACACATTTGGGATCTGACTTCGATATTTGATTCCCGTCAATTTGGGAGGTGTTTAGCGCTGGTATTTGGATAGGTATCAGTAAGAAAATTTTTGTTTCTTACAAACCAAGCCGCTCGTCATTTGGACATATCTATGCTAAGAAACAAAAATTTTGTTGGGACTGCATGAAATTGAGAAAAAAAGACATCAAATTTGGAGTTCCACATTGATTTGGTTAGAAGAATTATTTTTCCAATGATTCTTTGATCAATCCTTTGTACATGGGAGATTCTTATATACAAGTTTCTTTGAATAATTTTTATTTCTTGTACAAGGAATGTTTTGGTAAAATTGGAAGAAGAAAATCCTATTAATTCCTAACATCTAAATGGAAGTTGCTAGCACTCAAAAGGAAAGTAATAAGTCTTAAGATGTCAATAATGATTCTTACAAAATCAACCAAAGTAAAGTCAATATTCCTTTTATTTGATTCAAGATTCAATCAATCTTCTTTTTCTTCTCACACCTTGAAAGGAAGGTCACACAATGTTACAATTCACTAGACCCATCTATTTGAAATCAATGTAGAGATTTCACATAGTTGTCAAGCAAGAATGTTTAAATAAAAAAATTTGAGATCACTAAAAACAAATCATTTGTAGTGACCTAGTTAGAATGCAATAACAAGAAACAAATACTCTTGAAGTCTCAACAATGTCTTCATAAAGACATCAACTTTCATCGTCAAATTCGACAAGCATACACGTTGACAAGTATAAAAAAACACATTCATGAATACTTCAAGTCTTTTCACCAAGTGTCGTCAAACCTACACTTCAACAAGGCTTGAAGTAGGGGGCATCTGTAGAAACACAAATTTTATTGAATTTAATTCATACAAAACTTGTCCACCCCCTACAACTATAAATAGAGGATGGACATGACATTTAAAGGCATGAAGAAAACACTTCAACAAGCATTTTTCAATTGGAGAAAGCTACAACATCAACTTTATAGCTCTTCAAAGGAGTGATCAATAGATTTCTTCCCGGACATCGACTGGCAACGACAAAGTGCTTCCCGACGTTCTTGGAGATCAAATATATATCAAAGAGGTATACATAAGCTACAACATCAATTACATGACTCTTTAAAGGATTCATCAACAGAGTTCTTCCTGGAGATCAACTTGAAACGACGAAGCACTTTCCGACATTCCTAGAGATAAAATACATCTTAAGGAGGTCTACATCATCCTATAATCGAGAAATACACTACTGAATGACCTCGAATCATGAAAAACTTAGGAGAGAAGAATCAAGAGAACAAAATAATTGTACTTACACAATTTATTAATAAAATTAAATTTTTGTTTTATTTATTTTTCTTGCAGTTAATTTTTCGCGCTTACAAAAATTTGTTGCGAACAAACACCCCAAAAAATTCTAATTAAGACTCAAATCATTCTTGATTTACATTTAGGGTCATATCGGGCGATTCATGGTTAGTTTCTATATTTTAGGTGTGAAGTATTTTTTCTTTTGCTTTCTACGATTTGTGATTTGGATTTTTTTTTCTGATGCTAGTGATGGTATGCATTGCATTGGTTTCTCATTCTCACATGATTTATAGTATGAACTTGGTTCATCATTGGTACTCAACATCTTCTTTGAGAAGTAGGGTTTTTGCCCGAATTACTTTTAACTGATCTTTCTATGGGATTCATACTAGCTTTACTACTTTATAAGTAGACTTTCAAATAAATTGTAAGACCCCCAAAATGAGTTAGGGTGTCTAGAGCCTCACTTGTTCCTATAAGATTGTTAACATGTTAATACAATTCTTTAAGGTATGCTTGGGTGATTTGAAGTCATTTGGAAGTCAAACATCAAGGAATGACCAAGACGTGCGACGACTAGTCACCTAAGGGGTTTTATGTGTTTTTATGTGATTATCCGTGTGTCATGAGCTTATGAGGTACTTTATGATTTAAAATGATTTTTATAGGTAGTGTGTTGATTTTCATGAAGTTTGAAGGTCAAACATTCAAGAACGTCTAATATGTTCGAAAATTAGCCCTTGAGACGTTCATGTGTGTCTTGAGTGTGCCATACATGTTTGGATGTGTTTTTGACGTGTTAATTTTGGTTGAAACTTGCATGGAAGTTATAAAACATGTTAAGGTATATATTCACGTTTGAAACGCCCAGGTACGACTTCTTAAGGTCCCTACAAAAAGGACCCAAGGGCTGTCGAGACACTGCCTTGGCAGTGTCAATTGACTGAACCAAACGACGCCTCGTTTGTTGACAAACGGCCGGTCAAACACTTAGCTTGTATAAGTCTTATCCAAAGAACAGTCCAAGACCCCATCGACTGAAGCCACAGACGGCCCGTCGATGGACCTACTGGTCGTCGATGGTGGCCTACAACTGCTACCTAGCGATTGTTTCATTAAAGGGGTGAATGGGAAATTCACCCCATGTCCCAAACTAACCATAATAGGTTTTTTAGTTATTTTTTGGTGTATTTAAGGGATCAAAAACGTGATCAACCCGAACCTAATTCAATTCACTCAAAATAGACTTTCCCTCTAAAACTAATTTTCTCTAGAAACCTCTATCGAAGGTAAAGCACAAGAACAACTTGGAGCTTGGATTTATATGGATTTCCTCAATTTTTAGAGGTTTTCTTCTATATAAAGGTATTGTGATCCTTCATCTCTAAGTAACCTTTCACTTGAAGAGCTAATCTCAAAGTTTTCAAAGAGAAAATTTGATCAAACTTCTCCTTCTTCAATCTAGCCATGGGTTCTTTCTAAAAATGTTTTAAAAGGTTTAATCATGATCAATTGATGATAATGTATTGGTTTTAACGTGAAAAACAATCTAATTGCATTGTCAACCCATGTCCTTTCCCAAAATCGATTTAGCCCTTGCATGGGCATTGTGGTCGTGGCTTGTTATTGATTGAGTTGTCATTCTAATACATTGAATTGATTATATCTACTATTTATTATGTATATTGATGATGAATTGTTTATGAATGATCCAATTGGATCAATGTATGAAGATTTGATCATGACTAGCCTGAGCCTCTATGTGATCACTGTAACATTGTCATTACAATGCATGAATGAGGAATTCGATTATGTTAAATTGATTGATAAAAATTGACTATCACGTATATATATATTATGAATTATATTTTAATGGATGCAATATGGATCAAGGCTTGAATATTAGATAGTATCGATGCATGTTCTCCTATCTTCTATAAATTGCTAATGTAGTTCGATATATCTCGTCTCCACAAGAATTGGTTCATGAGTTGGTATTGGTTTAATTGTACTTTATCTAATGCCTATAATATATTATAATGATGAATTATGTGTGGGTATCCAATGTGGAATGATGCTTGAAGACTTGATGTCTAATTCCTCTTTATTGTAATTCTATGATGCTCACTACAATCTCGATTTCTTGGCAATTGTAGTAAGGTTTCTTTTAATCCATGGTATCCTCAACAACTGACCTCTATGTTTATTGTTGATTAATTTTTAGTATGACTAATTTATAATCAAAGTGAGGAAGAATTGGTAAGAGATTAACTTCCCTTCACATTCTATGAATTGATGATGTGATGGACTTAATATGATCTCAATCTTATTATGATTATTGTATGATTTATACTTGATCATGATGTTCGTAGATTCTTCCCCTGGTTGAAACTTATGATGAAATATGATTGATACACAATGCAATTGAATTTGGTTAAAGATCCATGCCCTTCTACTTTCTAGTATGTTGGTGATGTATTGTACTAGTTGTAGCATGGTCTTGTAGTGGCTTATGCATGTTTTATTTTATGATTTAAAGTATATTTAGATACTTCCCTATACTTGAATTGTTGATGAAAGATTATTAATGGTCAATGATGACCAAAGGCTAAAGGATTTGTAAGAATTGCTCTACTTCTATACTTCTCTAGTTCTCTATAGTATTGTTATTGAGCCTTGTATGACATTATGTGGCATAATCCACTTATGGTGGCAGTGTTTACTTTATTACCAATATATATGTGATGTGATCATGGCCTTGAAGTCAACTATTCTATGAATGTGTGTTGGTGATGAATCACCCTATGTGAAGACTATGCCTAGTTTCCTATTTTAACTATGATCTAGGTTGTGTTGCTAATGTAATGAGCATGTAAATGGTTATTTTAAGATCATATGTAGGTGCTTACATTAATGAAGTGTTAAGGATTAATTACCCCTACCCATATACCCCTATCTGAATGTGTGAATAGCTAAGGTTAGGAGTCTTGAATGTAATGTGAAGATTCTTGCCTCCTATGCTAAATTGTGTTGTGTGGTCTATGTTGGTTGTGAATTGTGGTCTTAAGAGGGTGGCTGACTCAAGGTGTTATTGATAGCCATTATGTGATCATGTTAACCAATACACACACACACTCACACATTATGCATGCTTACATTGTAGTAAAGGGTCATGGTGTCTAATGAAAGGTTGATCTCATATTCACTAGATATCTACTACTATGCATGAAAGGTAATTGTATGTGAAGTATGTTATGAATTCCATATAACTAGGATGACTTGATAGGTGTACTATTATGGGCAAGGTTATGGTAGCTTGTTTCTGCATTGCACATGTGTACCTTGATAGGATAGTTCCTACATTTGGTTTCTATGTACATGAAAGTGAATGTATGAACATGTTATGAATACATATTACATGCTATAATGTGACGTATGTGGTATGATAAAGTATGATTATACCTAGTGTCTAAATGTGTTTATATGAAAGCATGGCTCATATAGCTACACGTGTACACTTGTGCATGAATGAAGTAAAGTATGAACATGTGTGGTCTAAAGGTGTTATGTGAAAGGTTTGCTCACAAGTATGTACACACACATATGTATGATGATATAGTCAATAAAGGGGCTCTTTAAGGTGTGCTCAAGAGTATCCTAAACTAGATAGATGCTTACATATGCTATGTCCATATGAAATATTTTCTCACATCATATAGGTTGATGAAATGATTTCTCATCTATAACCTATTAGCTAAGCATATGGGGAGTAAATCTCCTAAATCCTATGTTTTATAAAGTAATGTAATTAAAGGCTTTGAATAAAGGGAAATTAGTTTAGCACCGAGTGAACTTGGAGATGAGGGGTGTCCCTTCCCATAGTAGGAAGGTAGGTCACCATAGAGCTCATGGGGTGGATAACCTCATGACCCAAAAAGGGTGTTAGAGTTGATGTTTCCATGATGCCTCCAAGTTCCATAACAATGTTGCCTCATAGGTTCTAGCAAATGAT
Source organism: Solanum lycopersicum (assembly GCF_036512215.1). Taxonomy (NCBI): domain Eukaryota; kingdom Viridiplantae; phylum Streptophyta; class Magnoliopsida; order Solanales; family Solanaceae; genus Solanum; species Solanum lycopersicum. Next base: position 54,967,367 of record NC_090807.1, read on the forward strand.
ATCACCTAATATGCTAGCATGGTACTCATATCTTACCTTGGCACGTAAGATACCCCCTTTTGGTGTAAGGGGAGGACACCAAATTCCATGTTTGGCTCACATGGTCTTATTGTCGGTTAAGGCTATAGTTTACCTAAAGTGAGATACAATGGAAGTAAAGTAAGGACTCTAACTAGGATAACCTAAGGGTAGTTGTTTAGTGTAGGTGGGGTATGGAACATTACCTATGCATTGCACAAGTGAATCTTGAGGGAAGTCCTAGGATGGTGTTCTAATGCATGTGTCTATGTATATCTTGCTTATGTATGAATTTGTAGTAATTGTCTACTTGTTGTGATGACGCGCATGGTATATGTCCTAATAGATCTATGTGATGGAGTTTTTTCCTTATATGCACTATGTTGGTCTAAATGACTATATGATGAAGGTCTTATAAGACATTGATGTGAAGTGAAGTAGTATATGTGCAAGTTGATGTAGCTTACTGTGATACTCTTATGGTATTCGCTTAAATGTGTCTTTGATGTATTGTGCTTCTATAGTGGTATATATTTTCTTATGTAAGTTGTATGAATGATTCCTTGTGGCCTTCAGATGATGCATTTCACCAAGTATCACTAAAGGATAACTTGGGAGGTTAAGAAGTTAAAGAAAAAGATGTTCATTATTAAAGGGAAAGTGCTCACTGTTAATGACCTAAATTCTATATGTGATTTTTTATGAAGTTTGTCTTTTGAATATGTCTATATGAAGTATTTGAATGATATAAATGCTATTGTATAATCATTTTATGAAGAATTACTCAAAAAGGCATGAAGTATGATTTCAAGAAAATGCCCCTTTTAAATGCATGTATCATACTTAGGGCATTCTTGTACTAACTCCATTCTTCTCTACTTTTTACACAAAGTGTAGGTTAAGGATGCTTAAAGGATGTCTCTATGATTGAGGAGCTTGTATGTGTTTCCCAAGTTCAAGCAAAAGGTATCCTTAAGATTCAAGGATGTCTTATGTCAACTTATGGTTTACTGTAAAGTTCTGTAATATCATACTTATGTATTATGTCTTAAGGGTCGTGTCGCTAATGTACTCTAATCATGTTGTGTCTAGGATGGAAAAGAGACTTAAGGTTTAAATATGTACTTATAATATTTTATATATATATGAAGTGAAGTTTCTAGCATATGAAGTGCTATGAAAAGTTTTAAATTTTCCGCAAAATTTAGAGATTAAACATAAAGTCAACACTGAAGTTGTCCCGAATTTTCAAAAAGATACATGAACTTTGCAACCGTCCTATTACCCCACTAAACAATTTTGAATAGACATAATTATATCATTTTTCGCCCACCTGACATAGAGAGTGGTGTGCACTCTCTCAAAGAGAGTGAGCAGCCTATAATAAATAATATAATTTTATTTTTTATAAGTACTTTATTTTAAAATATATTTTCTTATTTTTCATGTTATTTTAACTTGTTTTCCTTTTTATTTTTTCTTTCTGTTTCTTCTTTCCTCTCTCTTCTTCTGAAATCCATTCTCATCTCCATCCAATAAAGTTTCTTACTTTCAATGTCATCATTCTTATCACTTATCACAAATTCATCTTCCTTTTTTATTACTATTAATCTTACTCTCTTTAATTTTAAAATTTTATCTAAATATTTTCTTAAATTACAAACAATTCGATAAACATAATTAGGAAGTATCATATTGTTTTTTTTATCCGATTTCAATTAAGTTCTTTCAATTTTTGGGAATTAATTGATTCTTTTAAAATTATCATTTCTAATTTTGAATATATATGAAAATGAGTAGTTTATGATACCTTCTAAATTTTCTTAGAAAAATATTTAATTATTCTATCAATAATTCAATAAATTCTAAAAAAATTAATATGAATTTTATAAAGAATTTGACCAGAAAAGGAAGAGTAGGGTTCAATTTGACATGGGGTGTAGGAGGTGAAAAAAAAGATAATATAAAAATAAATCACTTGAAAGTGGGATGTGGATGTGGGAGATGACGTGAAATTTAAGATAAATCAAAATTAAAAGTCAAAAAGTAAGAGAGAGAAATAAAGTTTAAAAAAAATAAAGGAAAAACTTAAGATAAAAAATACATTTTAAATTTAATTAACATGTGTCATATAATGATTGGTGTGTGAATACACTTGCTTTTTAAAACTTGGGGATGATCGAAAAATGATACAATAATATATGTTCAAAATTGTTTAATGGGGTAATAGGACAGTTGCAAAGTTAAGGTGTCTTTTTGCAAATCCGAGACAACATGAGTAGTGACTTTATGTCTTTTCTCCTAAATTTACCTATGACAATGCGATGAATGATCACTATGGGCTTCTATAAGACGTCCCAGAGGTCAAGTACGCCATGTGACATAAATAGCCATAAAGGATACACTCCCTTTACTTGACAGATCAGAGAATCTTTGACCCTTTCTAAATAGTTTATTCTATTTTATCTCTGGCCACCGTGACAGAGCGGATCCAACATGATTGATTATTTATGCCATGGATTCGTACCATGCAAGTATATATATATATGTGTGATTCTTTAATTATGAAGAAGGAGGCACATGGGTCCTACTTTATTGTTAATGGGAGAACGAAGTAGGTGTACATACCTTGGCAATAGGAACTTGGAACTAATGGTACTACTAATTTTATTGAATAACTCACATTAATATGCATTGCCTACCTCCACAATAAATGTTTGTTGTTTGTACTTGTTGTCCTTATGGTTGGGTGTACGAGTTTAGTTTGTTGTAGTAGGTATACTTTCTAGCGTATAGGAGCTTAATGAGGTTATTGTTTGATTGATAGTGTATTAGAGGTAGTATAAAGGGTGATGCCTTGTTTGATGGTAGATACTTCCTTTTTTCTCTTCTAATTGACATTTTTATGTAGGTTTGATTTAGAATGGACTTCTTGGCTTTTCTGTGATATTTGTGGTTAATCCAATTAGTACGCCTTCAACTAGTTGCCATCCTTCGTTGAGTTTTGTTGTAAATAGGTTTTCAGCATATCGTATCTTGGTATGTCCCCTTGTTTCATTTACCTGTTTCATGTACCCTGTTTTCCTTGTATCAGCTTGTTACCTAATACTAGTAACAAATTATTGTTTTAGTAACTTGTGATGTATGTTCCCTTCTTACCTGTTGTTTGTTCTTGCTTTTTCTTTTGAGATCAGTTTACCTATGTCTATTTAGTGCCACTTATTGGTACTCATACTACACATATGCACCCTGCATATCATACAACAAGTTCTTACCGCTGATTTGGATCTCGTGCAAAGTAGCTCTTGCGATTCAGGAATTGGGGTGAGCTGTTTACATTTAGAGTTGACTATCGTTATCTGTTTGGATAGTCTTTATTTTTTTTAGAGAAATTTTTATATATTATTATTGTACTCCTATATTAATAGTTTCTCAAATACATTTGGGGTTTGTTTCTATATTAATTTGATTCTGCGTTTCCTTTAATTTTGTTTTTATAATTATTGTTTGTCTTTTGAATTCCTTTTGTAGCTCCATAGCCCATTTCTTAAGTTATTGGATATGAATTCGGCTTACCTACTGGTGAGACATCGTAGATTCCATCATAACCTAAGATTTTAGGTCTTGAAAAATTGGTACTAGAGGTATATAGGCTCGTCGTTATTGTTGCTATTTGAGTAAGTAACTAGTAGAGTCTTGCGGATTGAGTGTCATTACTTGAGTCTAGCTCACCTCTTGATTATCCTATCCTGACACCTTTGGTATCAATCATTTCATTATGTGCATTCGTCGAGGCTAGCCTCATTCTTTATTTGGGAACTTTAACCTTAACCGACATAGATCATGTGAGCATCATGAAATCTAGTGTGTAATACCCACACCAAAAAGAGGTGGAATCACCGGTCAAAGTGAACCAAAACATACTAGCGTTATAGGGAATTGAACCCTGCTAGATCTCTATATTGGCAGTATAGGTTAAAAGACTAGAAGATAGAAGGAGACCCATACTTGGCATGCCAGACAGTCTCATCTTATTAGAGTTACGTGAACCTCTGCCCTTCCCGAAGGAAGGCATCATCGCTCATAGCTAGCCTATCGGTGCTCAGTATAAAGTTCCATTACATTCAACCCATACATCATGGAAGTTGTCTTCTAGAATGAGGACATCATAGCTCATTAGATGATTTCTCATCTCATCATTAGTATTAAATATGCATTAACTTCAATACTTTCATTAGAATGTTCATAGAGACTGGTCTCTTCATTAACTTTACACTCTCATAGGTGAGTACGTTTTGGTAACATTTACGTAGGCTCATTTGAGATTGCTTTCATCTTTCACATTAGCCTCTTATCATATTGTCATCTCATTCATTAACTTTAACACATTTGTTTTTCATAATTACGCACCTCTTTACGTGAATGTTCATTTCATCATATGTCAATGCACTTGACCGTTGAGTGTGTTTCACATTCTTACTTAACCCTTCTTGGGTTACATCATTTTATCACATACATCTTAGGCTAACTTAATTTTAAACATATGCTAGACTTATGAGTACACACATACAAGCCATGAGGCTTCATTCATAGTTTGTTTAAGTGATTCATGCTTACCCAAAATTATGTGATACAAGACTTATGCATCTTGTAGATATGCCAAGATATTGATTTTGATCTTTAGAGGCAGCATTCATTAAATATTTGTTTACGTATGACTTATGTGTCAATACGGAATTGAGCAAGGGAACCCGATTTTGAATCCTTTGAACACACTTCATCTTATTTTAAACTTGATACTTGCATTTTCAGATTTGGGAGACCCTAATTCGATTCCCATAAACCCCATAATATTTCTTTCTTGTTCTCCTCTCCTTTTTCATTTTAAGGCAAGGAGGTTGTGGGTTCAATCTCCCACAAGCTCAATATTTTTCTTTTAATTTATCTATTAACTTTCTCACCTATCCAAGAGGTTGTGGGTTCAATCCCCAATCACCACATTTATTTTTCTCCTAAGTCTCTCATCTCTTCAAGAGGTTGTGGGTTCAATCCCCACTCACCACATTTATTTTTCTTCTTTATTTTTTCTCCTAACTCTCTCATCTATTCAAGAGGTTGTGGGTTCAATCCCCACTCACCACATTAATTTATTTTTTCTCCTAGCTCTCTCATCTATTCAAGAGGTTGTGGATTCAATCCCCACTCACCACATATATTTTTATCCTTTATTTTTCTCCTAACTCTCGCATCCATTCAAGAGGTTATGGATTCAATCCCCACTTAAATGTTGCTTCCGCGGGGTTCGAACCCATGACGTTCCCATCGCGATTGGGTCCTTTCGGGTCGACCGACCGAAACCACCCCATTAATTAATTAATTAATTAATAATAATCTGATTTTCCTTTTATTAACTCGGTATTTAAATATTAATTACTTAAATTAATTCACCAATATAAATAAATCAAGTTAAATCATTGCTCCCACCTAGATTCGAACCCGGGTGGAGAAAGAATTTGCTCCATGGACAATTTCGGTCCTTTTGACCCAAAATTCCCCTCCACCTGATTAATGTAATAATTAATTGCATATTTAGGGTAATTGTAATACTACCCTTATCATGTAAAAAGACCATTTTACCCCTAGACCTTCCAAACTTAAGATTTCCCCTTTTTAAGTCCGGTAAAGATTCATTCCAGTAAATCTTCATATTCGGGAGCCCTACATGGCTGGACTCAACCTTTCCTATCTCAACTAACTTCACAAGTTAGTTGTTTTGGCTGTTGCAAGGGTTCAGAGGTCTAGTTCTATGTGCATCAATCCACGTGAACCCGGTCTAATCTAGGCATTCTAGATACATTAGGCATTACTTAGCATAGTCATTTTAGGGTTGTTATAGTGATGGCATGCATTAGATTAATTTCTCATTCTCAATTGATATACAGTATGACCTTGGTGCATCATTGATTCTCAATATCTTCTTTGAAAAGTAGGGTTTTTGCCCAAATCATTTTTAATTGAAATTTCTATGAGAGTCATAATAGCTTTACTAATTTAAAGTGGAATCAGGAATAAATAGTCATCGAGGATACACTCACTTTTTACTTGACAGACCAGACATCCACCAATCCTTTCAATATTATTTCTTCTATTTTATATCTAGCCACGCAAGTATATATAGATGTGTGATCCATTGAACATGAAAAAGGAGGCACATGGGTCAAACCTGGTTTTTTAGAGCAGGAGGTAGGTGTACATACCTTAGCAAGAGGCACTTGTCACTAATGGTACTACTAATTTTAATACATAACTCGCATTAATATGCATTGCCTACCACAACAATAAATGTTTGTTGTCAGTACTTGTTAGTCTTATGGTAGGGCGTACGGTTTAGTTTGTTGTTGTATAAATTCTGGCATATAAGGGTTGGGTAAGGTTATTGTTTGATTGATAATAGACTAGATGTATTATAAAGGGAGATAATTTGTTTGATGGTGGATACTGCCTTTTTTCTCTTCTAATTAATATTTTTCATGTAGGGTTTGTTTTAGAATAGCCTTCTTGGCATTTATGTGATATTTGTGGTTAATCCAATTAGTATGCCCTCAACTAGTTGTCATCCTTCGTTGAGTTTGGTTGTAAATAGGTTTTTGGCCTAGCGCATCCGGGCACAACCCCTTATTTCATTTACCATTTTTTCCTTATATCGGTTTGTTTTCTAATACGAGTTCCCAGTTATTGCTTTAGTTACTTGTGATATATGCTCCCTTCTTACATGTTTATGCTTGATTTTTTTTTTGGAGCTCAGTCGTCTTATGTTTGTTGACTCCACTTATTGGTATTTATACTATACATACGCACTCTGCAAATCATACAATGAGTTCTCACCGCTGATTTTGGGTCTTGTGAAAAGTAGCTCTTTGGATTCGGGGATTTTTTTGAGCGGTTGACGTTTAAAGTTGCCTATCTCCCTCCATTTGGCTAGGACTAGTCTTTATTTTGTTTTCAGAGAAATATTATATATTATTATTATAGTACTTCTATTTTGATTAGTTTCTAAAATACCGACCAATACCATATCTTGAGTGTTTATTTTTTATATTGATTTCATTCTTGGTTTCCTTTAATTTGATTTTTATCATTATTATTTGTCTTGTAAATTCATTTTAACGCAATAGCCCATTTCTTCTAGTTTTAGGTAATAATTTTGTCTTACCTACTAGTAAGACGTAATAGATTCCATAATAACCTAAGAATTCGGACTTGACAGATTGGTATTAAATGTATAGGCTTGTCATTATAGATGGTATGCAAGTAAGTATCTAGTAGAGCCTTGCGGATTGGTGTGAAGACATTTGTATCATGTCTTTGAAGGCTAACATTATCATATGTAATTTATTCCATCATTCTCAATATTCTTTCTTAAAATCACCCTTTCATAGATCGACAACAAGTGTTTGATGGACGTAGATGGGACGTCAACTCAAATCATTAGGACTTCAATTTCTTGTGAGGACACTAGGTATGTTCAGCAACAACTAGAGGATATGGGGGGATGCCAGCTTCCTACAGACTTAATGGCCACCTCGGCTCCTCGATATTTAGTGTTGGGAGTTTTAGTCTTTTCAAGGATACTCAACGGGCTAGTATGGTTCTTGGTACAACTAGCAACTAGAGTTGGATTATTAGGTTTCCGATTGGATTCATCGGTATTTTCTATTGTTCATCTTGTATTCCTAAGATACTAGAACAAAACGTTGAAAAACTTGGAAAGAAATAACAAGGTTTAAACAGTATTATCAAAACTAGAACATTAAAAGTAGTAGAGAAAATAGAATCATTAGAAAAATATTTAAAAAATCTCAAAGAAAGAAAATTCAGCCAAGTGAATGCACAATATCCCCTTAAGGAAATTATTCCCCTCGAGTACTAGAGGTTAGTTTTAACACCTCAACAGTTATCACACAAGAAAAATAGAGAATAGGTGAACCAAGACAGGGTTCACGTGACTTGAAAGGAACGACGGTCCATCAATCTGTCCATTGTTCACACCCAGCCCAGAAATGGTAGACCACGAGACTTTCACAGGCTTTGGACCACCACATGGGTCGTATTGGTGCTTGTAGAAGTGAGGTAGAGCCTCTCAAGCCCTGACGTTAGGCCAGGAAGCCCTCAATGGGTCGTGGTCTTGATTACGGGCCATGGAGGGATGGGTCCATGGACATGAGCCACCAGACTCATCCCAAGTGAGAATTCACAAAGACCTTCATGGGCTGTGGTCCTTCACACGAACCGTGATAAGGATAGTAGTTGGGTCCCCAAAATCAGCTACTATAGACCAACTGACAACGACCCACTTGACGGGTTATAGTCCTTCAGACGGCCCTTCATAGGGCCCATATGAAGCCTCACTAGAGTTTAAGTTAGAGGTCACTTGGTCTTTTCCCTTATGCATTGGACACCTACACTACGTCGTTCAACCACTAAATAACGCAAATTTAGTAAGTTTAAGCCTATTAACATAATCAAAACCTATCCTAATCAATCATTCACAAAAAATGCATTGAACTTAGAGCAAAACGGGGATAAAAAGGTGAGCACCCTTCCAAGAACATGCAACAAGGTCTCTCTAGTTCCAAAACAAATATCAAAAGATTTCTCTGTAAATTTCTGTAACATATCGATGATTAAAATAACTAGGAAGTAGTTAAGAATTGGAAATATTAATTTTTGGAAAAAATATAAAATTTTGGAAAAAATTTTAAGTATGTTAAGATGAGTTTTTGGTCAACTTCAAAATACCATAAATCCTAGCTCAGGATGAGTTAGGTTTGCTTCTAGATATCGTAGGAAGTATCTTGGAATAATCTTTCCAATGCCGCTGATTTTACTACATTCTGAGTTTGTATAAATGAGATATGTCCATTGGAAGTTGGGATGTCTAGTTAAGGAAAGTCAAAACCAGATTTATGAAAGGTAGTTTGGTCTTTTCCTTACCCTATTATTTTTAATCATTTTTGGTAATTACTTAGGGGTCTAAGCTAAACTTCGTCAGATTACGCTTTTTAAAATAGGTTAGGATTTTAGAGAAGAGATAAAAAGAGGAGAAAAGAGAAGGAGAAGCAAGGAAATCGTCAAATTCTTCAAGAATCGCTTATGGGTTTCGTCAAGGGGTGATCCCTACAAGTTATGTTAAATAATATAGCATTGGGTTAGTTCACCCACACACCAATCATGTTTTATTTCAGCGAATTAAAGTTTTTGAAAGCTTAGAAATTGAGTTCTTAATGAGTTTGTTGAAATTCTATTGAATTCCTTATTCGTTGATATTGTTGAAGAGTTGTTTGATCCGAATCCATGACTCTAGGTGTGAATTCGATAAGAAATTTTCATATAATAGTATATTCTAAGTGCTTGGGGAAATAACCAAGTCAAAATAGGGGATTTAGAGATGAAAAACAAAGAAGAAAAGTCGGAGTGAACTTGGGTAGGACCTTGGGGCGCTGCCTCTCTCAGAGCCCAAAGAAGAGGCCTCTGAATGTTGACCTCTAGAAAGTCATGTCAGACAAAGCGCCCCAAGTTACTCTCTGATTTTGAAGGGTCGGCGTCTCATACCTCTTAGAGAATCAAAGACGCTATGAAAGACTTTTGCCCCTAAGATGCAACCCTTCAATATCAATTGGGATCGCCTCATGGTAGACATTCTCCCCTAGGATACCACCCATAATTATACATACATTTTTCACTTAGATTCTTTAATCTTTGAGATTGTTGTTTGATATTCAGAACTCTTTTGAGATTGTTCTTTGGATAATCATAACTATTTTGAGATTGTTGTTTTGGTGGTCACAATCGTTGTTGAATTTTAGACTTAACCAGTACTAAAAGACATATGAATATGGACTTATAATAATGAAAATGACATGGGAAGAAAATGTGACACCAACATAATACTTAGGATATTATAAATCAGTTAGCATTTTGACATCTCAAATTGAAGTACATACCAAGTGAAGACATTTAGCTTTCATCCACGAGATTTGAACTCTATATGATAGCAAATACTCACTAACTAGTATCAAAGACAAGGTATACATGAATGTGGAACCAAGGAAGAATGTGTTAGATTGAACTTAAAGACGGATACATATTGCAAGTAAGTACATATAAATGTACAGTAGAGCAAGTAGACATCTTTTGACATAACATACTAGTCTAACACAATGTGTAGTAATTACCAATAAAGGGAACATATGAACTTGTGACAAAATGGCATATATGATGGATTAGACAATCGAAGCAAGTTGGCTTGATATGGGCAGATTGTATATCCAACATATGCACATATGTACCATATATAATATAGGATCACTTTGGTTTATACAAGGGGAATACGTGCAAAGGGTACTTGATGATGAAACAAGTTTAAACCTTGTATTCTAATACTTGGTAGAGTAAGCATGCACATTTAGTAATAAACTCATATTAGAGTACTTATTTTAACGCTCTAGGGAGTAGGAATTGAAATTATGGATCAGTCACTACCAAAGGCAATTAAATAGCTAACAAGTGTTGGATTCATGCCAAAGAAATAGGAAATCGAATAGCCTTACATACCTTGAGGCAAAACTTTGGATATTACTATGAGTTAATTGTCTTCCTTTCAGACTATTTATCTACAATGGACTAAATAACAAAATTAGCATTAGTTTTTTATAAACAAGTTTGTGCTACTTGATCAGACCAAAATAGTATTTTGCAGTAAATCTGTAATTTATCCTATCAAGGATGTTCTTCCCACCCATTCTCCTCCAACTTTTATAATATACTATACATCCTTCTTATATGGTCCTCTCAAACCTCCTCGGGCTTTTTAATGTTTAGAAAAGAATATAAAGGGATGGCATGAAGTAAGCTCATGCAGTACTCAATTAAATGGTTGTATCACTACACTTTGATTGTTCTTATCCTATAACAAGCTATCATGACTTCTTTACACATATCCATCCACACCCCATTATTTTACGATATACAAAATAGTCCCTAGGAAATAGAAATATGAACATATTGCTTCCAATCAACATCCTGTGAGTTCCAACTAACACTACCATTAAGAACCTTAAACAAGCTGAGAATCAAAATTTAAGGGGACTCCACTCCATGGCTTTCCCAACCAGCAAATCCTTCCTCCAACATCACACTATATGGATACAATACTCCTTATTCTATTAACACATAAAATCTTTCACAAACAATGCAAGAACAAGAGAGGGATGAAAATTTCCATAGATTACCTTACTGGACAGAAACCTCACTTGCTAAGACTTGGATTCTTCAAGGTTTAGGTTCTTCTATCCCCCTTAACTTAATGTTAAATCAGATTATTCACTTGAATTCTCTAAGATGGGATATGTTATACTAACTTGTACTTTTAAAAGAAAGGGTTTGCTTCAGATTTTAATTGTGAAGTTATAGACCAGAACTCTTGGACATTCAATGGCTTTCCATGGGGGAAATTTTTCGGAGAATAAGTGATGAAGAAGATGTGATAAGCTTGAGTGATTTAGAGGTCCTTTTTAGACATTTTCACTTAATAAATTGGAGAAATAATATGGTCATTTACTTTTAAGTAAGTAGGTGCATCGCCTCCTTAAGTTCTGCCACAAGTTTTTAAGTAGGTTCATCACCTCCTATCCCTTTTCACTTAAAATGCAGTCCACTTATTCTAAGTAGGTGCATCACCTACTTGCTCTTCTCACTTTAAATACAGTCCACTTATTCTAAGTAGGTGCATCACCTACTTGTTTTTTTAACTCAAAATGTAGTCCTTTTATTCTAAGTAGGCGCATCACCTCCTTTCCCTTTTCACTTAATGCAGTTCACTTATTCTAAGTAGGTGTATCACCTACTTGCCCTTTTCACTTACAATGCAGACCACTTATTCTAAGTAGGTGCATCACCTACTTGACCTTTTCACTTAAAATTCAGCCCACTAAATCTAAGTGGGTGCATCACATACTTGTCACCTACTAGCATTATTTAGTCAAGCCAGCACCTCACTTCTTTTACACCATTTTCTCAATCTTAGTTTCTATACAGGATCGTAGCACTAATACGCACTTGACCACTTTGACTTTTACATCGAATGCCACCTTTCCTGAGTAAGAATTATTTTTGAGTGCACTTAGTCGAATATGTGTTAGAAGGCACGAGGTATTACAACTTTAAACATATTTTATTTTCACCAATCGCATAGGAAACTAAGTCCATAACTATACAAGGAAAATTTTAAGCGTCACATACATAGAACTAGTACACGTAGAATACGGGGTGTTACATTTATGGTCATTTAATGTTGACTCAAAACTCATACTTAATTTTATCAAACATTCCAAATTTGATTATTTCCAAAAATGTCTTCTTTCTAATTATAGTTCTTTCAAATAACGGGATGTTACAATATCTCCCTCTTGGGAACATTCATCCTCAAATGAGATTACTCATAGTAGGATAAGGGTATAATATCTAACAAGCAAAAATGTAAAAACAACAAGCCAACCAAAAACAAAGGCCAAGAAAAGTATTAGTACCTTAATTTGGAACTTCTCTGGACTTAAAGAGATGTGGGTATCTCTTATTCATGTCCTCCCCAGCTTCTCAAGTAGCTTCCTCAACAAACTAATTCCTCTACAGACTTTGAATGATGTTACTTCCTTGGTCCTCAACTCGAAAAGTTGACGACGTAGAATCTGAACAGTAATATCTAAGGTTTCCTTGGTACCAATGTCTTCAGTAGGTATGATAAGTGATGGATCGGATATGCACTTTTTCAAAATGGAATGTTCAATACCGGATGAACCACTACTAACTCTTGTGGTAGCTCTAACTCATAATTTAAGTTACCGATCCTCTTGGATATTCTATAGGGACCAATATATTGTGGACTAAGATTTCCCATCTCACCAAATCTCATAACACCTTTCATGGGTGAAACCTTGAAGCATACCCAATCATCTACTTCAAACTCTAAGTCTGTTTCTCCTAACATCAGTGTAGGATTTTTGACGAATCTGCGTTGTTCTCAATATCTCTTGAATAACCTTTACTTTCTCCATTGTTTGATGAACTAAGTCTGATCCTATCAATCCAGCTTCACCAACTTCAAACCATCGAATAGGAGATTTGCATCTTCTCCCATGAAGAGCCTCATACACAACCATTTGGATGCTAAATTTGCAACAATTGGTGTACGTAATATCGATGAGAGGTATGCTCATCCCAATTAACTTTTAGATCAATAACACAAGCTCTCAACATATCTTCTAACGTCTGCATAGTTCGCTCTGCTTGGCTATCCGTCTGACGATGAAAAATAGTACTCAAGTTCATATTTAAACTCAAACATTTTTGGAATGCCTTCCAAAATTGTTTAGTGAATTGTGCACCTCTATATGATATAATCGACAATGGAAATCCATGAAGTTAAACTACCTCTTGAATGTAAAGCTTATCATAATCTTTTATTGAATAAGTAGTCTTTACAGACAAAAGGTGGGTTGATTTAGTCATTCGATCTACAATCACCTAAATTGAATCATGCTGCTGCGAGACCGTGGTAAAAAACTTAAAAAAATCTGTATTGATTATCTCCCACTTCTATATTGGAAAATCTATATTCTGAGCCATACCACCGGGCCTCTGGTACTCTTCTTAAACTTTTTGGCAATTCAAACACTTAACAACAAATTTTGCAATGCCCTTCTTCATACTACTCCACCAATAGACTTCTCTAAAATCACAATACATCTTTGTGGAACCCGGATGGATAGAATATCTAGAGCTATGAGTTTCCTCCATAATCCTTTTTTGAAGTTCCTCCGCTCTTGGCACACACAAGCTACCTTGATACCTCAATACACCATCATCCCCTTGTTTAAAAGTCATTGCTTTTTGCTTACGAGCATTTGCCTTCAATTCAAGCAAAATAGGTTACTTTGTCTTATTTCTCTTTAACTTCAAACACTAATGATGATTCATACCCATTCATCACCACCACTCCTCCCTCACTTAAATCCATTAAATTAACCCCTAATGGTGCAAGTCGATGCACATCTTTTGCTAATTCTTTCTTATGCTCAAGGCATCAGCGACAACATTAGCCTTACATGGGTGATAGAGAATACTCATGTCATAATCTATGAGTAATTATAACCACCTTCTATGTTGAAGAGTAAGCTCTTTCTGACTAAAGAACATACTAAATACTCTTGTGATCATTGAACACATCTACATGAACACCATAAAGATAATGACGTCATATTTTCAAAGAAAATACTACGACTCCTAACTCTAGATCATGGGTTGGGTAATTCTTCTCATGAACCTTAAGATGTCTTGAGGCATAAGCTAAAACTTTGACATTCTGCATTAACACACAACCCAATCCAGCTCTAGACGCATCATAATATACTATAAAACCTTGTGTACCCTCTAGTAAAGTCAATAATGGGCAGTAGTCAATCCCTTGGAAACGATCTTTATCGCCTTAAGGTACGAAATAAAATGACCACTAGGCACTTCTAAACTACTCTTCAACTCCATAATTGTCTTATTAGAAAACTATAACTTAACCACTTGGGGTCTACAATCGACTAGCCAGTCCATACCTAGAATGACATCAAAATCTATCATGTCTAACTCAACTAAGTCAGATATGATGCTTGTCTGATTGATGGAAATGATATAATAACCATAGGTTCTCTCACCTAGAATAGACTCACCAACAGGTGTGGAAACACTGAAGGTCTCAAAAATTTGCTCACAAAAAACATCAAAATTCATTGCAACATATGGAGTCACAAAAGATAAACTCACTTCTGGATCTAGCAAAGCATAAACATCATAAGTAAAAACTTTAATCATACCAGTGACAACATCTAGAGAATTCTCTTGCTCTTGGTGGATAGTTATACCATATATGCAGTTTGCTCTTCCGTCGGTCCCCAAAGTAGCTCCTCTAGGTGCATCTTTGTTTGGTGGAGAAACTGAAGAAGATTGGACTATAATGCCCCTTTTTCTAATGTTCTGCCTGTTCTTGGACACTCTTTCATAAAGTAACCCTCTTTACACACTTGAAGCAACCATTGGAGCCATCACGACACGCTTCGAGGTGATTTCTACCACACTTAGCACATAGGAGTCTAGCTACCTTCTTGTGTCACACTACCTTGAGACTATACAGGCCTGCATCTAAAATTGTTAATAGTACCAGGTGCACTAGCAGATGATGGCGCAAGTCCCTTTTGATTTTGTTTGAATGATAACTGGTTGGCATTACTCTTGTCCAATCTGGACTCATTACCTGATGTTTTAGCTTTGTTATTCCTGAACTCTTCTCTTTCCCTCAATTTATTCTCCTCAACTTCATGCACATGAATCACTAATCTCTCTATGTCCATGTCACTTATTAGCATGGTTGCCTTACCTTTCTACTTGAGAGACGAGACAACCCAACAATAAATTGACTCATCTCACTCCTCATATCTGCAACCATCTCTAGAGCATAATGGGAAAGTTGGATGGACTTAAAGGTTATATTCATGTACACTCAAAGATTCCATTTTAAGGGTAAGGAACTCTCGTACCTTTGCTTCTCTCAGTTCACGGGGAAAGAAACGCCACAAGAAAGCCTCCCAAACATAGCCCAACTCACATTCTGTGCACCCTCAGCTATTTCCTTTTCCCATTAGTTAAACCATATTCTAGCGACACCCTTCAGTTGGTATGCACTCTCTTAGCATCAGTGACGTGCATAATCTCAATTAATATTTCTTACTTTTTTCAAGTATAAATAAAATCAATATTTTTTATAGGAAATTTGATATATAGATTAAAAAATTAAAAGAGATAATATGCGATTTAAAAGAAGTATAAAAAATGAGCTCTTTTCTCCCCCAATTTTCTCTAATCTCAAAACTCTATACTCTACTTCTCATCAGATTCCCCACACAACAACAATGGCGGAAGAGGACGTTCATTACGCATCAGAGGTTGGAACCAATAAGAGGAAGTACAAGGAAGAACAAACCATTTCCCGTAGACCCACTGGATTCTCTGCCATGATTTCTTCCTAATCACCTGATGCTTCTTACAAAACCGTTCCCAATGCCTATGGATGATTTCCAGCTTGCTAAGCAGAAGGATCAGGAAATTGCCGCTAGGCTATTGAACACCGCGGAGCCCAAAAAAGCTTGAATAGATAACGGCTCTGGTTTTGATTCTGACGAATGTAAGTTTTATTTTTCTTAACTCTTGTTTTCTATTAGATAATTTTTTTTATTTTCTTCCAAATGATTCTCCAGATTAGTTGTTCTCCTTTGTGAATAAGGAGTTCAGTTAATTAAATAGAAGGAATATAGCTATTGTGGTCGGTCTTATGCTCACTTTTTTCTCCTTTTGAGATGGTATTTGTTGTATCTATGCCTATTTTCTTCGTAGATATTTTATTAATAGATGGAATCGATGAAAAAATCATGCCTGGAAATTTAAATGTTTACAGTTTTCTTTCTAATCTGTTATTAATAGTTCTTTTGTTATACTCTTGAAAATGGTTGTGTAGTTTTTGTGCATTTATCCATTCTTTTATCGTAAGATAGTAAGTTTTTGTTATTTTGAGAATCTCCCAACTTTTACTGCACTATCATTTACTTTGGGTCTATGTTGATAGTTATTTACATGGTATTGAAATGAATGGCTGCTGCGACTTTTTAATTTTTACCCTGAGAATATTATGACTTGTATTTTAATGATTTCAGGTCAGTAGTTGTATTCTGAACTTATAGTGATAATATCAGCAGCAAATTGGTGCTTCTTCTTAGATTTAGTGCGGTCACTTTTCCTGTGCTTTATACCTCTTGATGTTCTTATATTCCCTCTGTAGCCAACTTTACTTATGAGTCCACTTATTGTTTACATGTTCTGTATTTTATTTAATTGCAGAAAAACCCATTGTTAATTCAACTGTGACAAATTCATATGGTTATCCGGTGCCAAGCAAGAAGATTGAGGTACCAAATGCCAGAGTTGGAGTGATCATAGGCAGAGGCGGGGAGACAATCAAGTATCTTCAACTACAGTCTGGAGCCAAGATTCAGGTTACTCGAGACATGGATTCTGATCCAAATTCTCGTACTAGAGGGGTTGAACTCGTGGGTACACCAGAGCAAATTTCTAAGGCTGAATAATTAATTAGTGACGTTCTTTGTGAGGTACTATTTATTTGTCTATACCTGAACTTAACTATACCTTAAAGTGCTTTCATGTGTTGAATCAAACCAAACTGAACTTGTTCTTCTGATTTCAAATGTGTTACCCTTGCACAATATAAATCTAATAGGCTGATGCAGAAGGCTCAGGCATAGTTTCCCGGAGGATGACTGGACAGGTTGCTGGGGTAGAACATTTTGTAATAAAAGTCGCCAATAACAAGGTGACTTTTACTACTGTAGTTGATTAATCATGCAATACACTGTTTCCAGTTTATATTATCTCTCATACCTATTGAAATCCTTTAGGTTGGTCTTATTATTTGCAAAGGAGGTGAAACCATAAAAATATGCAAGAAAAGACTAGAGCGCGTATTCATGTAATAATAAAATCTTCTGCAGTTAGTGTTGCAACTTTCGCCATGGTAGCGATTCCCTTTTGTCAAGGTAATGATTTGCGTGGTTTTAGCATCACATATCAGTTTACTTGAGATTCAAAGTCATTTGTCTTACCTTTCCCAACTTGTCACAGGTGATTCCTCTACACTTGCCTCCAGGTGATACATCAACAGAAAGGACAGTACAAATTAGTGGGTCAACTGAACAGATTGAGGCTGCTAAGCAGGTGGTGTATGAAGTTACTAGTGAGGTATCTGTAGTTGCATAATCTTTCACCCTGACTGCTAACATTTGTCTATTCCATCCTTCACTTTCAACTGTCTTAATGTTGTTGTATGTATGATTATGTCGTATTTTGTGATGTGGATTTGTTGTTTCTTACTGTGCACCTTGATTTAAATTTGTCTAGAATTGCAATTTATCTAACTGTTCTAATTTTCCTTCTCCAACTTTTTTGCATTAGTGAGTTTCCAACTGAATTCTAAATTAGGATTGCTCAAACCACAATATTTTATAACTTATTATGTTGCTAAAGCTCATGGATGATGAGCTGAACTTTTTTAAGTCTAACTTCGACTGGTGTTCATCACTTGTATCTGAGGTTGTGATGATGGATATTCTTATCTGAATTCAATAGCTTGAAGATATCATTTAATAGCCATGTTTTTTATTTACAGTTTCAGTCCATGGACTTTCTAATTCATTTCAAATTATCCATGTATGAAGTAGATGAACGCCCGCTCTTCTTTACTTTTGCGGGGAGTATTCTTATTCATTTGAATCCTGCTTTTTTCCTAGTTGTAATTAGCTCCTCTCTTCTTTCTTTCAGTCATATACTTCAGTTCTATTTTCAAGTGGTTATGGAGAGTGCAGTATCCCACTCTTCAGTACAACTCCATATTGATTTTGGGTAAATGGTCAAGCTATAAAACATATCTGTAGTATGATATTGTATCTTCTTATGTCAGTTTTCTGATTAGTTTCTTCACATGTTCATTGAGGTGGTTAGGTGGTGCTGGGTTAGGTTTGTCTGAAGTATATGTTATGTTTAAGTTATTATATTGATGATGATCATACAAAAATCTGGATAAACCCTTTATTTTGTATACTGATCTGTTCAATATTATACTAGACTTCTGGATATTTGATTTTGTGTGAGGCAGGTTGCAACAAGCCTATTCAATAAGGTAAATAAAACCAATCTAAAATTCCTCTAATATTAAGGTTATCAAACTCAACCTCCAGAAAGCTGGAGGATATCCTCAAAAAAGTTATCAAACTCAACCTCCTACAAGCTGGGCTCCTCCTGGTGCGCAGTTGCAACAACATGGTTATGGTTACCTCCAACCTGGAACATATCCACGTCCATCTCCCCAATATAACACGTCTCAATCAGCCTACCTAGTTACCCTCCACAACAGGCCTCTGGTGGATATGCATCTGGTTGGGATCAAACAACTTCACCAAACCAGCAAACGTCTCAGGCAGGTGGTTATGATTACTATAGTCAGCAGGCACCCTCACAACAGCAACAAACACCTGGAGGTTCAGCATCTTCAACTGATACTACTGCCTATGGTTAAAATCAGCCTTCAGCCACAAGTTACAACCAGGGACAAATTTACTCCCAAGATGGCTATGGTGGATATCATGCACCTGCTACTCAATCGGTCATCAGGGTACTGGTTATGATCAGCAACAAGGTTATAGTGCTACTCCGAGCTATGGGAATGTACCGAACCCTACTTCTGATGGCCACAACACTTCACATGGTAGTGATGGCAGTCAAGCACCTGCACCAGGTCAGTCATCAGTGGGCCAACAAGGCTATCAGTCTGGCCAGCAGCCCAGCCCTACTCCTAGTTACCCATCTCAAGTCTCTACTCAATTTGGGTATGGGATGCCACCTACTTCCCAAGATGGTTATGGTACCTAGTCACCAACAGGTTATGGCACCCAGCCAGCAGCAGGTTATAGGTCCCCTCAAGCCCAAAAGCCTCCGACTAGTCATCTAGCTTATGGTCAGCCTCAGCAATCTTCTAGTGCACAAGGTGGCTATACCCAACCTCCACCCGTGCAGCCCGGGTATCCACAAGCAGCAACTGCTC
Organism: Solanum lycopersicum; assembly: GCF_036512215.1. Taxonomy (NCBI): domain Eukaryota; kingdom Viridiplantae; phylum Streptophyta; class Magnoliopsida; order Solanales; family Solanaceae; genus Solanum; species Solanum lycopersicum. The sequence continues at coordinate 54,987,153 of NC_090807.1, forward strand.
AATCAGGTTATGGTCAAGGTGAATCTGGGACTCAGCGACCTCCATCCTCTTATGGCCCTCCAACAGCTCACCCTTGGTATAGGGCTGCTAGCTATGGGCAGTTGCCACCACCTTACAGTAGTGGCTATGCTGGCAGTAATGTGCAGCCTCCGGCAACGTACTCTACTGATGGCAATGGTGGTGCAAATCCAAAAATCCCAGTCTATTCAACCTAGTAATGAGGGGGTTCCAAAAGCCCCACCTCAAAGTTAATGGATGCTACTTGGAAGGATCAAATGATAGCTAGCTCCCTTATATATTGTTTCCTTATTTTGTTATGCTTTACTTTGGTATTATGTTAGGTTTCTGGTGCATTAAGAGAGTCTGAAACTTCAGTTTGTTTGTCTCTTTGAGTACCTATGTGATCATACTGGTCAAACCTTTTTTCTTCTTTCTAATATAAGAACTCTTAAAAGGATGTTTCTTTGTAGGAATGCTCACTTCCCTTCTCCCCCTTCTTCTATCGACTTAGCTGTTTAAAAATAACAAGTGCTGAAAATCATTATTTGGGAAAAAAACTTATTTTTTATATATGAAGTTATGCATGTGTCCAGTTTCAAGATTTGTACTTCTTTGTTTAATTTTACTTGGCACATTCTTATTTTAATTTGTCTCAAAAAGAATAATATCCCTCAATATTTAAAAATAATGCATCTTTAAATTTCTTCTTGTTATAAATCCATTGAACTAAGTGGATAGTTCATTATTCATGAACTTATATATCCTTGTCATGGATATGTATTTTCAAGATTTATCCTTATCGAATGTATGTTCCTAAGGTGACATGAATTTCTATGGGATAATGATGTATCTATTAATTTGGCATTCATCAAAGTGGCTTTTCAAGTGATTTTTCTATTTATAAATAGGGGTATCGTTCTCCTTGTATGATACACTTGAATAAGAAGAAAAGTTCATCTTCCATCTTACTTCTCTTGTTTTCTTCTCTTTCTATTATATTATAAGCTTAATTTAATAATACGTTATCAGCATGATGCTCTAACCAACTGATATTGGATTGCATCCTTACAAATTATAAGTTAGATAGCCTGTAATTGGAGACAAAAGAGTGTAGAGTAATACAAGCACTGAGATTTGCACCTGCAATATGATTTCCATGGAGGAGAGATAATAGAGATTGTACACCTCGTCCCTTCAAAATTTTTATTAAAAAAAAACAAGATTGGTTTGTCCAAAAATGCGCCCAAGTTATTTATTATCATGCTTCTATTATTCAGAATTGGAGTTGATTAAATCAATTGATCATATATAAACTTGAGAAAGTATTTTTTATATTTAATTATGATTTGCCGATTGCACTAAATACTGGAGAAGTAGTATGGTGAAGATTTATCCCCTCTGGCTAATGAGATAGTTTGACTAACTTTTTCTTTACATATACTTGAATAATTAAATTCTCATGATTTATATTTTTAAATTTAGTTGCACTAATTATATTGTTGAAGTGGTGCAGAAAATTATATAATATAGAAATAGAGAATTTTTTTTATTTTTTTTTTAGAAATAGAGATTCAATTAACATTTTTAAGAGCAAATTTAAGAAGCTCACTAGGACTATGATGTTAATAATCGAGGGTAAGACGATAGATTCAAATTCTATTGCACCAAGTGGGTAAGACATCAATTTGAGTTTTGATGCACTATGATGATAAGGAATTGGATTCTGATCTCATAAAATTATGGAATAATGTGCCTTGTGTAGATAAGACATTGAGTTTGAGTCTCAATACACTGTAATGATGAATAAATGATGATTTAAGGCTTTGATGAAAAGTCATGAAATTCGTCCCATCGAATTTGTTTCATTTCTTGAATAGAATGTGGTAGTAACATATGATAACTTTGAAATCCACATGTTGACCTGCTCCAGTCTAACAGATGACAAATGATTAACGATATGAAAAGAGGCGTGAAGGGATGAAATTATAATAGTCATCATTGTGGTAATTATAAAAGGAAGAACATTATCGGTTCTCCAAATAGTCCATCAAAATGTGAAGGCAATTTTTGTTATCAAAATGGTACGAAAGGTCATTGGACTTGTGAATGTTGTCGCCTCAATAATTTGACAAGTTTATAAATCCTCCATCAAAAGACAAGAAGATAAAGTGATGGTACACTTAATCTTTCAAGGTGATGTTGAGGTGTTTCATGGAAATATGATGAATTTTAAAGCCATGACAATGTGCTTATAATGCAAATTTATGAATTACATATAAAGGATTAGTCCATTCCTTGAAGAGAATGTGACTTGTGATGAGTATCGTAAAAACTCAACCATTCTATATAAGAATGGGTCAAGATGTGATAAAATCATTATGGGTTGGATATATGCAACAACTCACCTCTATGGGAGGTTTGGAAAAAAATTGGTATATGTCACAACTCATCTCTACGGGAGGTTTGAAAAAAAAAATTTATTTGGCAGAAAATAATTTTTGTCTATAAGGTTGTGGTCATGATCAAAATAATATTATTATATGGCAGTACAAATTTGTCATTGATTGTGTACCTACGGTACAACAAGAGTAGATCAAGAAAAATGGCTTGCTCGTAATACTTTGACCATGACATAGTAATATAAGTTTCTCCTTGAAGGTGTGCACCATAAGGATAGTTTTATGGAATATTATGTTATTACCGGAGAAATAATATTGGAGTTGTAGTAAGTCTCAAAAGAAAATATTTATTTATTGCAACCGAAGTGGTTATAAATATTTATTTAAAAGGTTACCCAATGTTTCTTCTTGTTTGTTGCATACAAATGTGGGCATACGATGAAATCACATGCGAAAGTAAATTATAAGTGTACTGAAATAAGATTAGTTGGCATGACCGGTTGATCATTCTGGTTTAAATGTGATGCAAATGTAATTGAGAATTCATGTAGATTATATGATGAAGTAATAAAAGATTCTTCAAGAATTCTCTTGTGTTGCTTGTTTTCATTGTACCAGCTAAGGTTGGGATTGTAATCCTGTGAAATTTTTGGAACATATAAAAAGGTAAATATGGGCTCATTCACATGCCATGTGGATCATTTGCAACTATATGATGGATGCATCTATGGGATGATCACATATGCTTTGATGTCAACTTAGGAATTGGGGTTTGTAAGGTTGTTTGCTCGAATTTTTTAATTTAGAGCACAGTTTCAAATTATGAAATTATATTGATAATGTTGGTTGATTTAGCAAAAATTGTATGACTCCAATTACAGCTAAATCATGGTTATGAGAACAAAATTCCCAAATAAAATTTGGTATGAGATAATTTTATTTAACATGTACGAACACATGTATGTTTCAAGACAACAAGGTTTCCCCATTAAAATTGGTTCAGGGTCAGGAACCAAATAATTTTTCATCTAAAATATTGAATGTGCGGTTATGATTTTAATTTCTCCACCACGCACAAAGATGAATTCTCAAATAAGGTTGGATGAATATGAGCTAACATTAGGGGGAGAGGTGATTGACAACTGAAAATTATGTGTTAGGTTCAATGATGAATTATTTAGATCCTCATTAAATAGATATGTGAACTTAAATCCAAGTGATAATTCATTTGCATAATGTTGCAAATCAATTGTTAGATGAATGTACTGACCCTATGATATAATTCAACTACAAATGCTTCATTTTGAAGTCCTTGAAGGACAGAGTCTATGATACGTCGAAAGCGTAATAGACAAATCGGTTCCAAATATAAAATTCCTTGAAGAAGGAGAGGAGCAAATGATCAATATGGTCATGATAATGAGACAAAAACTATAAAAGAGCACATTAACATAACACTTCATAAAACCTCGGAAACGGTTCAGGTACCTGAAAAATGAAGGGATCTCGATAAGTTATGTCATATTGAAATCGATATCAAATAATCGTCGGTATCTTTGATATAAAGTAGCACTCAATGATATAAACTGTAATGAGGATCTTGAATTCAAATCTAGCATATAGTGTGAACAGATAAACGGTTGGCCAAGTAAAATGCATAATTCAAGTATATTTTGTTTCACTTAGAAAAGTGACATTTTGGACTGATAGTCCATAAATCAAGATATAATGTCAGAGGGGTACAAAGTTATTATGCAATGATATAATCATAAGATATCAAGTATGGTTTGTGACTTGGGCATAAAGGTTTGTCGCAAAAATTCTGACATTATTGGAGATGTTTTCTCCTCTGATAGATGCAATGAGATTTGTTTTTCTTTGGCAATATATGAAAACTTGAATGCATATAATGAATAATTATCATGTCTAGCTAGACAAAACTGAAGGTTATGTAAAAATCCTTGAAGTAATCGAGGTGCCTGGAGCATATAAGAGTTTGAAAGAAACTTTTTGAATAAAGCTTCAAGAATCCTTATATGGATTGAAATAGTCAAGGAAGAAAAGGGTACAAAAGAATGACCCTAATTGTCTTTGTATTTTAATGAAAAATTTTTGGTAAGACATAATTTTGTCTTGACCTACAGATTGATAGTTTGACAAATGAAATATTTGTCTATCAGTGCACATACACAAAAAAGTTTTGATACAATTTTATATGGATAAATCACATTTATTGAGTACCCCAATGATTGTGAGATCGCTTGAAATAAATAATGATTCATTTTGATCTCAAGAGAAGGATTAAGAGCTTTTTAGTGATGAAACTCCATATCTTAGTGCAATTAGGGTACTAATGCATCTTGCTAACAATACTCGACCAAATATCTGTTTTGCAGTAAATTTACTCGCAAGATTTGGTTCCTCCCCATGGACATTGAAATGGTGTTATGTATATACTTGAATATCTTTGAAGGACCACAGACATGAGTTCATTCTATTCCGAAGAATTCAAGTTAGAGTTGATCAGTTACACAGATGCAGAATATTTATCTGATCCACATAAAGAACGATCTCAAACACGCTATTTGTTTGCATATGGAGGCACAATAATATCCTGGCGATCAATAAAGCAAATGTTGCTATGCATAAATAAAAGCCCTCCATGAAGCAAGTCGAGAGTGTGTCTGGTTGAGATAATGACACACCATATTTCGAAAATGTGTGGTTTTTCTTTGAAAAGAATATACCAACCACAATGAACGAAGATTGGAGACGTCATCGCAAGAAATTAAGTGATGTTTTAATCAGGGGAGTATAATACGTGTTGCACTCTTTTTTTCTTGACCGAAGTTTTGTCCCACTGGGTTTTCTTGGCAAGGTTTTTAATACAGCAACAAATAGTGCGTATCAAAAGATATGTGTACTCTTTCCTTCACTATAATTTCTTCCCACATGATTTTTCCTAGTAAGGTTTTAACGAGGCACATTATCTATGGACATCTAAGGGGGAGTGTTATAAATTCATTGAACTAAGTGGATGGTCCATTATTCATGAATTTATATATCCTTATCATGGATATGTATTCCCAAGATTTATCCTTATCTTGGATATGTATGTTCCTAAGGTGACATGAATTTCTCTGGGATAATGATATATTTATTAATTTGGTATTAATTAAAGTGACTTTTGAAGTGATTTCTCTACTTATAAATAGAGGTATCATTCTCCTTGTATGATACAATTGAATAAGAAGAAAAGCTCTCTCTTCCGTCTTACTTCTCTTCTTCTTCTCTTTCTATTATATTATGAGCTTAATTTTATAACACTTATGTTGTTCTTGAGAATTTACATCTGCATTAAATTTTAATGGCTTATTAAATTTTTTGTGTACAATTAAATATCATTATATAAACTGAGATGAAGAAATTGACTAATTGTTGTTTTAAAATGACAGGGGTCTATTTAGAGACATCGTTGATAACTTGATAATGATAAGCATTAGGTGCTGAAACTATTTGATAAATAGGTATGTTTTGTGTTAAAAAATGAGAAACTAATTTTATTTTATAAATAAGATATATATGTTCTTAAATGTATTTACAGAAACTATAAATTAAAGAAATATCTTTTACGGAGTAGAATGACAATTATGAAAATGAGACAACGGAAAATTACTCGAATAACAATTCCATATTGGGAATAAGTAAATAAAAAGCAATGACTAAAACATTAAGGCTAAAATGATAACAAAACTAATAGACCTAAAGTTAAATTATAAGCATTAAGGCGTTCATACTACAATTTATTTATTTATTTCTTAAAGAATAGGACAAGTTACACGATTAGCATATTTATTGATGAAATAAATATGTATTTTTATATTAATATATATACTGTACTACTAATTCACCTACAAAACCCTCCGTCTATCTCTGTCTACAGCTGAAGGAGGCATCACAATTTCGATTTTACAGGTGATTCACTCTCTCTACTTCTCTTCTTTTAAATATTTGTTCGAGTCCCTTCAATTTTTCATTTGGTTAGGTTAATTACCTTCTTGAGGTTTTATTTCATGTTTTCAATTGCAATTTATGTTGAAATCTTTTCTTGGAAATGTTTGTGTGTTTGTGGGGTGGTAAAGAAACTGCATTTTTAATGAAAAATTCAGATTATGTAAAATTCTGTAAAGGGTAAATAAAAAAATTAGAACTTGTGAGTTGTTCCATGTGCAATGATGAAATGTGTCCTTGTAGAGTGATTATAGTTTTCATAATTGTGAATCAATCGCTTGTTGTATGAAAATGTGTTAGGAGTTGGGTCTTTGATAATTAAATGCCTTGCCCGTGTTTTTTTTTAAAAAAAAGTTTCGTGTATAATCCAGACATAGCTAGGCGCAAGCTGAAGATTCTTGCCTATGTTGAGGAAAACTGAATGAACTATTTATGTTCCATTTTGATGTTGGTTACTTGAAGGAGTAGCGATGAATAGTTAATGTGGGGAGCCCATTATCCACTGAGTTCCGAGTTTTATGATACTGGCCCTTGGGGATTTCTCAGTTACTAAAAAATAAGAGAAGTAAATAGGAGTCTTTAAGCAGACTTATGCTTTGAAGCTAGTATACTTGACCTTGCTACAGCCATTTGACGTAGGCTGATACCATGACACTAAATTATCGCTATCATGAGGAGGACATCATTGAACTGTAAGCATTATTGATAACGTGTTGTCATTAGGTGTATATAATTAGAAATTTAGTATATGAAAACTGAAAAGTAATTATGAAAAAGTTTTACATTTGAGTTAGAACTTAAGATGGGTTTGAACTTGATTGACATGGTTTTTAGGCCATATATTCCAGTTGAAATGCATTTTAATTCTTCTCCGTATAGTTGTTTCTTCATATAATTTGATCTTTTGATTTGTACTTTGTGCCAAACCCTGGCAGATTTTGCACTTTCATATCTCTTCTTCTATGTTCAACAATTGTGACAATGTTTTTCACAGTGCATTATTATTTGTATGTTACGAAACAATGGCATCAAAACTGCCGATAGTGAAAGCAAAAGCCGTTGAAGCTTCAAAGTTCTTGACCAAGAATGGATGTGCATACTACAAGCAGATGTTGGAGCAGAACAAACAATACATTCAAGAGCCACCTACTGTGGAGAAATGCCAGCAATTGGCGAAACAAGTGTTCTATACTCGCTTAGCTAGGTTTGTTATTCATCACTTCTATCTTTTTAATGTACAAATACTTTAGTCTTTGTAGGTAGTAAATGATGATTGCTTCAATCTACCTGTCCATTTCTTGAATATTCAATTGGTAATCAGCAGACAACATGGACAGACGTAGGAAATGTTGGGCCTATCTTCTTACTGTTGTCAATGCATGTTATCCATAAGTTGGGTGTAGCTAGGTTACCTTAGGGCTGTAGGGTTTAGACTTCAAACTGCTCATCATCTTGTGGTTGTAGTATTTTTCTTGTTCTATCATTTCATTAGGAACCTTAATGATCCGTCTTTGAGGAATCACTTCTTTATTTAAAAAACTTCCGGGACCCTATACTCTCTAAGTTCCCTTCACAAAAGTTGCTCGAACTTGCATTTGTTGTTGATCTATGTTGCTTGGATCCTCCACAAAAGTCGTCGTGGCTCCCCTATTGGATCCTCCAAAAATGCATAACTATTGGAGGATCCAGCACACACATAACAGCATCTCTTGAGGATCCAAGCAACATAATTGTTGATGACTTCGCAAGGCGATTATCAAATAGAGTATTGCTCTTTGATCTTGTTGCTCTCACTGTCCTGCTTTCTGTGGCATGCTGATTTGTTTGATGATTTTTATACTGGAAAGTGGTGTTGAGAATTTCTCTGTGCCCCAAATATTTCATGTTAATCCATATGCAAAGTATGCTGTTAAACGGGATAGAGGGACTGTCTTTTGGAATTTTCATTGCCAAGAAAATAGAATATTACAGATCACCCAAAAAATGACTGGACCATTTGAATTAGTATCTGCTGTGAGGATTATTTTGGTTTGCTGAGAGCAAGAGTAATTCTGCTGCCATTTGCCGTTGTTATTCGTTGCAAAAAGTGTTATGCTTCTCGTTATATATTATTGGCACATTACTGAATTATGTCGGATCAGAGATATGCTCCTTTTTCTTTCTTGATAGAAAACTTGTTCCATTTATACCTTTTGTTCATCTTGTACTAATGATATCTCTTCTTTTTGGGACAGTATTCCTGGACGTTATCAAGCATTCTGGAAGGAACTTGGTGATGTCAAGAACTTGTGGAAGCACAGACAGGAGCTGAAAATTGAGGATGCTGGCATTGCTGCTCTTTTTGGGCTAGAATGTTTTGCTTGGTTTTGTGCTGGGGAGATTGTAGGTCGAGGGTTCACGATTACTGGTTATTATGTCTAAATCTCTTAAATATTAGGTTTCAAAGGAATGAATTGTATCACTGTCGATAAAAGATCATCCATCTTCAATCTCTAACTTGTGTGGGATAACACATACCAACGAGATACGGATTTTCAAATTTTGATGTTTGGCAAGTAGAGGATGAGTTAGGAGCCTTGTGTTTGCTTCAATAAAGCATGTTGTTTTCATGATTACTGTTTCTTGTTACATAATTAAATCCTTGCAGACAACATTATCACTATAACATTCTTATACCTACAAGGGGTGTGTTGCGATGCAAGGATCACTCTCCCTTCAACTAAAAGTCTCTGATTGAGCTTTTGGAAGGGAGAATTTTGCCTCTCTTAAATGCGTTTTTCCGGCATGAATCTGAATTGGCCGAACAAGACCATCAGCGTTATACTATACGTACCAAAACTGCACAATGACTAATGATGTGTTAATGCTGTTCAATTAAAAAGAAAAAGTTTCATGTTTTGCTTTGTTTATTGAAAGGCACATCTGATGCAAGATTCATCAGCCTTATATTTCTTTCAACTTCATTTAGTTAGTAAAGCCTTATAACTCTATACTTGAGACTCCAAAAATGGACAAAGCTTACCTTGCATTGCATTTCTCTCTACATTGCTTTCATGTCTTGCACCCACGACGAGTATCTTATCAAAGATGCTTTACTGCACTAATTAATTTGTACATACTGTTTCTACAAATGATAAATTTATTGTATAATAGAAGATAATTCGTAGATATACAAAAAAAATAGAAGATATTTTTAATCTCTAAAACTGAAGCCACAAAGATTGTTTCATCTCTGATTTGCTATCTTTCTATGCACAAGTGCTGCCCCAGAAACAGAATACTAGCACCTTCAATAATGTCGAATCCAGTCTCTCTAATAAAAGCATCTTTAGTAGGAAAAACAACTCTTGTAAATTGTTTATAAAATCAAAAAACCTCCAGGCAGCACCATAATATTGCTTTTTGATCTCTGTACTATTTCTGTAAAGGATCTCTCTCTGTCCTCCCTAAAGTATGTTCTTATTAAAAGCCGATACCATCTTTGGCAAAAACAGAAAAACAAATGCTAATACTGATCCGAAAAGCATTTTCATAAAATATTGCATCGGATTATTGTCAACTTCTTCCTCTGTGCCAGTGGACGTTGACATTGCCATTGTCGAGGGCAATGCTTCAATAACAGCATCTGCCAGATCAGTTATAAAAGAGGAGGTGCAATTCAGAGCAGGAACACGACCCCAATTTTCAATTCCCGATTCAAGAGCTAACTCCTTGTATTCCATATCAATCTCTTCAAGAGTCTCTATATGCTCACTCACAAAGCTGAAATTCCAATAGCATGATTACATTAGGTGACATATCAAGAATAAAGCAAGAGATTGTGTTATCTGGCAGACAAGAAAAAAGTAAACATTCATATGAGAAGAGTATCTTAATTGACAACAAAGGCCAAACACTCTTGAAGTGGTTATGATAATTTAAACTCTCATACACAGTGAAACAATTCCAATTTGTACTTCATGATGCCCAATTGCACAGACATTCACAACACACACAACCAAAAGAGCATCAGACATTCACAACACACACAACCAAAAGAGAATCACTTCCTACCAAGTCAACAAAAGCATTGTCCCTTCCAAAATCCCAAAACTAAAATGTATCTCAGAGACAGTTAGCTATTGTCGCTTCAAATTCCCACATCAGTTTTATGAATATGCAGGAGAACCATTACGATAATGCATCTAACTCAACAATTACAAGACACTACAAGTAAGATAAACATCTCACCCCCTTTTTTTTCTTCTGACTAGTCAAAGAGGTTCTCGCGGTTATAGTCACATTATTAAATCTCCAACCTCTCATGCACAAGAGATTAGCATCCATACATGACGATCCTTTCTATAAATTCAAGTTGCCAATTTGTAGCAATAGGACCCATGAGTCATGTGGTCTTCTTGTTACCATCTCCAGCAAATCAGGTCTGGCTAGAAAAACCATAGTAGACTTGAAATAGTTTTCAACAAAATGTGATCATGTTAAACTAGCAAACAGCCCATAGAAAGTCTAACCCAGGTTGTTAATCTAATAAAAAATCACCCAATAAATTGATAGTACCTGAGTTTTGATCCCATGACACCATAACTTATTGAGAAGATAAGTTTCAGCCGCTAGAATGCATACCTTACTGGAACAGCCAACAGAGACTTTACACCTTTCTGTCCAAGCTCAACAAGAACTTCATCAGTGTATGGCTTCAACCATTGGACAGGACCAACTCGGCTCTGGAATGCAAAAGGATAATACTGAATTAATTCACCACGAGGGGAAAGTACCTTCATCCCAATATATTTAGTTTTTGGTATATTCCTTGTATACAGGAACTTCCCCACATCAATGAAATTGCTTTTCTTCATTTTACATATTATAGGGGTAAAATGTGATGAAGGATTATTAACACCGAGTTTGGATAAGAGTTAGGAATATCTGAAATGTAAAAAAGTCTGAAGTTGGTAGAGAAGAAGTCACATAAAATTTGAAATAATACAGGTAAAATTAACATCAATCTGAAATATCGAGGGATGAACCTTTGGCATTTCTGGGGGAAACGTAATATTTTGTGAAACAACAAAATAGAAGTAAATTGGGGAAAAGGGTAGTCAAATTCTGTCTCAAACCCCTACAAACTTCCTCACAAGAAAAGGCTGTTTTAAAAATAGGAGGAAGGAAAAAAAAAGGAGAAAAATATGGAATGATCCGTAAAAGCACAGAGAATTTGGCTAAACTGAACTTTGAGTCATTGCAGCGTGGAAAAATACATTTATTTCCAATATCTAATAAATCACTTAGAGGGCACCATTAGGAAGAGCTGAATGTATATGGTATTGCAGAATTTGGAGAATACAGGTAACACAAAAAGTGATCTGGAGGACTTGAGCTTTAGGAGAAACCTGGTAAGCCAAGGTATGATCATTATTGATTTCTCTAGCTTTCAGCTCTTTCATTATCAAGAAAATGCACTCCTCCATCTGATCTCTATATGGATCACCAGCATTTTCAACATAACTGATTGGCACTCCATGGGCACTAAAGAAAATCATTACCTGAAAATACATCCCTCTTAGAATTGAGTAGGAAATAGTAAAAAATTCCCAGTAATGATAAAGAAAGGTTCATCACCAAACTAAAAGCATAACCATGATGATCAGAAACTGAGGACACCCAAAATAAGATATGCTACCTCCTCAGGCTTAGTGAAATTATGTAACTCCTGCTCAATCAAGTTTGCCATGGACTTGATGTAACCTTGTCGTTGGTACCAGGATTCAATGACTGCAACTGGCAGTCTGGACAGATAAGAGTCTCCTCTGGGAGTGCACAAAAAGTTCAGATATTGATCAGAGACAGGAAAATGTATGTGCATACACTTCAATTTAAGAACATGAGACTCCATAAATGCAGTAACCAAATTGAAAAGAAAAAGAGAGTTACTTGAAAATATTCTGAAGGGCACGGACACTAGAACCAGTTGTAGAGATAGAGTATTGAGGATATAAAGGCAGTACAACAAGCTTTGTAATCCCATCTCTTTTTATCTGCACCACAACAGGGAACTCAAATTCAGATCAAACTTAAGACCTATGAAATTTCCAGCTCACAGGAGAAAAGTGATTCTTAGGTCCATTCAATCCCAACTATTCATTTGGGTGTCCTTGAAAGGATAACTGCTGGCTGGGATCAAGTAGGTGCAGAAAACATGTTCCACCCAAGAATCGGCATATAACTATTTGACTATATTTGTACATAAAAGTAGTGAGGTTGTATTACAAGCTTGTTAAGAAAAACAGAGCACATGACAACGTTTCACTAACCAGAAGCCAAAACTATCTCATCCAGACAAATTAATGAAAAGAAAGCATAATGAATTTTCTTCAGGTAATATTTCCAAACAATGTAATCAGAACACAACACATAATTGCTAAAACTATCAATTCGCTTCTTACAAATGAAAAAGGTGATGATTATCTTCAAAATGTGGCCAGGTTTCAACAAAAAGGGTTACCAATTGTAACATCAGTAAACAATAGTATAGATCACAATTTTTTTGAGGAGGTGTATATATCACTGAATATTCTTAGCTAAATTGATTTAAATAAATGCCAAAATAAAACATTAGCTCCTCATAAATGGAAATTGACAGACAAGTTAGCTTATACTGTACAACATTCTAGTCATGGACTGAGATGGACGTTATCCGGATTTGAAAACCAAAAAAAAAAAAAAGCTATATCTTAACATATTGCAAGGGTAAAAAGGGTTTCATTAAGAGAGTTCCTCAATTTCACAACTTCGATCCAGATTTTGCTTGTAAAAAGCCTTCTATTCCTCCAATTTTAGTTCAATAGTACTTAATAGAACTTTTTTAGTTGAGTAGTAATTTATTTTTATCAGTAAAATGATGAGCAGTACTTATAAACGTTTCTTATAGTTGGGTAGTGCCTTACTTTTCAATAAAAGATGCACATACTAATAAAAATGAGAGTTGGCTTGAATGGTTTGGTCATGTCCTAAGTAGACCTTCTGATGCAATGGGTTCGAGCCTTCGAGGTGTGAAAAAACGTAATGATAATAGGAAGCTATCTCAAAATACCAATAATCTTACAGAATCCATGCAACTTAGAGAAAAATAGAGCACAACGAAAGAAAAGGATCCCTTAGCAGTACCACCCTAGTTGAGATTAAGGCTTAGTCTTCGTCAGGGATTGTATACGTCAATAGAAAATCTAGCAAAATTCACGGCTTAGAGAACCTAATGTATTGAAGATTGGAAGTGGAGCTAAATGGGAATGAAATGGGTAGCAATGATTCATATAATCCCCACTAGCTTGGGATTAAGGCATAATTCTTGTTAAACATAGGGTTTTGTAACAGATCTTATTCTTCTGTTTCACGTACAATATTTACTTTAGGTTTAGACAGTTTACACATGCATGGCTGAAAGCAAATCAAGTCGAAAGAAGCAATATGACATGGCACTTAATTAAGTTATACATGAGTGCAATCCAGTCAATTACTGTTGGGATTAACAAAAGATGGAAGATTTTCTTTGGAGGAGGAGGACGAAATAGGAGATAGGAGGAAATAACACTAAGAACACAAAAACCTTTAGCTCAGTACCCTCCCTAAAACTATATGAAGGGAGGAGGGAGTGAGAGGCCCCTTTCTTCTTATTTATTTCTTTTCTCCTTTCATGTCTTATTTTTTGGGTGAGGAGACGAAGATTCAAATAAAATAGATATCTCCTGATCCATTAAGTAGAAAAATCATCTGTTATGATTGTTTGTAACTTTACCCATTACTCCCTCTGTTTACAAAAAGAATGTCTCATTTCTTTTTTAGTCTGTTTCAAAAAGAATGACCCATTTCCTTTTTTGGCAACACTTTAACTTTAACTTTCCACATGACATGTTTAAGACCACAAGATTAAAGGACATTTTGGTACATTTGACATAACTTTAATTTAGAACCACAAGATTAAAAAGTCTTCTTTCTTTTCTTAAACTCCGTTCCAAGTCAAATTAGGCCATCCTTTTTTAAACGGAGGGAGTATTATTCATCTGCTACTTCCCCAACAAAAAGATTTTCTAAAGCTACCAATAAAAAAGAAGATCTCTACAATCAGGATCCTAGATAATATTGCTTTAGGGTAAGACAAGGTGTGTAATCATAAGAAACTTGAAAGAAATGGAAAAGGAGAAGACCAGATATATTTATATATACCTGTGAAACTACAAGAATAGTAGAGATGAGCTAAACACCATTTTCTATGTAAAGCTCAAAGTCTAAATATGACGATGCAACTCAGAACATAGAACAATTGCAGCGAATATGTAATACAAGTTATATATACAATAGATATAGAATGAAAAAGCATATGGTATACCATTATTTTTGCTCATTATACTGTAGAATACAAGCTGGGATTTGTAGCATATGTGCTACAGAAGATATATTTTATGTCACAAGGAAACAAAATAAGAGAAACTAAGAAACACTGTCAAAGTAGTTGTAAGATGTGTGGTGGATCATATATTTCTACCATTTTTTATCCTACCTTACAGAATTACTCGATTTTTTACTGATTCTTTATTTTTGTTTAGCAGAAAGATTTACAATTTGTGCTTGTTAGTTAGTACTTCTGTGAATTGTGCCCATGTTCAAGCTCTCAAAACAGATTAGACTTATTTGAAAAGTATAAATGAAACTAGTGTTCTAATGACTTGTTGAGATTATCGTGAGCACATGAGAGAAGACACAGACAAGATCAAACAAAAGATCAAGACAAAAAAATGTCAACTGGAAGAACCAAGAGGATGCATTTTGAGCCTACCTGGTGAACAGCTTCCTCGGTGAACGGGTGCCAATACCTCATCGCAACATAGACATTAGCTGGTACTTCCTTTGTTTCTAGTGCAATTTTTAGTACACTAGCCTGCAATGATGAGCTTAAGAGGGTTAACAAGTTGAAAATGACACCAGCATAATGAAGTAGAAAGAATTTTTTAGCACAGAGCACATAAATAAAAAGGGGTTTTCCTATACCTGCTCATCTGTTATTTTTCGTAAAGGAGAACCACCTCCAATTGCAGCATATCCTTCCTTGCTTTTCGGAGCTCGGAGAACAGATATAAGTTGTGCCAATGGGCGCTGGAGAAATCTGAACAATCTGGGTAGACGTATAATGTCCTGCCATGTGAAATTCATACCATTAGCATAAACACAAACAAAGAACGAAATTGCCCAAAATCTCCAGCTTAGGAAAAAAAATGAGTTAAGACTGATTGTTAGCATACAGGATCAGCAAATAAGTTGAACAGAAAAGGCTGGACATCATGAAGTGTGTCTGGCCCTCCAAGATTCAAAAGTAGCACTCCGATCTTTTCTTCAGTTGTCTGGGAAGAAGACTCAACGATGCTCCCCGGAAATGTAGACAATCCAACAGAGCAGAACGTCTTGCCAACTACATCTCTCTTGTGCACTGGGCGATGTAAAGACAATCCCTCAACTACACTGCTTTTTTTGAGAGTGAGTTCAGAAGATAAAATTGTAATCTCCCGCTCATCAGAATTCATTTCTCGCCCACCATGTGAGGAATGGAAAGGAGGCATTAACCTTGTCCGCGAGCAGCATCTGCCAGGATAAAGATTCATTCAGTACATCATTCCGGCATTGAAATTAGCATGGAAATGAAAAATCTATGTCTATCTCCTCATTAAAAAGTTTAGTGCATCATTTTGGCATTGAAATCAGCATGGAAATGAAAAATCTATGTGCATCTCCTCACTAAAAAGTTTCTTTTCTCCACAAGATCTATCGAGTCATCATACTTGATACACTCCCATTATTAGATTGTCATTACAAAGTTATAGAGTAACTTTCTAAATAATGTACGCAAAGCATTTTCCCCATATCATAAGTTGGTATTTGATTATAAAAGAACCAACAACTTCTGCATAACAAATGACCTCATTCACCAGCCAAACCCAAAACATCCTAAACCTTTCATCAAGATTCTGACTTTTTCAAACAGTTATTCATATAATTGATCAAATCAAACGTTACAACAAAGAAAAAAGGAACTGAATTCTTATAAAAACATATAATTGACAATAACAAAATTTAAGAGCAACCCATATGAAAAAAAGAAAGGAATTTCCAAGAAAATGAAAACCCATAAAAGCTTACATGGAAGAGTTAGAAGTGAAACTGGAAAAACTAGAACTTGGAACCTTAGTCGGTTTAAGAAGTCGAGAGATCGTCCCTGTTTCCATGATCTACTATGTGATGATTTTCTTCTATCAAAACTTTCCAAAAAGAGATCTTATTCTAGTTTTTTATGGGTTTGAAAGAAAAATAATACTATTAAATGCAGAAAAAAGTATAGTTTGTGGAAATTTTTGTGAGAAAATTAAAGGGGTTGGCTAAAAAAGTAAAATATTGAGAAGAGTCAAAGAAATATAGGGTTTATGGAAGCTAATTGGATGGAGAGAAATGTATAAATAAAAAAAAGAGGAGAGGAATAACGAAGACGTGTTCATAGCTATTGATGTAGCAACTCACCTAACACCATTTTTCTTCAAACAAAACCGTCAATTGCGACTTCTTTTCTCTTTTGAAGGTGCTATTAAAACTATTCTCTGCCTTTTATATTTTATATATATATATATATATATATATATATATAATATAAATTGATCAACATATTAAGATATCATGAATAAAAGAAAAAATGCATAAGTATCTTTTTAGATTATGATCAAAAAGATCTAAAATAGTATATCTTTGGGTTAAGAGTCAAAGTCATCTAGAGTTTTCACATGAAGCTTTAATAATCCTTCGTCTTTGCAATATTTGTACATTTTTTGTCCTTATTCAAAACTATCTATTTTTTAACATTGATTTTATTCATAATTTATGTATGAAATTTTTAATCATCATTATATATATTTTTAATAGATATAATAACTTCACGTGAGAGATTGTGAGAAGAAAAACACTTTTGAATGAAGACCAAAAGTGCACCAATATTGCAAGCACGAGAGACCGTTAATGCTCCATTTACAAATTGAAGGATGACTTCAAGCCTTAACCCAAAGATGAGGGATTATTTTAAACCTTGTCTCTAATTTTCTGCATCTTTTGTTTCACGTGGCACACTCTGCGATTTCACGCAATTGAGATATGTGGGAGATATTTGAATGCCACGTAAGTAAAAATGTGCACAAAATTACAAAATAATAAGTTCAGGAGTAATAGAACTTCAGTTTAGTTAATGTGTCTCTAGAATTTCAATTCTTCTCTAGGGGATACTTGTGCATTTTTACTGAATAAAAGGATAATATTTTTTAAAAGAATAATTGTAAATACAATATGAAATTTTTTAATTAATATTTCTTTAATTTAATAAAATGAATGATTAATACGATCAACTAATACAGGACGGAAGGAGTATCTTTACATAACACTCTTGGCATAAAATTTGGCATTAGCTATGGATATTTGTGTAAAAATTGAAGTTAAAATGCATTACTTTTGTTTGTCAATTTTATAGTCTCAATTAATATAAGGATAATGCATAAGTACCCCTCAACCTATGCACAAAATCTCAGAGACACACTTATACTATACAAAGGTGCTATTACCCCCTGAACTTATTTTATTAATAATATTCTACCACTTTTTGCCTTACGTGGCACTATCTTGTGGGCCCAATATTGGTTGACTTTTTCTTTCAAACTAGTGTCACGTAGGCCTAAAAGGGATAGAAAATTACTTATAAAATAAGTTCAGGAGGGTAATAGAACCTTAGTATAGTATAAGTATGTCTCTGAAATTTCAGGCATAGATTGAGGGAGTACTTGTGCATTTTCCCAATGATATATATTGGTACTCTTGTATTATCTATGTAATACTAGATAAGCAAGTCCGTGCTTTGCACGGGCCCAACACAATTGATTATGTACCCAAGTTATTTTAGTGGTACATGCAAACATTATCTTCATTACTCATACTTGGATCGTAATTACAAACTTGTTTACAAAAACTATAAAGCTAAAAACTGAATGCATATCCGTCATGATATGAAACTATTTCTATCTGACAAATGTAGCTCGAGATTTATCCAATTGAAGTAGTCCGTAGAATATTATTGTCGCGTCTATTCCTACAACAGTTCAGTCATAATTCTACGGATTCTTCTTGTTTACCATGGTGCACTTCTTGAACTTGGCACAACCATCTTTGCTCTAGATTACAAAGACACCTGCACTGAAAGACGATGGTAGAACACTTGGGTCAGATGTAGGTATATATTATATGTCTTATGAAATTATAAAAAATTACTAACAAAGTTACAAACTATCAGTTGTGACAAATAACACAAAACATGGCCCAAGTGACCCTCTATCTTCATTTCTTAAAAATAACCTGAGATCTATGGGTCTGATAAGGGTATATTAAGTGCATAAGAGCCTCATATCATTCAAAATCAAACGGCTTTGGTCCCCCTCTAATTTCTATTATGTCGAATTTAATTCAATTTTACATTCTTAGAAGGATTCATAGCTATCGAACGTAATTCAAAATATTACTCCTAGAAGAATTCACAACCGCAGATTATAGATTCCCGCAAGAAGAGTATAGATGTTAGCATCATCTACTTTACATCTCAATATAACTACACATAATTGTTATTTTGGGTGACCAATGGCAAGATCATTCACATCCCCGACATGAGCATCAATATCTTCAAACATGATATATGTTATCTTACAAATAAATTTTGTTGATATTTAAGCATGCCATAACATTCTAACCCAAAATCTCAAATAACTAGATGTATTGAGCTTTCCAACAGACCATTTATTTTCTTGATAAGTGAGAGTTTTATAAAGATGATCAAGATGACAAAGCGAAAGAAAATTCTTTAACTCACAACACAAAATCAGGGGACCTAAACCATACAAATATTCATGAAATTTGTAGTGCTTCACCATAAATTGTACTATTATACATCTATAACTTCGAGTAACATATCAGTTCAGTTATAAATCAATCATTCAACCTCATCATTCTCACAATGTTAATTATTATATAGTATTAATGCTTAGTAAATTGTAGAATTGGTGCCCCAAATCTTAAAGTTCTTAGACTATGGCACTTCTGAAAAAGTGACTTTTGTTAATATGTAATTTTCGAAATACAGAAAATACTGCTAATTATTATTACTGACATTGTATATAGGGATTTGAAAGTAAGTGATTTTTAGCCTAGCTTGCACATGACAAATCAAAGATATAAATAAATCTAAAATAACTAAGTCAAGAGTACAAGCATGTTTGTGTTCTTTTCTTTTTTTCTTTCCTAAAAGGTGCTCATAGTTGAGTATCATCTTCAACTTCAGATATGTGCTATTTTAGCAGCATATAAGTGAAGCTCACAGAAACTAAAACCGTTAGCCGATTTTGATGGTCTAATGGATACAACATCCTGATTCTTTCAGAAGTTCACAAAGTTCTTATTCAAATAAATAAAGCTACATTTTTCACAAAGTACAATCTTCAAGAAAATGACTTTATCAAACAAACTAAATAAATTACGGCTAAATAAAAAGCTTTAAACCTAAACCCAAGATAAAAGGCATGTAATTTGAAGTTCCTGTTAAATGGAATGTAGCTTATTGACTGCTGTGTGCATACTTTGAAGGGAAATGAACAAGAAAGCCTTGAAGGTCTGAAAAATATGTTCATATCAGGGTCTTCGATTTCTAGAGACTTTTGGTACACTTATAAGGAGTTATTAGTATAGGTGTTTGAGAGTTTTTTTAGAGAACCTTTTATTTCTTGCTTATCTTTGGTTGTGTAGGAGTGTACAATTTCTTTAATTTTTCTAAGACAATGTTAATCCTATCCAAATAATGTATGTTACTAAAGTAAATAAAATCAATATAAATTAAAATTCAAGAAAGTCGGAATGTCTTCCTATCACCATAACCTTAAAGAGCCAAGGGGATGGGTTTCTTCATAGTAAATTGCAATTCTCCATCCATCACGATTGAAGAATAGATTGCATTCAATTGTTACCTAATTCTACAAATACCAATAAAAGTATTTCACTATAACCAACAAAAGGTATAATATCATCCACTAATTTTTTATTCAACAATATGATGAGAAGTATAATACAAACGAAAATTGTATTCAGTTCACTAATTGACAATATCCACACAACACTATTAAATACTGAACGACACCCATATATTTTACGAGCAGTTAAGAGACTTTGATTAACAAATGATGGGTAGATGTAGAAGTTAAAATACAGTGACAACAACACCTGAAACAGCTACAGTACAAGTAGCGTGGTTGTTATCGCTGATTGTCAGTACCAGAGTTTGATGGAGAATAAGTGGGAATGCTCTCCATCAGCGGTTTATTGGTGAAGATTCTCAACTTTTTTCACTTGAGAGAGAGTTTTGGAAGATTTCGCGGACAATATCGAGTAACACAACTTCACCTTTTCATATGCTTTTAAGCTACACTTATGGGGGTGTTGGATACGGAGAAAACATTTCAATTTTACTGTTTCATTCCAAAATTTAGATGGGTAATTGAATCCAGACTACCATGTTTGATAACTCATCCATAACCTCTAGCAATTGATATGGGGTGTATGCTTATGAATAAACAAACACAATTGTGAACTCTTTAGTAGATCAGCCAGTAATTAGTAATATATATTATTTTCTTCTAAATAAATCAACAATTACATCAGTCATGTAGTTCAGTCGTAAATTTGGAAGAGAGCATACCTGGAATTATGAAGACTTGTGAATCGATTTACTGAAGTTGGAACAAAAGGGATGGAATAAAGGGTGCTTTTTTGCCGAGTGTTTGTGCTTGGAAAATGAGTTAGAAATCTGTTGTTTGGAGTGTGAAAGACGGCAGACGGATGGTTCTAGAAGATGGAAGATCGATGGGTATTTGGAATTGAAATCCGTTCATTTGTTAGTGTGAAATTACAGTGTTACCCTTGATGGAAGATCGATGGGTCCAGAAATCTGCATTTGAAATTGAAATCTGTATATTTATTAGTGTGAAATTACAGTGTTGCCCTTGATGGAAGATCGATGGTCCAAAAATCTGCATTTGGAATTGAAATCTATCCATTTATTAGTGTGAAATTACAGTGTTGCCCTTGATCGCCTCCTCAACGTATAATATCATAAGTTGGTAGAAAATGATTGGCAAGGCATCTGAACTAATCATGTGAGCGGTTAGACACTTCACATGTTATAACTTGCTCTATCGATAAATAGTTGTCCACTATTGATTTAGCATATTCTTAAAGAAATAATAAAAGTAATTTTATTATTTTATTTTTATTAAATTTAATTCTTTTAATATGTATTAGATGTTAAATAATATTTAATAGCAATAATAAAATAGATAAAAAAAATAAATTATCTTTTAATTTTTTAAACTGAACAAATATTGTTGAACAATTATTTTTAATATAGTAAATAACTATTATCGAACATGAAGAATATACAATAGATACTTGTATCCAAACTTGTGATATTTCCAACAATTGAGCTATAAATGTAGTTGTCATTCCATTTTAATTAAAAAAAATTGACTCTTTCTAAAAATTTATTACAATTATTCAACACTATGAGATAGAAAAAAATTGACTCTTTGTAAATGACAAGTAAATCACCAAGCTTTTAAAGTATATTGTCTTTGATTGAGAATTAATAGGGCTTGCTAGTGTTATATTATTTGGATCACGTGTATATTTAATAGGTGTTATA
The DNA here is from genome assembly GCF_036512215.1 of Solanum lycopersicum. NCBI lineage: Eukaryota > Viridiplantae > Streptophyta > Magnoliopsida > Solanales > Solanaceae > Solanum > Solanum lycopersicum. The sequence goes on from NC_090807.1 coordinate 55,009,374, forward strand.
GGCCGATCAAATAAAAAAATAATATTCTCTCCGTTTAAAAAAGAATGACCTTTTTTTTGTCTGTTTTAAAATGAATGACATCTTTCTTTTTTTTGTAACGTTTTAAAATCAGCTTTCTACCAGGAGCGATTCAAGCATATTAATGGCCTAAAACAAAAATCAAACGGGGCCTTTAAATTTGAATTTATCAATAACTTTTATATAATTGATTTCTTCTAATTTTCAATTGATAATATAATCATTCTTATTTTAAATTATTTTTAATGAGATATAGTACTCCAAATATGTCAAATTTCTTCTAATAATTTCTTCATTTTCATGAAAAGTTTACTTTTTCTACAAATATTATTCAATATTTATTAAAAGAAATAATAACTTTTAACCTATTATTATTAAAAATGAGACCCCTTAAATTTGGGGGTCTAAGGCGTATGTCTTTTTTTAACACTGTCGAGACACCCCTGCTTTCTAAGTGACATGTTTAAGGCCACAAGATCAAAGGGTAATTTTGTACATTTAACATAATTTTAATTTAGAACCACGAGATACAAAAGTCTTCTCTATAATCTTAGACTCCGTGCCAAGTCAAATCAGGTTATTCTTTTTTAAACGGAGAGAATAATATTATTACAAAAAATATGAAATGAACCTCACTAAATCAATGTCTCAAATTTTTACTAACTCGGAAAAAATAAGAGAAGAAAACTAATCAAAATCAATAGATATATGTAAATACAACAAATATTGAGGGAGACAAATGGGAAAAAATTCAAAGCAATGCAAGATGATATTTAATTGTCATGATAAAATTTAGCAGAATTCTTAAAGAAAAAAAAGTAATAAGGAGAATTATTTGACCAATAATATATCTCTTATTAATTCTTTAATTTCTATCTATATATGTGTCTGATGTCTCTTAACTCTAGAATAATTAATGTTAAATGACAAAAAAAAAAATTAAAAAAAAGTCAATTCTCTCTTAATTGTTAAAATTGGCAGCTAGAGTACTTTGAACAAACATTTTTGGTATACAATATCAAGCTCTAATTGTGTGACCGCACATTAATAATTTTTTATAAAAAAAGTAGTCACTGCTACCACTAATTTAATAATTGCTTGTGCTAAATTAGGTACTTAATTGATAGTTAGGTTAAAAGAGTTAGTTAGATGGCACAATGGTCACTCTCGTTAATTTTTTTAAAGAGATTTTGAAATCAATTCGTAAAAGTCTAAATGAATTTGGCCAATCATTTATTTCAGGGATTAATTTGATAACCCTAGTCAAATTAACATAAGTGTACAAATATTCATTTTTGGGATCGATATTTAACTAATGCATGTCTTAATAGAATTATTTACTTTTACAAATTTATCCCTTTTTGAAAATAGTTTAAACTTACTCAATTGAGGTTAAAATTTTGCACTTGAAATATATACATATAAAAGTTGTCTCAAAATCTCAAACATGTGTAATGTTTTGTCAAATTAATTCAAACTTACTCTAAATTCACTCGATTTTTTTTTTTAAAAAAAAATTGGTGTCATAACGAATAAATATTAATCAGTAATATATAAAAAACAACAAAAAAGATCTAGTAAGATCATTTAACACTATTTTTATTATTTAAAGTATGTAGGAGTTCCATCTTACACAAATGAAGCACATGCTTAAAATGACTAAGATTTTATGTGATTAAATGCATAAGCAAAGTTCCTGACAATTTGATATTTGTGTAGAATGAAAAAAAATAGAAATATACAAACTGCAGCCTCAGTATTAAATTCAAATGCAACTATAACTATAAAACACAAGTATCAAAATTATAGCTATCTAGCCTCATTATGTCTTTATGTTTGTCATTTCTAAAATTCTCTCGGTACTTAAATGGGACAATGAAATAGGACAACTCATGATAGGAGCGAAGCTACAGTCTTGTAAGGGTGGTCAGATGGACATCCTTCGTCAGAAAATTATATATCTTTGAAGTATTGAAAATGGCACACAACTATGTCTCATCCACCTATTAGCTTCAAAATATCCTTCCCATCCACCAATTGGTTCACAAATACCCTCCCCATCCACCTTTGGATTCAATTTTAGCCACTTTATCAATGAGGCACCATTTAAAGTAATTAAATAATCATTTTAATTACGTGTCTTTCAATCATTGGTTGCAAATTAATTATTTAATATAATTTCTAGTTTTAAATAAACCCGCCCCAATACTTATTAAATCCGCCCGATCCAATACAAAAAACCCGTCTAATTAAAATAACCCTAAAACCTTGTTCCCAAATAAACAATCCATTTCCCAACTAAGTTCTTGAATCAATGAAAGTTGGATGCTTTATTAGTATTCTTCCAACAAATTTGTGTGCATTTGTTAAAGAGAGTATTAACGTATTCATTCTATTAATCTCCATCCCTCTCTCACACACATTGGACATACACGGTAGAGATGAATAATTAAACGTTTTAATGTAATAAATCAGTGGAAGATTGCTTTGTTGTTTCTCCAAGAATAAGGTGTAAAAGATGATATTGGATCAATTACTTACTAAATCTTATTTACCAATATAAAGATTTGAGAAGTTTAATTTGAAGTCCTAAAATATTTCACATCCAACTATCGTTGATCAAGAACTTGGTTGGGGGAAGTGATTTGGCAACAAAGGTTTTAGGGTTGTTTTTAATTAGATGGGTTCTTTGTATTGGGTCGGCGGTTTAATAAGTATTGGGACGGGTTTGGTTTAAAATGGATGGGTTTAAAATTATATTAAATAATTTAATTGCAACCAATAGTTGAATGTCACATAAATAAAAGGATTATTTAATTAAAATATTTTAAATGGTGCTCCATGAGATAGTTGTGTACCATTTTCAATACTTCAAGGATATTTTAGTCTCTTTTCCGAACGTAAAATACAGTCTAATATCTTGATATGTTATAAATTGAACACTCTTCACACAATAAAGGGAGATAGTCTAGTGGATTGGTAAAAAAAATGTTGTGTAACCAATCTGCTAAAAAAAATTATCGACTCTTTAAAGATTGAACACTCGAGGAAATTTCCGACTCTGTCGCTGCCTCATGACATTTACTGTGAAATCACATATGTAGGATTGTAGATATTCAAATTCCAACAAATTGACTGAACTCAACTACAATTTCCATGATATAGTTTCGAAATTGATTCAATTGTTTTTGCAACAGCCATGGATTATGAGTCTGCTACATTTCCCAGGAGAAGAAACATAGATGATCTTCAGGTATTCTAAACAACACATTGCAAAATTCAGTAGGACGAAAGGGTTAGCTTGTATGTAATTATCATCCATCAGGCAATTTGGCCTTCATTTCATAAACCAGGCAAAGGATACTGGGACGTCAAAGCTTCGACTCTTTTTTGCAAGTCCAACACCTTATCCATCAAACTAAAATCTGGGGATGTAACAACCTTCATGAAATCTTGGAGTTTGGTAGTAGAGACGGACTTCTTGGCTTCAAGGGTAATTTGCACACCCTCGTGAATAAAATCTGCAACTGATACAAATTCCTTCTCTGTAAAACCTCGAGTGGTCATGGCTGGTGAGCCTATGCGGATGCCACCCGGTACTAGTGCGCTTTTATCACCTACAATTTTGATTTTGACGGTGTAAATGAAAAAAGAACATTAAGAAAATGATGAACTGCGTAAAAGCTTCACTCACCAGGCACTGAATTCTTATTGAGAGTGATTGATGCCATGTCGAGTATTTTCTCCACTCTAGCACCATCAATTCCCTAATTGACAAATGAACACGGTTGACCTATGCTGGTTACTTTAAACAAACTAGTATATAGATCGTTGTTGTTGTTAGTATAATTTGTTTTTGTTTACCAACAAAATATAAGTCCATCCCAGCTACACAATAAAAGGGAAACAGAAGGCATAATTGAGAAAACTCACCATGGGCCGCAAATCCACAAGAACCAAATGATTGTCGCTCCCTCCTGAGACCAGCTTGTAGCCTAATTCCATTAATCGGCTTGCAAGAGCTCTACAGTTGGCAACCACCTACAAGATAAATATTAAATGAAGTCAAATTCTAAGAGATGGTGCCCGTGTTTGGGTAAAGAAGCCATAATTCTTACCTGGTTCTGATAAACCTTAAATTCAGGTGATTTGGCATGCTTCAAGCAAACAGCTAGTCCTCCAATTGTGTGATTATGAGGACCACCCTTCAAAGAAAAACAATAATATTGATAGATCAATTCACGGAATCTAGATTATATTACAGAGTCCAAAAGAGAACACTGTTCTTTCTCTGGTAAGATACTAGCAATCAAGGAAGAAATTTCATAAAACAAAAGGAGCAACATGGACAGTCAAAAGGAAAATGAACTGACCTGCAAACCAGGAAAAACAGCATTGTTTATGGCAGATTCAAGATCCATTCCCAGAACTGGATCTTTTTTGAAGAAGATCATTCCACCTCTAGGACCTCTAAGAGACTGAACAGACAAGTCAAAGTTAGGCATAGTTAATCAGATATAATATAATATTAATCGGTAACTACTAAAACATTTGAGTTTAAAGATGAGGAGTTAGTAGCCTTCCCAAAGTTCCTCTATCTACTGTATACTCTCTTATATCTTACTTTGAAAAATTGCTAAGGAAAATGAGACTTGATGCATGTAGGAGATCTAACAGAAGAAGCGCATTGGCAAGATAGAGAAGTGCAATGAAAATATAACTGGTATGACTATTTAGCTTTCTTTTAAGGAGCGGGGAAGGGAGGGATATACTGAGAACAAAAGTATTAGCTTGGCAAGAAATTACAGTACCTTGTGAGTAGTAGTAGTAACAATGTCACAGTATTCAAATGGATTAGCAAGTACAGAAGCAGCTACAAGCCCACTGATATGAGCCATATCCATCATTAGGAAAGCTCCAACAGCATCTGCTATCTACCAGGATATACCAGAAACATAATATTAGATACCAAACACAGAAAACAGAAAGAAGATGTTAACACGTAGAGATCCAGTTATTATATAATTGTACCTTTCTCAAACGAGGATAATCAAAATCACGCGGATATGCACTTGCACCAGCAATAATAAGCTTTGGGCGAAAAAGATTCGCTGTTTTCTCAAGCATTTCATAATCGAGAATACCTGTGTAGAATTAAAACAGACTTCCAATCAGCTGAACAGTCCAAATGCAACATGTTAAAGTGGCCCTCTGTTGTTACCTGTAGATTCATCAAGTCGATAAGGCATGGATTCAAAGTAAATCGAGGTGCCTGAAACCCGTCTTTTTGGAGTCATAAATCCATGGGACAAGTGGCCACCATGAGGTAAGTCCAATCCCTAAGGTACAAATCACACAATATAAATGTCAGTCCATGCAACTACTAAAAGACCAATAATAAGAAAACTGTTTACTAGTTATAACTAACCATAATCCGGTCGTGTGGATTAAGAACCGCTGTGTAAACTGCAAAATTTGCCGGAGAGCCAGATAATGGTTGAACATTCACACCCCATTGTTTTCCATCTAAGCTAAAGGCAGCCAATGCTCTTTCTTGACAGAGAGTTTCCAACTCATCGATGTATTCATTCCCACCATAATATCTGATACAATCAAGTACTAGAAAATTGACATTAACAAGCTATATAAGAGAAGATAAATTTTCTGTAGGGAGGAAAAATCTATGATCAATATCTTCACCTTTTGCCTGGAAGCCCTTCAGAATATTTGTTGGTAAGGCAAGAACCAACTGCTTCCATCACTGCTCGAGATGTGAAATTCTCAGAGGCAATAAGTTCTAAGCTCCTAAACTGACGCTGCTTCTCTTTGTCAATAATAGTACGAACATCAGGATCAGCTTCATGCAACCCATAGTCTTCAAAGCTGCTCCCAGCACCTAGAGAATGCAGCAGACACCAATGAGTAAATGAAGAAAGTCTAAAAAGTAAATATCATCATACACGTTCACGAGGGATATGTAACCACCAGCAATGGATTAAGTCCCAGTTAGTTTTTACATTCCTCGTCCATCATAATTGAATTCCGTACCCATTAGTTTTTACATCTCCGCTGGGAAATGAAAAACAAAGTAAAATGTATAACCAGAATCAGTTCTGACATCAATTATAGTCTCTGCATTTTGTTCCTAGGAGCTGTATAACAAGGTGGATGACTCTTCATATCTCTCGTTGGTAAATGATTGTAATAATTTACAATTTACCCCTATATAAATATTAAATTAAATATTAGTGCCTTTGCCCTTCAGCCTTCAATTCACACTTCACATTAACTTTGAATTCAAAACATCACATTGTACAAAATGTCAAAACCTATTACTTTCATGAGAATAAGAAAACTTCTTTTCAGGTAAGTTATTACTACTGAATCTGTTTTATGAGCCTTCTCTAAAGTTACACTATTGTATGGAGAAGTCATATATTTGTTTTATGAACATTGCATTTTCTTATGGTTAAATCGAAAATCAAACCATGAAAATCAAAAACTAATAAACTGAAAACAGATAAAACATATCTTTATTAGTTTACTGTATTTGAAACCGAAAACCCGATAAACCCATGATACATAAAACCAAACCAAACTCACCAATGCTAACTCTCCTAGGACTCCTCATAAAAAACATAATCAAGGATCCATCAACCACCATTTGTACTAAAGGAGAATCTGACCAAACCAAAAAAAAACCTCTTCCCCCAATAAAAAACAGATTTTTATACATCCAAAAATAGTTATAAAGAACATTTTTCATATACATATACTATATAGAACATAACAACAAAATTTACAAATTACCTTCAGGAGCAGAAGAAGTAGGCCTTTCTGTTATCAAGCTCCATTCAGTTGGAGTTGCTCTACAGGGCTTGACAGAGCATAACTTTACCCGACTCGAATTTACATTAATACCAGCAACCCCTTTTGAAGGAAAAGCTGACCCTTTAACCCAAACAGGCTGCTGAAGAGAACTCATAACCGCAGCTCCACAACAAGCTTCCATGATGCAACTAATTAACAGCAACCCTTCAATTCAAAATTCAGTTTTCTGCAAATAGGAAGAAGAAAAAGATTGTAACTAGGAAACAGGGGATTCAACTGAAGATTTTTTACAAGAATTATAAATCGTTTAACCTTATTGAAATTTCACTAGATTTTCAGTTTTGCGTTTGTAGAACTCTGGGAATATATAGGAACAACACAAGGTGAAGAAAAAGAACCCTAGCTTGGAAATTCGCGCGCCGCTCATGCACTAATATCTCGAATATGTTTCATTCATTTCAATTCAATCATATATTTTATTTATTTTAATACTTTTTAAATTTCCTTTTTTAAAATATATTATTTTAAAATTATTAAATTAAAAGACATTTTCAAAGGATAAACAAACCTGCAATTACTATCTCTTTAGGTGCACACAACGTAAAAACTATGCTCCTATACAATAACTCTCACAAAACACATAGGAGAAGTGATCTCACTAAGCAAGTGTGACGCATTCAGCTCGACCTAGAAAGTAAGAAGTTTCGAACGTGAGACCTCTAACATGAAAAAATGAATGCTTGATATCTTTTGTGTATTTTTACAATTGCAAAGTTTAACAAACGGAAAATGAGTTGGGATAAGCTCGTAACCCTAATCCAAACACTTTTAGAAAGATAAAGAGCACATTCTCGCTGCAGGAAACAAATGCCACACTTAGAAAACATCCCTCCAAATCCACCAGATCCATCTGATAGCAGCGAGATAATAGTAGATCCAGTACCCTCAAATACCCCCCCAGGAATCCCCGTCCTTCATAAATGCCCTTATTAAACCAGTCTACATGCCAAGCACTGATCCGATTATGGATATTGATACTGATGATACTCATGCGGGGAAGGGACCCACAAGCAATCAATAGACACCATTATTGACCAAGGCTACCACGCAAGAAATCAACTATATCTCTCTTCGGAAGAAAGAATAAGGATCCAAAAACTGTGGTCTTTCTTCGTTATTATCAAACTGATGGAAAGAAAGATAAGTCATGACCATTTTAAAATTGACAAAAATCTAGTGCTCATCCGAGAAGATAATACTCATTGATCTAAATGACTACTACATGGTTAAATTCCTCAAAGAGGAAAACATGCATCTTGCCTTAAGAATGGACCATGGTTCATTAATGGGTTCTTTTCTATCCATAAAAAAATGGGACCCCAACTTCGTCGCATTTGAGGTGGACGAAACCTACTCTGCCATTTGGAGACGTCTTCCCGAGCTGCCAACAAAGTACTATTGTCATACAATCTTAGCAAAATTTGGACAAAGCTTGTTAGATTGGTGAAAACTGACATCTACACATCCTCGACACTTAGAGGGCGATATCCATGAATCTGTATTGAAGTACCTGTTAGGATACCGTTTAAACAACATATCTTTATTGACCATCTCAAGAAAAAGGTAGTGTGTGAGGGTGCGGACATTCTGTGCAAGATTTGTAAACTTCAAAAAGGGCAGGATGAATCAAGCACAAAAACCCCATGCCACCACTCCACAATCATTGGTAAGTGAAGGTATTAACGTCAAATTATCTCACTCAACTACCTGTAAGTTTATTAAATCTCAAATTTATAAGTACGTTGAAAACTCACATTTAAAAGTTTCCTGCACTATTGGGGACCTAACCAGTACTTCAAATCGCTATAATAACTTGTACCCACCGGATGTGAGGATAGATTTGACGCTAGTAATGATGACAAAACAACTGCTCTAAACCCAAGACATGCCACTACCTTTATTGAAGATTCGGTTGAGGACCAAACACCTCACACGCCTCCTAAAATCTACTCCCTACACCCTACTACTACTGACCTAGTAGTTTCCCCTTCAACTTCCCCAAATAATAACTCCAAAAGTAACCTTTTTGATGTGGTAACCCCTTAGCCATGTATTTAGACAACTCACGCCTCTAGTTGGCGTATCTAAGAGAGCAACTATCAAAGATTTTTTAACCCTTATTTCTAAGGGTTAACATTGACCCCACAAGAACTTTTACCCTTTAAGGAATACCGACCAACACTAATAATTCTTTTATTAATAGTTCCTAAGTACCTAAAGTCTCAGATAATAAAGTTATTACCTCAACACCTTTACAAACTTCTTCTCTATATAAAAATGGCCAGAACATTACTCTCATCCTTTCTACGATGATAACGAACAACCATTTGAACAACCCAGATACTCCTACTGTTCTGAAAATGAACCAAAATACTCTGATACAACTCTTTCGGGTGAACTCATAACTACCAAGGGTCACCCAGTGTGTGCAAGCCTTTCACCTTCTCCATCCATCCCATCCTATGGAGGTGAGTCTCCAAAACCAGAACCTAACTTTCAGTGTTCTGATGGACAACAGAGAAGTACAATCATAATCCAAAGTCCTCCCCTCTTGGCTCTGCTGGTGACGAATAGGATATGAATGTTGACAGAATCATACAACAGTTACCTATGGATAATGAGTATGTTCCACCTGCCAACGAACTACCAACCCCTGTCATGCCATTTTTCCATATACTAACCTGGGAAACCCCATTCCACCACCCATGCAAACCCCGCAACTTTTGGAAACTCTATTTCTTACCCTTGTCCTCAAAAGCCGACAAAACATGGATCCTCTTTACCACTATTGGATAATGCAAGGACACACAATGGGGGTGACTCAATTCCAACTTGCTACAACCCCAACGGGATCAGTGGCCAACACTGGTACTGAGACGACGAACAATGTTGTTGCAACCTCGCAGGTACCTCCCCGTTTGAACTTAGTTCCAATTTCCCTGGTATAGAAAAACACCGAGGAAATCAAAGATGCACTAGAGGTAATGAGAGAAACATAATCGAAAGTCTCAGTGTTAAAAGAAGTAAGGGTCATGATATTTCGAGAGAGATTCGAAAAGAAAGTTCATCCTTATTAGTCCCCTCGATCTATCAAAAATCTCGATAGATATCAAGACCCCATTCAACCCAAAAATAGGGAACTACGTCTTAATAATGAACCTCATAATAAGGAAAAACCAAAATGTTACAGATAGGAACTTAAGGTTGGATGCAATGATAACCCCCCCCCCCCACCACCACATGAATAGATCTATGAATTTAGTAGTCTGGAACTGTAGATGTGGGAATGGTGCAGACTCCCGAAGGAACTTTAGGGCATTACTTGATTGACATAGTCCCCCTTTAGTGGCATTACTGACAACGAAAATGTAAAGCCACCAAGGCTTGCTAGATTACTTTCCCTTCAATCAAATGATCAAAATAACAGTATGTAATGTTGGTGGTTTTATCTTCCTATGGGAAGATAATTTGGAGCTCGACGAAATAGCTAGTACTGAGCAGGAAATCCATGATATGATCAAGGTAAGTGGCTCTGGTGACCAATGGCTATTTAGTAGTATATATGCTAGAATTTTGGAATATGCGTAAAATCTTATAGGAAAACCTATGTACAATTGATAATAACAATAATAGAAAATGGCTAATTAGGGGTTATTTTAATGAACTTCTCAATAGCACATATATAAAGGAGGTGGCCCCTTAAATTTATTCAGTAGTGAAGATTTTTGGAGATAGTTAATTATTGCTAGTTCATTGATATGGGCTTCAGGGTAGCCGGTACACCTGGATGAATAATTATTTCAAGAACAAAAAAGCACTTATTTTTGAAAGGTTCTACCTTCATATAACAAATGGTTGCTACTCTACCCAAATGCCCAAGTTATATACCTACCTAGATCCCACTCTGATCATTGCCTCCTCATACTTTCCCTTAATATATAAAGGTGACCACTAATAACTGCATCTTTAGATTTGAAACCATGTGGACCTCACACTTGAAGCTCCCAAATATTATCAATAAGTCTTCGGCTTGTGCCTTAAATCTTATAGAAGCTATTTCAAATTTTGAAAAAAATGTCACAAATTGGAATGGAGACACATTTGGGAATATTTTTTTCACCAAAAGAGAGTAATCCTTAATAAAATAGGAGGTATTCATAAGTAAAAAAAAACTACCTCAATAGTGTTTTGCAGTTAAGATTGGAACAAAGCTTAATTGAGGACTACAACACAATTCTAAAAAAAGATGAGGATTTTTGGAAACTTAAATCAAGAAATAACTGGCTACAAGAGGGGAATGCAAATACTAAGTTCTTCCATGTTAGTACCTGAGTAGGTGTAGGAAAACTATATTCAGACCTTCAAAACATACGATGGGACTTGGATTCATGATCAAAATGACATTATCCAATTCACCACATCCCTATTATAATGAATTGTTCACTAAGCAGCACCATCAATCACACAACCTTACTACCAAGGTTTGTCCAACTACGATCAAACAAGAGGATTACCTTCTCCTTAGTAATTTGCCTACTATGGAGGAAATAACATCCATAGTCTTTTCTTTCCACCCTTTCTTCTACAAAAAATACTGGCATATTGTGGGTCCATGGGTGTACACATTATGCCAAAAAGCCTTCAAGGAGGGAGCTATTCTCGACTCCATAAGTCTCACTCATGTATGCCTCATTCCAAAGTGCAAGATTGCATCATCTCTTAAGAATTTTTGCCCCATCAGCCTCTGTAATAATATCTCCAATAAAATTATCACCAAAACTATATTTAGAAGATTAAGGGGTCTCAGGGACAAACTAATAGCCCCATGCCAGTTTAGCTTCCTCTAAAATAGACAAGCAACAGATAAAGTTATAATTATACTAAAAATAGTCTCCCATTTTTGAAAAAAAATGAAAGGGAAGAGAGGTTGCTTCATGAAAAAAATACACCTTGAGAAAGCTTTAGATAAAATTGAGTGGTCATTCTCTAGGCATACCCTCCAATGCTTCAACTTCCTAGAAAAACTTAGTAATCTTATAATGTTTAGCATTAGCTCTAGCCAATCGTCTATCCTAATAAATGGTACTAGAGTTGAGTTCTTTAACTTCACTAGAGGAATTGGTCAAGGAGACTCTATGTCCCCATACATATTCATACTATGAATGGAGGTCATATCTCAACATATTGAACAAGCAGTCATTTTAAAGACCCGAGCCCCTGTAAAAGTTAGCATTTGAGGATCAAGTGTCTTGCACCTTTTCTTTAATGACAAATTATTGTTAGGATCGAAAATAAGCAGATGTAAATGCGGAAGCTTGCAAAGCAGATCTCGAAAGACCACGAGTAAGAAGACAACGAGAAATATACCAAAAGACACACAAATTTAACGTGGTTCGGTCAATCGACCTACATCCACAAAGGAGATGAGCAATCCACTATAAATATGAGAGTACAAAATACAGAGAGAAACAACCTCAACCAATTCACTCGGAATACATGGGAGGTTCACACAAGTGATAACGTATCAAGCTTGTGACTCATAAATTTTCCCCCTAACCAAAACTCTCAAAGCCCTTAAGACTACATTGTGAATGCTAATTAAGTTAGAAAGAACATGCCTCTATTTATAGAGTCTTAAACCTTTTCCTACCAGAAAAAAGATTAGTCAATCCAAAACCTTTTCCTAAAAGGAAAACCTATTTATGGTAAGAAATCAGGGCAAATAAAACCCAACAAATCTCCCCCTTGGCCTGAATTTCTGACAAATTAAATTTGTCCACCTTCTTTACTTAATATTCAACAACTTGCTTCTCCTCTCCATAATCTCCTTTGCAAAATTTGTGTCTCAACACAGAGAACCTCTGTGAAACAATTTCTCCGACAAAATCTTCATTACTGTCAAAAAGGTTGCGGCTAGAACTACACCCGTCAAGATGAACACCTCTTTCTAACTTGATTCAATCATTGATTATCGAACCACTGAACCTAACTCCGTCATTGAATCTGGCTCTGATACCACTTTTTAGGACCAAAAATAAGAGATGTAAATGCGGAAGCTAGCAAAGCAGACCTCGAAAGACCACGAGTAAGAAGACAATGAGAAATATACCAAAAGACACACAGATTTAACGTGGTTCGGTCAATCGACCTACGTTCACAAAGGAGATGAGAAATCCACTATAAATATGAGAGTACAAAATACAGAGAGAAACAACCTCAACCAATTCACTCGGAATACATGGGAGGTTCACACAAGTGATAACGTATCAAACTTGTGACTCATAAATTCTCCCCCTAACCAAAACTCTCAAAGCCCTTAAGACTACATTGTGAATGCTAATTAAGTTAGAAGGAACATGCCTCTATTTATAGAGTCCTAAACCTTTTCCTACCAGAAAAAGGATTAGCCAATCCAAAACCTTTTCCTAAAAGGAAAACCTATTTATGCTAAGAAATCAGGGCAAATAAAACCCAACAATTATTGCTCATGTCCAAAACCTCTAAGAGTTGTAGAATCATTACTGAAGTCATAGGCTCTTTTTGCTACTGGTCAGGACAAAAAGTTGAAAAAATCTTTTCTAAGAAATGTTTTAGCGAAGTAACAGAGAGTATATCAATAGATCTGGATATCCACTGCAACAATTTCTTTGGGACATATTTGGACGTTCCAATATTTGATGGGATACCACTTAGAAAGGACCTCCAATTCATAATAGATTATCTTCAATTGAAGCTTAGTATTGGAAAAACAACTTTCTCGACATGGCAGAAAGAACTACCTTAGCAAAATCCTTCCTCAACCATATGGCAACTCATGATATGTAATATATTAACCTCCCTGTAGTAAATTAAAAACCATTGATAAAATTCAAAAGGACTTTGTTTAGGGAACCACTGAATTTATGAGAAAACTGCACATGATAAAGTGGGACGTAATTACTAAGGATAGGGATTCAAGTGGATTGGGTGTCTAACTAGCCTAGCACTTATCACCTAACTAGCCTAGCACTTTTTTATGATTCCTCGTTCTCTTTGGGCCTTACTCTTTCTAAACGAATATGCTAGAAATACTGACTTATTCACCTACTAGCACCACCTCAAAACTGTTAGTAGGACCTAGCAGAACATCATCTAGGGCTGGAAAAACAACATACAGTACACCAAATAGGATCTAGGAAATGCTAACGAAACCAACTTCTGGAAGGATAAATGGCTCTCAAATACAACCCCCTTAAGGTGCAGAGTCATAGGCCCCCTCTGTAAAGTTGAACTCTTACTCAAAGATAGGGACGTAATACATAATGGGACATAAACACTTGAAGATCTAAATTCAAATTATCAATGAATCTTAGTTCTGAAATTACCTCCATCCATATACCCCAAGCCCCAAACATGTGCGACAAAATAAATTGGACACTAATTAGTAAAGGAAATTTCACTACCAAATTGGTCTACATAGCCCTTAAATAGCCCTTAAATAAAAGGATACCACCAAAAGATCCAACCTTTTAAATTTTCATAGCATTGGTACAGATATAGACCCCTTGTGCAAAATCTGTTGCCAACCTGAAACTAACAAACATATACTTCTCGATGTCCCCTAGTTAGGAAGGTCTGGATTACTCTGTGCCTTCATGACTTGATCGAGAAAATAAAAATAAATAATAATCCAAATTGGCTCAACAGTATTAGAGATATAAAGAAGTTTTTAGCTTTTTTGACTAATTCGAGATGTTTCCATTTGAATTAATCGTAACAACAATATCTATAAGAAATCAAGGTAAAGGTCAATGTCACGTCCATAATTGATAGAGCAACATAGTATGCCTTTCTTGGTCCTAGCAGAAATCCGAAGTCAAAAATAACATCTCTTACCAATCTCTGCCCTTGACACCCCTACCAGCTGGCCTAAAATTGAATGATGATGGTCCCTTTGATTATATCACCTTTAAAAGAGGGACAGGGTGTATAGTCTGAGAATCAAAAGGCAACTGGATAGTAGGTTAAAGCACAAGAATTACATCCACCTCAATAACAAGGACAGATCTAGCAACATTAGTTCATGGCCTAAGGCTGACACATAGCCTAAGCCTTCACCACTCACCATTGCCCCTGACTCAACCGAGGTAATACATCTTCAAAATAATGGAAATGCTATTGAACCAAGGAGCATGAACCTAGGGAACAAAATGGAGTGGTTGATCTGCTAGCTCGTTTCAGAAGAACCCTACCAATAAATATTCTTTTTTAAGTATGGCATAATGCCCCTTTGTTTGTTCGAGAAGCCATCGAGGAAGACAAGAAAATGTTGTCTTTTGTTCACCCTATTGCTATGTCTTATGTTCACCCAAGTTCTAACTTATGTAATACTAGTATACTTGGTTGCGATTCGTGCGGTTATGAATAGAATTCAAATAAAATTTGACACTAAATCATAAAAGATAAGATATAAAAAATCAATTAAATATATCCATATTTTGTAACAATTGTTATTACAAGTTATCTATAAGATACATACTCTTTAATATTGAAAGTATTAGTTTTTTACATCAATATTTTTTTTAATTTGGACTTTTTCCTCCTCTTTGTTATAACTTCATCACTACTTGCTTTCTAGTATTCGTCTGTTTACCAACCTAAAGAATTATCATATCAAATCACTAAAAAAATTAATTAAAATTAAAAGGAAAAATAAGGTAAGAAAGAAAATAAATTTTAAAATACACAAAAAAAGAACAAAAAAAAAGAATTAGCTGGGCAGAAAAAGTTGAAAAAATAAGTTCAATAATAAATAGGAAGAAAAAGAAAAAAATTACCAAAGTAAAGAGAGAAAATACAACACTATTCTAGATGAACAGTTATTATGTAGATAGAGAGATTTTTAAGAATCAACAATTTTTTCCCTAAAAAATCAACACACTTTTTAGAAGAAGTTAACAATTATCCTGTATAAAAAAAATTATATATGTACGCAACACTCCAAACTTTATCAAACAATATTGTTTTTTTGGAGAATATATACCTTATATTTGAAAAAGAATTAATTCAAATTGTTAAAAATAAGCAACAATAAGTGTATCTCTATATATCGTAAATCATTCAAATTCAATTCTATCAAACTGATCTGATCATCTCTCTTGATGAAACTTTCACCGCAACTAACTTTCTTCTTATTTTGTAAAAGTTGTACAGAACTAATCTGTCACTTTCAGTAAAAAAAATGTATTTCACCTTGTCCTCTTGTTTGACTACTATGATATAAAAGAAATTATGTAAAACTTATCTATGATCTTCATGAACATAGCGGTCATTCATATTTCTGCATTACTTTTTCTATATTCTCTCTTAGTTATTAAATACATTATCGATGAAGAAAATGAAGAAAAAACAAATAAAAACGAAAAAAATATATTAGTAAAAAAGAAGAAGGAAAACAGAAATTAGATAGAAGGAAGTTGAGAAGATATTTCATTTAAGTGGAGAATGCAAAAAATAAAGGTTTTTTTTGTAATCCATAAATTATAATTAAATACAATAAATATGATAGATCTTAATGTTGTAAATCCATTGTATAGTATATGTGTATGATCCATTAGAGTTATCCAACAATTAATTGGATTCATGTATTAGTGTTTCGAATGTGGTAAGATTTCAAGGTGATATGAACCTTGATGATAACTATGGATAATTCCAAGGTAACCTTTGACTATGATATCTCCACACTATAAATAGAGATATCATTCACCATTGTATGATACACTTGAATAAGAAAATTCTTTCCTCTATCTTATACTTCTTGTCTTTTCTTCTTATATTCTGAGCTTTCTTTACAACACGTTATCAGCATGAAGTTGCTACTTGCAAAGGTATTATATAAATATTTTTATTTGATTCACATATTCTCTCATAATTTTATTATGTCGAATTTATCCAAACTTGAGTTTGTGGCATTAGATATTTCTGGAAAGAATTATCTTTCATTGGTACTCGATGCTGAGATTCACTTGGCTGCTAAAGGACGTGATGCCACTATTACTCAGAGAAATGAAGCAACAAGTCAAGATAAGGCGAAGGCTATGATTTTCCTTCGTCATCATCTTGATGAGGGCCTGAAGATTGAATATCTGACGGTAAAAAATCTACTTGAATTGTGGACTGATTTAAAGGGGAGATATGACCACCTAAAGACAACAGTGTTGCCAAGAGCTCGTTATGAGTGGATGCATTTACAGTTTCAAGATTTTAAGATCGTAATTGAATACAACTCTGTTGTATTCAGGATAACCTCCCCGTTAAAATTATGTGGGGAGACTATAAAAGATGAGGACATGTTGGAAAAGACATTTACTACTTTCCATGCCTCAAATGTGATATTGCAGCAGCAATATCGTGAAAAGGGTTTTCAGATTTATTTTGAACTAATCTCATGTCTTTTGGTGGCTGAGCAACATAGTGCTCTTTTAATGAAAAATCATGAAGCTCGTCCCACTAGAGCTGCTCCATTACCGGAGGCAAATGTGGTGGAAGCACGTGATCAATCTGAAGTAAAAAGAGATGATCATCGGGGCTATAATAATGCACGCGGACGTGGCAAAGATAAACGACGATACACTAATCGTCAAGGTGGTGGTCATAATAAGAGAGAGAACAACACGAGTTCTCAAAATAACCCCTCAAAAAGTAATTGTCGTCGTTGTGGCATGAACGGCCACTGTAAGAATGAATGTCGCACACGTGAGCATTTTTTAAGGCTCTATCAAAATTCCTTTAAAAAGAAAGGAAATAAAAGTGGTGCTTCCTCTTCCAATGCTCGAGTCGAGTCACATATGACTCTTAAAGATGATGATAAGCTGGGAACATCTCAGAAATATGATAAGGATATTGAAGCAAATTTGACTTTAAAGGATGATGTTTTTGATGGCCTTAGTGACATTACTCATATGGAAGTTGATGACTTCTTTGGAAGTCGAAACTGATGTTTGATATTTTAGCTGGGGAATGAAGTCTGTTAATATTTTACATAATACTTTACTTATGTGTTTTTAATTATTATGTTATTCATGTTGAAGTATTTAAATTTTCGTTGTTAATTTTGTTTCTTCCTTTATTTAATGTATTTTATTTTAATGAAAACTATAGAAATTCTCAGTTGTCAGTTGGAATCAAGATATGTAATGGAGATGTATGCCTTCTTGATAGTGCTACAACGCATACAATATTAAAAGAAAAGAAATACTTTTCTAATTTGGTTATGAAAATGACATATGTCAACACAATATCAGGTAGTACAAAATTCTTACTACCTGGAGAGACAATATTAAGCACTGATAATGCATTATATTGTAGTAAGTCTCAAAGAAACTTATTAAGTTTCAAAGTTATTCGCCAAAATGGCTATCATGTTGACACGACTAATGAAGGAAAGGACTAATACCTTTACATTACTACAATTAATGTAAAGAAGAAAACCGTGCATGAAAAATTACCTGCACTTTCTTATGGGTTGTACTATACAAGTATAAGTATAGTTGAATCACATGCCGTAGTAAATAAAAGGTTAACTAATTTTAATGATTTAATCATTTGACATGACCGGTTGGGCCATCCCGAATTTGATATGATGCCCAAAATCATTGAGAATTCACATGGGCACACCTTAAAGAGCCCAAATATCCTTCAATCAAAGGAATTCTCTTGTGCTGCTTGTCCTAAAGGAAAGTTGATCATTAAACCATCAACAGTTAAGGTTGGAATTAAATCCCCTGCGTTTCTGGAACGTATACAGGGTGATATATGTAGACCAATTCAACCTGCATGTGGACCCTTTAAATATTATATGGTCTTGATAGATGCTTCTACAAGATGGTCACATGTGTGTTTATTATCAACTCGCAACATGGCTTTTGCGAGAATGCTGACTCAAATAATAAGATTGAAAACACAATTTCCAAACTATACAATAAAGACAATCCGTGTAGATAATGCTAGTGAGTTTACAATGCCTGACTATTGTATGTCTACAAGTATAACAGTTAATCATCCATTTGCGCATGTTCACACTCAAAATGGTCCAGCAGAATCATTGATTAAACGTCTGCAATTGATATCTAGACCATTACTAATGAGAACAAACTTATATGTGTCTATGTGGGGGCATGCTATTTTGTATGCAGCAGCACTTGTGCTCATAAGGCCGACCAATTATCATGAATTCTTCCATTTACAATTGACTTTTGGTCAAGAGCCAAACATTTTCCATCTTAGAATTTTTAAATGTGTGGTGTATGTCTCAATTGCTCCACCACAACGCACAAAGATGGGGGCCCAAAGAAGGTTGGGGATATATGTTGGGTATGAATCTCCTTCAATCATAAAATATTTGGAGCCTATGACTGGAGATTTATTTAAGGCAAGATTTGCTGATTGTCATTTTGATGAATCAGTATACCCAACATTAGGGGGAGAACATAAGTCGTTGGGAAAAGAGATAGAATGAAATTCATCAACTCTATCTCATCTGGATCCTCGAACAAACCAATGTGAGTAAGAAGTTTAAAAAATAATTTATTTGCAGAACATTGCAAATCAGCTACCAGATGCATTTACTAATCTTCCAAGATTACTAAATCACATATTCCAGCTGTTAATGCTCCAGTTCGAGTTGATATCCCGACGGGATAAATTGTTAAGGCAAATGAGTCTAGACCACATTTGAAGCGTGGTAGACCAATTGGTTCCAAGGATAAAAATCCTCGAAAGAGAAAAGGAATAAATGATCAAGATGATCATGGGTTGAAAGAAATTTCTCAAGATGAGACCAAGTCATAACACATAATGATGAGGAGGTTCGAACTTTTGAAAATAATGAAATTTCAATGAATTATGTATCGACGAGAAAGTTGTGGAACCGAAATAATATTGTTATTGAAAACATATTTGCCTATAATGTTGCTATTGAAATAATGCAACAAGATGAAGATTTTGAGCCAAAATCTGTTCACGAATGTAGACAGAGAAATGATTGGCCAAAATGGAAGGATACAATTCAAGCTGAATTATCTTCACTAGAAAAAAGTGAAGTTTTTGGACCAATAATCCGAACACCTGGAGGTATCAAGCCAGTGGAGTACAAATGGGTTTTTGTACAAAAAAGAAATGAGAAAGGTAAAGTCATGAGATATAAGGCCTCGTTGCTCAAAGTTTTTCTCAAAGACCTGGCATTGATTATATGGAGACATATTCTCCAGTGGTAGATGCAATCACCTTCAGATATCTCATAAATCTTGCAGTTCATGAAAAACATAAAATGCATCTAATGGACGTTGTCACAGCCTATCTATATGGCTCATTGGACCACAACATTTTCATGAAAATTCCTGAAGTATTCAAAGTACCTGAAGCATACAAAGATTCAAGAGAAACTTGTTCAATAAAGATTCAGAAATCTCCGTATGGATTGAAAGAATCAGGAAGGATGTGGTACAATCGTTTGAGTGAATATTTGTTAAAGAAAGGGTACAAAAATGACCCAATTTGTCGCTGCATTTTCATTAAACGGTCGGGGTCTGAATTTGTAATAATAGCTGTGTATGTTGATGATTTGAACATCATTGACACTCATAAAGATCTTTTAGAAGCCGTTGAGTGTCTGAAAAAAGAATTTGAAATGAAAGATCTCGGCAAGACAAATTTTTTCTTGGCCTACAGATTGAGAATTTGTCGAACGGAATACTTGTTCATCAATCAACGTACACAAAAAAGATACTAAAGTGTTTTACATGGATAACACACATCCATTGAGTACTCCAATGGTGGTAAGATCGCTTTACATCAATACACATTCATTTAGACCTTAAGAGAATGATGAAGAGCTTCTTGGTGATGAAACTCCTTACCTTAGTGCGATTGGGGCACTAATGTACCTTGCTAACAATACTCGACCAGATATCTGTTTTGCAGTAAGTCTACTAGAAAGATTCAGTTCCTCCCCAACAAAAAGACATTGGAATGGTGTTAAACACATACTTCTATATCTTTGGGGGACCATGGACATGGGTTTATTCTATTCCAATAATTCCAAGTCAGAACTGATTGATTACGCAGATGCAGGGTATTTATCTGATCCGCATAAAACTTGATCACAAATAGGCTATTTGTTTACATGTGAAGACACGACAATATCTTGGAAATCAATGAAACAAACGTTGGTATCAATGAAGAGCTTCTTGGTGATGAAACTCCTTACCTTAGTGCGATTGGGGCACTAATGTACCTTGCTAACAATACTCGACCAGATATCTGTTTTGCAGTAAGTCTACTAGAAAGATTCAGTTCCTCCCCAACAAAAAGACATTGGAATGGTGTTAAACACATACTTCTATATCTTCGGGGGACCATGGACATGGGTTTATTCTATTCCAATAATTCCAAGTCAGAACTGATTGATTACGCATATGCAGGGTATTTATCTGATCCGCATAAAACTTGATCACAAATAGGCTATTTGTTTACATGTGGAGACACGACAATATCTTGGAAATCAATGAAACAAACGTTGGTAGCCACTTCTTCAAATCATGCAGAAATTAAAGTCATCCATGAAGCAAGTCGAGAGTGCGTCTGGTTGAGATCAATGACCCATCATATTCAGGAAATGTGTGGTTTTTCTTTGAAAAAGAATATATCAACCACAATGTAAGAATTAAGGATTAATACGAGTATTTTATCATAATACTAATATTAATTGATGTATAATCTGATTAGGTCTTGAGAAATGTTTTGCTGAATAAGTAATTAATATTAATAATAGAATAAAATATATATTTTTTCGAGTCTTGAGCAAGTAAATCTTCTTTTGGTTGAGCTTAAACCTATCTTGCTTACTTGAGCTTAGACCTATCTTACTTACTTAGATAAAGAAACGGATTGCTAGTCTTGACAGCTCGAAAGTGCCTTAATTAGACGGAAGTCTTCAAATTTTCTCAGATTACTATTGCTATGTTAAAAGTGAAAAATTATTTTTAGAATAGTAGACGATTAAAAATGAACAAAGAATGTATATGGTGACGTTAAATTTTACGAAGCCAAATCAATTTTAAAGTTATTTTTAACCTCATCCTTTGATTTTTTTTGACCCTCTTCATTTTTCTCCTTTTTTTATATATATATATATTTCATTTTTAAAAAAAAAATATAATACATTGTATATACATTATCTATATTGTATATGTATATATAATGTATATACTTCGTATAATCATGTATAAATATATGAAACCAACTCAAATTACATACCTTTAACCACAATTTGATCTGAAAGCTCGAGTTTGTCAACTAAAAATCGAGAGGTTGAAAAAAGATAAATAATGCAAGTGACCTATCTTACAAATTAAAGTTATTTACTTAATTTGATGCACTTTCCATTCTTTTGGTGATACTCAACTTTCGTTTTTAATTCAAAAGTCATTTAATTACGATTTTTTTTCACAAAAAGTCATTCAACATATTAATTATTTTTTTATTAAAATTTACTGACATGAAATTTTAATTTTTAACCAAAATTTTAAAAACCAAAAATATATTCATTTAAACCATTTAACGACTCGTCCCACTTAAAATATAATATTAAACTTTTTATTTTACCATTAGTTTCCTAAATCATCCTCCCTCGTCTCCCCATTCTTTCCCTCTACTTCTTCTCTTTTCTTTCCCTTGTTAATTTCTCAATTTCAACCTCTTATTCACATTATATACAATTTTGGACAAACAAGGGTTAGCCGGATGACTAAGGATATAAAATCTGAAATATTAATTTATTTGTATTCGATATTTATATTAA